>NC_068311.1:21099180-21446018 GCF_025860055.1 Xyrauchen texanus
ATAATACCTTCCAACTGAACAGTAACGTCAAGTCAGTATTTGGTCTTAAAACAATATAATATTTTAATAATAATAAGTTGAAATGGTAAAGCATCAATCACAGTCATAAATTCCTTAATAGATTCTAGGAAGGAATATTTTTCTGAGAATTCAGAGTGTGTAAGTTACCATTGCTGTTAAATAGTTGTGTCACCAATAAAATATCTTGTTTAAACCAACTGTCAAAAAAAAAAAAAAATAAAATAGATTTATTTTTGTGCTTAATATATTTATTGTTCCAAATTAAAAATTTGTGAGGTGGAAGTTTTGCTTATACATAATCACCCATGATAGTAAGACCTGTTCATGGAAATTAGATAATTTAATGGGAAGTCTACTGTCAATGACTGTGCTCAACTAGCACAGGGTTCCCAGAAAGCGAGCGAAATGGGGTGGATATGGAACATTTTATCAGAAGGGAAGTGCCACATACATAAGAAGAAATGGTCAGGGTCCAAGCCAAATTTCATAAAATTTCTCCATGATATCAAGAACTACAGCACCTGTTTGCAGAATATTGTCAACAAAAAAGTCTTGTAGTATTTTTCGTGGCTACTTTTTTTTTTATTATTAAGGAATTAATGTTCTGTGCACTCTGGAATATTTCTGTACATTTCTGTATACTAGTGCATATTGTGTTCTGTTCATAAAATAAAACAGCGAGCGAAATGGAGGCTGCCAGCTTTGTTCCGGGATCGGGGGTCACGTGACTGATCACTAGCCAATGGAAATAGATGGGGGAAAATATCAATCATTTTCACGCTTTTATGAGCCCTTCAAAAACAATCCATTACCAGATGACGATGTGATATATTGTAATGAACTAATTAAAACTGATATTGTTCTTGGAAAAATAATTATGCCGTCATAAAACACGGCTTCTTTTGAATGGCTGTCTATGTAGACACAAGCTTTTTGCCATCGGGTGGTGTAGTTCCGGTATCTACCAGCAGGTATTCCCTGACCCCCTGTGTAAACTAGACGTTTTTATTTAAATATTTGTGTTTTTACTCGTAACTTTATTTTGTTTGAATTTTGTAAATGTATGTGCTTTACTTTAATTCATTAATTAAATAATGTATGTTGTGTGGCTGGATCTTTGCACGTCTATCTCCTTTACGGTTTGTAAATTCAAAATAAAAGCATAAAATAGGAAGGGAAATGTAAAAAAAAAGAAAAGTAGATTGCTTCATGTGTATCATCTATGCGCAGTATCAATGCAGCTTTCTTTACGACTCTTAATCACGTTAAATTTTATTACTGTGTACATCTAGGATGCACTGCGTATTGATTTTATACTGACATAAATCCTATGTTTATTTCCATCTTTGATGGTTTGGATGAAATAAACGCAAGAGAAGTCAAACCATGATCCTCCAGACCACACACGATATCACAGGGCGCTGTTTCATCACGAGCAGAGACTCCATAAGAAGTTCCTATCATTGCCAGGCAGTCAAACATGCCACCCAAGAAAACAACACGAAGCAGTGCCAAATCAAATAAACAAAGTAAGTTGTCCGTTTTACGCAGTTAGCGAGTTTGCAAATTTTATGCAAAACAAGTTATTCGATTTAATAATTGCCTTTTATTTTAGCTGATGTGGACGCCCAACAGATCGTGAATGAGGATTCAGATGATGCTGCACCATATCAACCTGGCAAAAGAAAAAGACCAACAGCAGTTAAAACAAAGGTGGAGAAAAATGACAAAGATAAAACATGCAAAGCCTCTTATTGTCACTGGTTGATGAAATCTGAACCTGAGAGTCGGATTGAAAATGGAGTGGACATGAAGGTAAACTTTAGAGTAACATTTAAAGTAGAAGTCCATCATAACCCCTTGTTAAGTGTCATAGACTGTTCTCATAATATCTTATATCTTCTCATGTTTTAAATCTTCTCAATTGCAGTTTGGAATTGAGGACCTGATAGCCCTTCCCAATCAAACAGGTTGTTGGGATGGGGTGAGAAATTATCAGGTAGATTGATTGATCATCACAGCAATGAATGCCACATGAAGCACATCCAGAACATGACCTTATAATGAGGACATTTTCATACAAAAACAAACGCAATAGGTTTACTTGCACCACAAATGAGTGATCTTCAAATATCTGCACATTTCCCTTAGGCACGAAACTTCATGAGAGACATGAAGGTGGGCCAGCAGTCTTTCTTTTACCATAGCAATTGCAAAGAGCCAGGCATCGCTGGTCTCATGAAGGTGAGTTTATATTGTTTATGAGAGGTATTTGTTAATGCATGATTTCCTGTAAAGATGCTTTGAAACACTGTGTTGTGAAAAGGGCTATACAAATAAAAAGGACTTGACTTCCAAAAAGATCACACATCAGTATTCATTTTATGAAATATTTTACAGATTGTAAAGGAGGCTTACGTGGACCATACACAGTTTGATAAGAAAGATGCACATTACGACCCATCCAGCAAACCGGACAACCCTAAATGGAGTATGGTATGTTTTTTACGTACACCGTATAGAGTTCAAAGCCATATTAATAGTCATTTAAAGTCAAAATCGGCTGTCATGGCCTTCTAACAGTTCGCCTACTTGATTAAAGGAATATTCCGGGTTCAATACAAGGTAAGCTCAATCGACAGCATTTGTGGCATAATGTTGATTACCACAAAAGTTTATTTTGATCTGTCCCTCCTTTTCTTAAAAAAGCGCAAAAAGCCACTTAAAATGGAAAGTTAATGGGGCCAATCTTTAAATGATAAAATACGCACTATTTCAAAAGTTTAGGCACAAGGTATAAACAATATGCTTCTTAACATGATTTTAGTGTGATCAAATTGCTTACTAACATTTTCTGTGTAAAGTTAAATCCAATTGTTCAACTTTGTTGGCACAAACCCTAAAATGACTGAAAAAAGGGCAATTTTACAGATCAAATAAAACATGAGTTTTAACAGAAGTATTAATGTAAGTGCTTTTATAAAATTGTAAGCTTCACGTTTCTGCTTTTAAACCCTCCAAAAATTGGCCCCATTTACTTCCATTGTAAGTTTGTCACTGTAACCTCGATTTTATTTCTTTTTTAAAAGAAAATGAGGGATGAGTCAAATAATTTTTTGTGGTAATCAACATTATACCACAAATGCTGATCGAATTGAACTTAACTTGTATTGAACCCAGAATATTCCTTTAATTCTTATTCACTGGTTTAAGACAACATTTTTTCCATGTTAAATCTAAAGAATGGCCACACTTATTGCAGAATATTGGTCTGTATAGGTGGATGTTCAGTTTGAAAGGATGGCCAAGCGTTTCATCCCTCTCTCTGAGTTAAAGAAATATCACTTGCAGCACAAGGCTAAGGGTGGTCCATTGAAGGATATGGCACTATTCACCAGGGCTAGACTTTCAGTTCAGCCCCTCACTACAGGTTAGTCATACAATACACCCCAAACCAGTTCATCTATTATATTTTGTTATGCATAAACATAAAAAAGTAAAATATATTCTCATTTTACAGTGTCTTATCAATTATTGCATGTACTAATGTAATGATGAAATGATGGCAGATACTAATTGTACCCCTGATTAAATACTAGCATACAGTATATGGGCATCACTGCAGTGGGTTTGTTTTGTTTATTTAGTGTCCCAGACACCCAACCACTAAACCTAACCTTACCTCACAAAAATGTACTATGGTTTGACTACATAGTATCACCTTGGTATTTTGAATAAAATCATAGTAATCACAAAATTAAACATAGTTACTATATTAACACCATATTACTGTAGTAACACCATGGTTAATTGCATTAAAAATATGACTTCTGCCAAGAAACATGGTAACTACAACAGTACTATAGTAAAACAATGTTTACTTTTACCCGGATCAAACCTTTCTCTCAACTCCCTGACTTTCACCTTAACCAAATTACTGTGAGCAAATACAACATTTATATTAATTTATATTTATTATAAGTCGTATTAAAGGAAATATTCAGGGTGGAAACAGGATGCAGGATGGGGAAAAGTGGGACAAAGGCGGAATCGAACCCGGGTCGTCCGCACGAGAAAAGGGGTGCAGTTACATTTACGCATTAGGCAGACGCTTTTATCCAAAGCGACTTTCAGTGCACATATTACAGGGACAATCCCCCCAGAGCAACCAAGTGCCTTGCTCAAGAACACAATGGTGGTGGATGTGGTGATCGAACCAGCGACCTTCTGATTAATAGTTATGTGCATTAGACCACTACACCACCACCACCACTGTTTGTCTTTAATTTCTGTTTCCACCAGACTATATGAGTGCAAATATTCACCGTGTGGTAGGTGATATTTACACCTAGTGCCAATAGTCACTCCGTAAAATAATTTTATAAATATTGAACCAAACACTTAATTTCTGCTATTTCGCAATACAGATTTGTGGAAAGTAGCTTTAATGTAACTGTTAATTCATTTATGTCTAACACTTGTTTTCTTTCTTATTCTCAGAGGAGTTCGACTTTGTCCTGGGTTTAGAGAAAACAGAGCCTATATGAAGATCACCAATGGAAAACTGTGCATTGGTGCTCAGTGAAATTTCCCGTCCTGTTATGATTTTCTCTAAAGATTTTATATTAAGAGATTTCTTTGTTTATTCTATACTGATGTAACCTCTTAAACTAAAAAAATATATAAAAGTAATACATTCTGATTATTTTTGGTAATAACATATTCGTCTGTGCTTTTGTCTCCGTCAGACCATGTAATTATACCAAGTTTTAAAAAGGAAAGTGGTCAGATATCCCAGATTATCATGTTATAGATCAGATATTTCCATAACAATATTGGGGGAAAAAGATAATCATCTTTAATGCAGAAGTTAGTAAAGTTTATTACAATAGTTGCTTGTAAAAAGAGCCTTTTGCAGAAGTTTTCACAGTTGCAAGGCTACTAATATTCATACCCCATCACCTGAACAGCCAATAAGCTGTTAAACATATTTGCTATAATACACACATAAGAAATGAAGAAAAAAAACCTAAAAAATTAGTAGCATCCAATTACAAGCAGGATTTATAACACTCTTCTCTATCACAGCATTTAACACCACTCTTGAGAACACTGGAAACATTTGCTGCCATGGTGATGATACTTTTGCTGATTCTTTTAATAGAGAAAAACATTTGCAAGATGACAGACCAAAATAAATATTTTAATCAATGATAAAAAATCATAAAAAGACAATAGTCACTCCCCTGCATGAGTTAGTAGTTCAACATTTATTTCCCTTTAGTAGTAGTAGATGATTCCATGGAGGCTTTCATTTTTATACCCTTGATTACACAATAATACATTGCTGAGCTCTAATAAGGGTACTTGGACTTCTAGATTTATAACGCGAATGATTGCAAAAAATCTCTTAGTGATTTCATTTTGGGCACATTAAACAGGACAAATATAGAGGCTATATACTGACTTATTAATGCAAAGGAATTAAGCTAAATTTGAACATGGAGAAATAAAAAAATATATTGTAATCTATACATATTTGAGTAGATGGACTGCAGTTTACAAGCTTGATTCTCATTTTTGATCTCACAAAGCTATTATTCTAATTTTCAACTGATTCAGTTGCATTTTGTGTTTAGTTATTGTCTTCTTTGGCTTGGGCTGCTGACGCATTTCCGGAGTTTGATCCCTCAAATCTCTGGGAGGCAATGGTGGCCTGTTGGGACATACTTCTCCTCACAATATCTCCTTTCCTCCAGAGTGTGATCTCCTTTTGAGAATGATCAAGAATGTGAACACATTTGAACTCGTACTGCATCTCAAGACCTTCTAACATGGATTGTAAGGAATGTTCATGTGTATGAATACCGGACCTGTTGTTTGAAGTACCGTCGCTCTTCTTCATCTACAAGGACTAGGTTCAGGTAGTAACGCACAGAGAACTTTTTGTTGACATCCCTCAAGGTGGGGGTCAACTCATAACCAGCAAGAAATAAACGGATGGGGATTGACTCACCTAAAAAAAAACAAGTGAGCAAAGCAATAAACCGTGTATTTGAAAATCGTAAATTTACAGATAAAGACTACAAGATTGTACAGATGTGTCGATTCCTTCACATCACAGTTATGAAATGTTAGCAATACCTCTCACTGGTGCTCCATCCATGATCTCATATTTGGCGATGGTATCATTTTCATGGTACACACTGGGTCCTGTGCCAGTTGTTTCCCGTTTTATTATATCGATTTCCATGTGCTTTATCTTTATCCTCACAAGAAGGAAGTAAATCTTCCCTACAATTACATCCCTCAGGTGATATCTAAACAAGAAAGATTGTTTCTGCACATGGAATCATAATAGATTCTCAAGGTTCAATAAATGGGTGAATCTCACAAAAAAACTGTCAAGAAATCTCTGGGTGATATTTTACCACAAAATTAAAAGTGCTATAATTTGCAAGATTGCAATATTTTAATTGTAAAAAATTGTGTCTGTACAGTAAAGAATTGGAATTTGGGGAGAAAATGTGCTTAAAGGGATAGTTAACCCAAAATGAAAATTCTCTGATCATTTACTCATCCTCATGCCTGTGTATGACTTACTTTCTTCTGCTGAACACAAAGATTTTTAGAAGAATATCTCAAGTCTGTAGGTCCATACAATGCAAGTGAATGGTGGCCAGAACTCTGAAGGTCCAAAAAGCAAATAAAGGCAGAATAAATTCATTCATAAGACTACAGTGTTTAAATCAGGTCTTCAGAAGCGATATGATACGTGTGGGTGAGAAACATCAATATTTAAGGCATTTTTTACTATAAATCTACACTTTAACTTTCACTTACTACTTTTGTTTTTTTGTATTCACATTCTTTGTGAATATCGCAGGGAGAATTTATGGTAAAAAAGGACTTAAATATTGAACAGTTTCTCATCCACATGTATCATATCACTTCTGATGATATGAATTAAACCACTGGAGTCATATGGATTACTTTTATGCTGCCTTTATGTGCTTTTTGGACCTTCAAAGTTTTGGTCACCACTCACTTTGGTTATCACTCTTGCATGGTGTAGACCTACAGAGCTGAGATATTCTTCTAAAAATCTTTGTTTGTGTTCAGTAGAAGAAAGTCAAACACATCTGCGATGGCATGAGTGTGAGTAAATTATGAGAAAAGTTTTGTTTTTGGGTGAACTATCTCTTTAATAGCCATGAAAACAAAGTAATAGTGCAAAAACACCTGTCCTTAATAAGCTTCACTTCAGTTTTTTGGAAAATATAATTTCTTCTTTTAATCTTTTGATTTTGGGGTGAAATATGATCCGGGCATTTCTTGGCAAGATGTACCACTCAATACTAACTCCTGTTCTGTATAATGCTTACTTGGATTTGTTGTATTCAAACTCAATATGAAGACAATCTTCAATTCCAACTTCCATCTTGATGGAGGAGTTCATATCTGGGTATGTGCACAGAGTTTGCACTACAATATCCATCTCTTTACTGATATCATTGAGTCTTCTGCTGATTGTTGCTCGGAGGAAGTATCTAGAGACAACAATCAAATGCAAGATGCAGACAAAAACAAGATTATAACCAAAAATCCTTGCAGATTATTTCATTGCATGTAATCAGGTACAAGACAAATTCCATGACATCAAGCACCAGTTTAAATGGATTTCTGACAAATTAGTAAAGTTAGGAAAGAAACAATAGGTAGATTTACCTTAGTTTCACATTCTGGCCAGTGTAAGATTCATAGGGCTTTTCCACATGGGTGAACTCAAAGTCTAACATTTGAGACTGTGAAAGCTCCCCAGGTCGTGCAAGGTCTTTCACTAATGACACAAACTCATGGTGATTCCCTCTGTCGTAGTACAGCTCTGAGAATGAGAGGACAGATGTACAGTATATCAACATAAATTACACAAACTACAGTTTGTTCACAAACATTACGGGGGCAGTTAATTTAAAAAAATGAAAATTCAATCATCGTTTACTTTCCCTCACATTCAAAACCGGTAAAAAATGTCTCCCATGGAACACTAAAGTTAGCAGAATATGTGAGCTTCTCCCTTCTTTGCATCACTGGTGTAGCCACAGGTGCACCTGAGAAGGCTGGTGCCACCCATTGGGGCATTCCTTCTTATTCCACCAACCGTCAAATGCTTGCTGGCCTCGAACCATGAACCGCTAACATCAGAGGCTGATGGGCTGGATATTGTCAGCATCGAAGCTTTCAAAAAAACTAAACTGGATTGCTTGTATTATAAGAAAGCTATTTACAATGTAAACACTAGATGCGATGATGATATGCAAGTTCAGTTGACGGGCATCCCGTATAGTGCAGCTGCTCAAACCACTTTATTTTCACAATCGAATAAAAAAAAGTGAATAACTTCTAACCTGTTCATCAAAACCAGTTTGAGCTGACATGAGATGCTGAATTAATCATCTTTTATTAATGATCTTTGAGTTTTAAAATGCTCTCAAAACTCCTAAAACTCTAAACTACACTTTATTTTTTAAGATAATGTTAATTACAGATATCACATGCATGAACTTATTATGAATTTTATTTGTTATAACCAAATGTCATATGCGTGTAGTTATTGGTATGAATTTTATGTCATAATTTAGAGAAACAGGCGTAGATGAATATTTTTTTCTCAACCTCGAAACATGATTCCTTTATGCTTTTTTATTTTCTTATCGTGCTATTGCAGCAACTTTTATGAGAGTTGCAACGCAATGACATAATCGAAGACAATAAGTAATTTTACTGGCAGTAAACCATAGCAACAATACCCATTTCCATTATGTATAACTGTCCAAAGACATGCCAGCAAAATGTGCTGGGAAAGAAAACACCAAAATTGTATGTACGTATGAAAATACATTTTCACAAATTTCTAGGGTAAATCCCCCGAATCCCCATATAATAATAAATATCTGTTCTCACTCACAAGGCCTCCTGAAGCTCCATATGTTACGTATGAATGTTCAATAAAGTCTGACTGTACTCAACCACAAATATTGTTATTTACATAGAAAGTGGATGGGGATCAAAGGCTGTCAAGCTCCAAAAATGACAAAGAAGCACTAAAAAATAAATTGGGTGCTCTTTCAATGTCATATGATAGCTCTGTCTGAGTAAGAATTCTTTTCTTTTTTCACTGAAAATCTTTCTTGATAGTGGTGGTCATCATTCACTTTCATTGTGTGGAAAGAGCAGCATGGACATTCTGCTAAATATGTTCAATTATGTTCCACAGAAGACAAACTATAGGTTTGAAGTGGCATCAGGGTTAAACAATGATGACAGATCTTTCATAATTGGGTTTACTGTTCCTTTAATGTTCATTAGCGCGTAGAAAAAAAACACAAAACTCACCTATCTGCCCGACAAACTCGATTTTTATCCCATAGTGTTCAAGTCTCTTTCCAGGAATCTTGAGAGTAACACTAACTTTTCCACTTACAGTTTCGCCATCATAAAAAAGGAAATATTTGTCCTTTTTCCCATCTTCAGTTTTGTGCTCAGCCTTCTTCCTTGTCTCGGCGTCATTCAAAACGATGTCGATCTCGGCGCTCTGTCCGAAGCCGAAAAAGCTCATGTCTGTCACTCCTGTATGATTGACAGATCACCTGATTGACAGCTGTCGCTCTCAGCTACAGGTGGCTGGATGGCCGATTCTCTGTCGCTCTTCTGCCTTTTTACCAAATGAGCATGACAACTAACTGCATTAGCTATCTGATCGTTTAATATCCGCGATTAGATGAAAATATCAATATATTAAATTTGAGAGCGGCCGCATAATTCTCTCAGATTTAACAGAAGTAGCTAAATTCACAGCAGGACTGAAGTCAGTAGGGATATTTGCCCATAAAAATATTTCCCTTTTTGTACACTTCCGGGAGCTATCTTACATTTCAAAATAAAAGTCACTTTGCGTATTTCATTTCATAAGAAAAGTCTCACTTATCTGAGATTTGGAAACAAAAATGTGCTTTGTTAATATAAGAATGTCTTTATTATTAAAGGACATTAATAAAAAGAAACCGATTACATAACCACATTAACGGTATGCACAAATGGTCATTTCCTTTTAGATGTACCTGAGAAATATTCTAAGCATTATATAATGGATTATTTACTGACAGTACAATATTGTAATGCTAGAGAGAAAAGCATCTGTTTTTAATGCTAGTCTGATGGCATTTAACTATAGTAAAGTGTTTTCATGTCACACAAAACAACACAAAATTTTACAGATGATACAAAAATAAAAGGACAGTTTAGCATGTGACATACTTTGTTATAATAACATAACTTTAAATATTAAGCACATACGTTCAAAATGTAACCATAAGTGGAATGTCAGTTATGCCTTTCTATTGTATTGTTTTGCAGTATTTATAAATTCTTCATACTGCTTAGGTCAAATCAGTGCTGGATGTCATCTAATTACAAAGTAATTAATTACATCTAATTTATTGTAATCAGATTACAGTTATTGACTTTCAATTAAGATAATTACTTAAGTACTGTACATTACATGGGATACACATATTTCTAAAATTACATTTATGTAAAATGCATTTAAAACATGAATTGTGTTCATACCTGTAGATACTGTACGTCTGTTTGCATTTCTGTGAGAGCTGAAATGTGTGGTGTGTGACAATAAACAAGGAGGAAATATAGACATTATTTTGAATTCGTTGGGTGAAAAAAAAAAACTTTTCTGTGAAAAGTGTTTTCAGAAAATAACAAAAGTAATTAGTAATATGATTACTTTCTTCAATTAAGTAATCTACTTGCCAGTCAGTAATCTAAATGCAATTTTAGAGAAGTAATAAGTAATTTGTAGTGGATTTTTTTTTTTTTTTTTAATTTACCAAACACTAGGTCAAATACATGCAACTTGATTCTGTTTGCCAATTGACTGTTAACATAGCCAAAAGGAAAAAATGTGTTGTAATACTGTGCTTTAAATAAAAATACCATTGTTGCCATCAAACAAGAATAATGTAGTAAGAGTATAAATACAGTTGAAGTTTACATACACATTAGTCAAATTTGCTTAGGCATTTCCAAGCCCATTAGATTTGACCATTAGATTAATGAAATTGAACTATTTATTTTTTTCATACAAAACATAATATCAGCTGTATCACATACAAACTACAGTGACAGAACCCAGGCTCTTTTTTATGTGTTGTACTATAAACAGTCTGTTTTTTAGACAGTGGGACATGCCATGATAATAAAATATATTATCATACTGCATCAAAAACACAGTTTTAATTTAGATATCTTTTGTTCTTATTTTCAAACTTCAAGTATCTCAGTGCCACTGCAAATATTGTTAAATAAAGAGCAATTTAATGGTCCAATTATACATGAAGCTTTTATAATTTAAAGGAATTGTCTGGGTTCAGTACAATTTAATCTCAATCGATAGAATTTGTGGCATATTATTGATTACCACAAAATTATTTTTGACTTATACCTCCTTTTCTTAAAAATAAAAATAAATCTGTGTTACAGTGAGACACTTACAATGGCAGTGAATGGGGCCAATCCATAAATGTTAAAATACTCACTATTTCAGAGGCCTGGGAAGCTCAGCATGTAAAGACGCTGACTACCACCCCTGGAGTGTCTGAATCCAGGGTGTGCTGAGTGACTCCAGCCAGGGCTCCTGAGCAACCAAATTGGCCCGGTTGTTAGGGAGGGTAGAGTCACATGGGGTAACCTCCTC
Source organism: Xyrauchen texanus (assembly GCF_025860055.1). NCBI lineage: Eukaryota > Metazoa > Chordata > Actinopteri > Cypriniformes > Catostomidae > Xyrauchen > Xyrauchen texanus. Next base: position 21,110,972 of record NC_068311.1, read on the forward strand.
GTGTTTGCTATAATGAGGTTCTCGCTCTCGGTGGGGCACGTGGTGAGTTGTGCATGGATGCCGCGGAGAATAGCGTGAAGCCTCCACATGTGCTATGTCTCCACGGAAACGTGCTCAACAAGCCACATGATAAGATGCGCGGATTGACCGTCTCAGACGCGGAGACAACTGAGATTCATCCTCCGCCACCTGGATTGAGGCGAGTCACTACGCCACCACGAGGACCTAGAACGCATTGTTAATTGGGCATGCCAAATTATGGAGAAAAGCGGGAAAACAAAATTCTCACTATTTCAAAAGTATAGTGACAAGACCTCACTGTAACCTCGATTTTTGCCTTTTTATTTATTTTTTAAAAGGATGGATTAGTCGTAAGAATATTTTGCGGTAATGCCCCATATTAATTATGCCCCAAATGCTATCGATTGAGCTTAAATTGCATTGAATCTGGAATATTCCTTTAAATATCAATGGGAAAAACAAAATTCATGGATAGACATAACATCAATTGCTTCCCCATGATAAATGTAAAAATTTTTGACATGGCCCACAGTCTATCAGCTACTACTCTTAAGTGAACTACAATGTATGCAAATATTAAAAAACAGATTAAACAAAAACAGAGTCAAAAAACCTGGACAATATGTCCAAAACGTATAAAACAATTATTGAAGGTCACTTAAACACAGAAATGGCACTTTTGCATAAAACACAAGTGCATAATCTGTATCTACAGTAGAGGATTGTTTCAAAAATTGAACTAATTAAATAATCATCTTGCACAATCAAGTCTACAGACTGTACAGAGATGTTTGATTAATCTCTAACTAAAATGCTACAATTTAAGAATTTATGATCTAAATATCCACTATACTTGACATCCTGTCAAAAGTGACCCAGATAAAACAGTCTTGGCATGGCATTGTACACATTTACACTGACTTGGACTGGACTATTCACATAGTCAAAGTCAGTCCTGTGGAAAATACATGTATCTTGTAGACACACCTTTAATAATTTCCTGCACTGGTATTATGTGTTGCCTACTTTTGGGCAATTTTGTTTTTTTAATACAGCAGCACCTGGATGTGATTTAGGCCTTGCAACAAAACAATACATTTCTCATTTTGAAAAGGTTTTATGTAAGTTTTTAAAAGCAGTCCATTGTAATTTATGAAAACAGTATCCTGTAATTGTTTTCACTTAACAAGATGCATGTAATATCCTTTTATATATATATATATATATATTTAAATAATCTGTTTTGAGTAAAACTGTGTTCAATTCATGTCAGTGAGTTTAAATTAAATTGAGGGAAGTAAAATTTCCCAGTGTAACAGTAGTTTTCAGTTTTTGTGATAACTTTGGCAAGCTCAGAATCTGAAGTTCATAGACATCTGCATCAAATGCAAAATTTGACAGCTCAAAAGTCTCACAAGGCCTTCATGCAGCTGAAACACTAATTTCCTCATCTTTGATTTTATATGACAAAGGAGGACTTGTGGCGAAAATGTCCCTGAGGAGGGGGAAAAAAAGTGTTATCAATAAAATTAAATGTGCAGAATTTAAAAGGTGGTATCACCAAACCAAAAATAATTCCAGCCAAAGATCCTTTTCCAAGTAGAGATTTTACTGAGAGATTATTCTGAGGATTGCACTAATACCACTCTGAACTTTGGCAGCGTTAATAGAAGAAAATATCTACAGTGAGAGATAAATTACAAAGTAACCAGATATGATAAATACAACCAAATCCTGGAAGATATTGCATTCAACCTTGTAAGAGCATTGCAAAAAGTGCTGACTACAGCTTCAGTACGTAACAAAAGTGCACAAATGCATGACAATGATATCTTTAATGAAATCTGTGGTGCTTTTTCATTTCACAAATTGACATTCTTTAAATGTCTTACCTCATCTGGACTAGCGTAGTCCATCCTATTGTTATGTTGGGGTACTTTGTAGCTGTAGGAAACAAAGATCATTACAAACCAATTTAACAAAGAGCATTTGTACAATAAAACTAGACTTGCATTTTTAATCTATTCAAATGTTAATATTAAAGTTTTAAGTTTACATAGACAACAAAAAAGCACACATCACAAAATGCTTAAAGGAATATTCCGTGTTCACTACAAGTTAAACTCAATCGACAGCATTTGTGCCATAATTTTTATTACCACAAAAAATGATTTAGTCTCGTACCTCATTTTCTTAAAAAAAAAAAAGAAAAAGAAAGCACAAATCAAGGTTACTGGAACTAAATGGGGCCAATTTTGGGGAGGTTTAAAGGCAGAAATGTGAAGCTTTTCATTTGACTAAAAACTTGCATTTATTCTTTTATTAAAATTTATGTGTTATTTGACCTGTAAAGTTGTTTAAATAATTGTTTTAGGGTTTTAGTCTTTTTGCCGTTATGTCATCATGGCAACAAAGTTGTAAAACTTCATATAACTTTTCACAGAAAAGGTTAGTAGGCAATTTTATCACACTAAAATCATGTTACCATACATATTGTTTATATTTCTATATAACAGTGAGTATTTTAATGCATCCAGATTGGCCCCATTTACTTCTTCTGGTTCTGAAGGTTTTTACTTGGTTTCCGTATGGTCCTTGCAGGAACAGTAGCCACTTTTCTGAATTTGACAGATGCACACAATGACAACAATAAATGCTGCCACTCCACCTAACACCTTCAAGAATATCCCCATAATGTCCAGATCATCTATAAAGAACAGAAATGATGTGGCTGAAACAATGGCTATTATTCCTGTAACATTATATCTATAGGAAGACAATGGTAACATGTACCTCTAAAATAAAGGTGCACTTAGTCATTTTTCTTCATTAAATCGTTTTACTCCTAAAGAAATTAATAGCAATTAAGAAAAATATATATATAAAATCATGAGCAATAACGTGAGATAAAGACTCCAGTCATATCAGTAACCTTGCGTATTAAAGCTGTTTTATTCTACGTGGAGAGGGTCTCCTCATGGGGGCAGCCATGTCATGATCACATGACCAGCGGAATACTACTCGCTTAATCTCAGTAACCGTCCTGTTATTGAAAACGTTACCTAATAGATTAAATGAATTATGTCTGACTGTCAAAAGTACATTTCTACAAAGGCATCTGTTACTGAAATCTTCTGCATTTGAATGATGCTGCATCCAAGCCTCTAGGTGTCTGTGTAAGTCCAAGACAACATAAACCAAAAATGACTGAGTGCACATTAAGCTGAATTGCTAGTTTAAAGCCCAACACTTACAGACTTCCATGGGCTGTGGACTACACTTTGAAGATCCAGCCTCATTTCTGGCCTGGCAATGATATTCCCCTGCATCCTCTTTATTCACTGCCCGAAATTTCTGTTAACCATACACAAATCAAACACTGAGCAACAGCACTATTAATGGTGAAACTGCCAAAACGCAATTTAAAGGAATATTCTAGGTTCAGTACAAGTTAAGCTCAGTCAACAGCATTTGTGGCATTATATTGATTACCACAAAATAAATAAATAAATACATCGAAAATCTGGGTTACAGTGAGACACTTACAATGGAAGTGAACAGGGCCAATTTTGGGTTTAAACAGAAATGTGAAGCTTATAATTTTATAAAAGCACATAAATTGTTCTTCTGCTAAAAATCATGTATTAGAGCTGTAAAGTTGTTTAAATGGTAATTTTTACAGTTGTTCCACGTGTTTACGGTGGTGTGTTGTCATGGCAAAGAAGTTGTAAAATTGGATAGAACTTTACACAGAAAAGGTTAACAAGTGATTTTTTCACATTAAAACCATATTAACATGCATATTGTTCACATTTTGAGGCAATAGTTTTGAAACTGAGTAATGTTTACAGATTGGCCCCATTCACTTCCACTGTAAGGGCCTCACTGTAACTCAAATATTTCCTTTTATTCAAAGAAAATGAAGGATGAGTCGAAATTTAATTTTGTGGTAATCAAAATTGTGATAAAAATGCTGTTGATTGAGCTTAACTTGGATTGAACCCAAAAGGAAGGAATATTCCTTTAATTGTACTATAAGATAACGGATACACATAACTTAATCCAAGGCTCTAATTTAAATGCTTCAAAGGACATGGAGTGCAGTAAACAAGATGTAAGTTTTTGATACTTTTATGGTGCTTTTGAAAGCTCCAGTCTCCATTCATTTTAATGGAAAACAGTGACAGTACATTCTTCAAAGTTTCCCCTTTTGTGTTCCACAGAAGGAAGTCAGAATATTCATTTTTGGGTGAACAATCCTTTTAATTTCTATACTTCATTTGACCTGAAAGGAATAAGTCACCAAAAATGACAATTCTGTTATTACTCATTCTTATGTCTGTCCAAATCTGTCATATGCAGAACACAAAAGGGGAAAAACTAAATATTGAATATTGACTTCTCAGTACAATGTCTCACTTTAAAATGTAAAAAGGCACTTTTTTAAAAGTAGTTAATGCAGCTTGTGCGTCATCTTCCAAGTCTTCTGAATACATACAATGGGTTTTGGTGAGATACAACCCAGAATTTAAGTCACATTTTAGTGAAAATCTTGATGTCTGTAATGAGAAAAACAAATTTACAAAGGCTTGCATGTTCGCATTGTTTTAAAAATAGAGTCTTTCATTTGTACATCTGTACATTTTTTAATTAGTTTTCAATTTTAACATCTTTTTTCATGATTTAACTTAGTCCAAGCTTCTGATTTTGAGAAAACAATGTAAGGACTTTAAATGTTTCAACTAAGCATGATAGATGAAAACAAAGTACACTGAAAAAAACAATAATCTATTTGTTTTCTCAACAACCATTTTACTCAAAAATTTGATCTTTACTTAATTTTGCATTAATGAATAAAGTAAATGAATAAATGTGAGTTGCATGACAAGTGTCTTTGTGGCAGATCTCTTGCTCTCAACTGAAGGAGGAAGCGGGAGCCGGGTAAACATCCAAACATAAGACTTTTTATCACATTTAATGTACAACAAATCTTTGCTTTTCAGCATCACACAAAATACACGCACTGCTTTTCAGCAATTATGTAAAAAGAATGGACACACACACACACACACACACACACACACACACACACATACAGCTTCATGTGTCTCTCTGTCTCTCGAACTGCGGCTCTGGCTCCTCTTTATCCGGCTGATTGCAATGATTCTCCCCCAGCCATCCATCCTCATCGCTGTGCCATGCCCTGCTCGCCACATACCCCCATTGTCAGACTCAGGCCGGGGTGACATCCGGCCTGTAACTTACTGGAGAGGGACTGTTGCTGTTTTCGGCCGATCCGCAGCAGGATAGCTTCCGGGGAACAGGAACAGGATGAGGGGAAGGAGGGGAGGGGGGGAGGGAGAGAGAGAGAGAGAGAGAGAGAGAGAGAGAGAGAGAGAGAGAGAGAGAGAAGAGGGCTCGCTGGCTCCTGAATACGCTGCCAAACGGTCCTCAGCCAGCTGGATTGCCTCCATCAGCAACACTGGCGATCGCCATTCCTTTCGGTTGTCAGATGATGAACTGCTCCAGCACCACCAGATCGGGCAACTCCTCTGCGTCGCGATCTCCAGCCAGTGCCGAGGACTCCATGACAGCACACCATCCAATATCCTGTATTTCGGCATCAATTTGGCAGATCTCTTGCTCTCAACTGAAGGAGGATGCGGGAGCCAGGTAAACATCCAAACTGTTAATCACACTTTTCAGTGTACAACAAAACTTTGCTTTTCAGCATCACACAAAATACATCAAGAGTTACGTTAAACAAATGGACACACACACACACGGCTTTGTGCATTTTTCTCTCGAACTGCGGCTCTGGCTCCTCTTCATCCCTGCTCACCACAGTCTTGAACTATTTTGACTTAAATATCCATAAAATTAAGATTTTAAGTTTTAATAACTCAAACGATCAATTTAGGTTGCGGGAAATAGCCATAAGTCTGTGTGCTTGAATTATTTAATTATCTTTGCTTGGACAAAAGGAGCATGTGTGGGCATTAAAATAGTTGTTACCAAGAACTCATAGAGGTTTTAGCTCTTTTTAGAAATACTGATGTTACTTTATTGGAAATCGTTGCATCGAGTGAAGTAACTGCTAGGAAGATTCGTTTTCTCTTTGGTGAAGTCGGACCCTGTTTACCACATGTAATGAGAATATGCTCACCTCAAGTGCAGTTGTATGTGCACTTATTTGGGGAATGAAGTTAATTAAATCAAATTAGTAAGTAATGATATACAGTAAATGTTCATTTGAAACAACTTGCTACAGTATTAGACGCTTAATCCTTTCCACGTTACATACCTTTTCAAGTAAATAAAGTTGAATGAACTGATACATTTGTGTAAATCTAACAAAGACTTTCTAGTTACACTGACTTAAAATGACCTTAAAGTTGAATTTACTTAAAAAGTGTGATGCAAAAATACTACACTCATATTTGAAGTAAATCCAACACAGAATTGTTTTATGGTACTTACGAGTGATCCAGTCTCAATGTTCATGGTGTATGAAGAGTTGTAGAACTTGACTGTGGTTTTTGGATCCTCTGGTAGTTCCTCGTTGTTACGGAACCACTGGTACTGTGACTGAGGAAAGCCCTCAGTCTCAATACATCGTAGTTCTGTGGTGGCACCCACTGTTACAGCCTCTGGCACACTGCAACTGGGCATCACTGGCTTCACTGCAACACATACACATCAACATCTGAAATATTTCAGCTTTCTATGTTTGTTTACATATTCAGAGACGCTGCACAGACTTAAAATCAAAAGACTTTTTAAGACTTGAACAAATAAATGTCCATACCAGATCATATTTAAATTGTTTTATGTACCAATATATGGAGTGGTGGTGGTGTAGTGGTCTAAGCACATAACTGGTAATCTGGTAATCAGAAGGACACTGGTTCAAGCCCCACAGCCACCACCATTGTGTCCTTGAGCAAGGCACTTAACTCCAGGTTGCTCCGGGGGGATTGTCCCTGTAATAAGGGCTCTGTAAGTCGCTTTGGATAAAAGCGTCTGCCAAATGCATAAATGTAAATGTAAATATATCAACACATACGAATTACAGGTAGACCAAGATTGGATTTTGCTGATATAATGTGTTGGATGGCAGACGATAACTGATAAATCAGCTGATGGTTTTTAATTAGATATATTAAAATTGTTTTTAGAATTGTTTTACAGTGATGGGCACAGACACAGAGGCAACAAGAAACCACATTGCCAGTAATATCCAGGAAAAGAATGAAGATCCGGTGCATAACACAGGACTTACAACTATAAACAAGCCGAAAATACACATTCAAGACCTCTTTGAATAATAATGAAGACCTTTGTTACACCATTTAAGACTTTTTATAGCCTTACATTTAGAAAACAGAATTTAAGACATTTTAAGACTTTTATAGGACCCACGGGGACCTTTTTTTAGCACTAAAACCATATCCACAATAAGAATAGGAAGAGATTGTGCTTTAAGTAAGGTTTAATAGTACTGTATGAGGGACGCAGCATTAGCATGAAATCTAACGTTGTGCGGCATTAAATTCACTCTCAGCTTTATGTTCCAAACAGTAAGACCACGATTATAATCTGAGACAGTTTTGTGCATGCAGAGAAATCATTCGAATCATGTCGATCAGTTTAACAGATTCATTCTGCCCTCAAGCTCAATGAAACCTCTTTTTTCAGATAGTGCAATCAGTGTTTGCGCGGGGCAGATCAGTGCAACATCAAGAGATGACATCAGTGAGACATGTATATGTGGATTAAAACTATAGCTTCCACTGAGATGTACCTCTTACTGCAAGACTGATCAGTATTTCATCGAAGGGCTTCTGATCATCGATGGCTGCAACTTCACAGCGATACTGTGCTGAATCTGATCTGGTGGCGTTTAGAATCAGAAGGTTTGCAGGCTCTCTAAGCAATGCTCTGTGCTCCAAGTCACCTGAAAACATAAACCAGTTAAGTTCAGTTTAATTTAGCTTGCTCAAAAGACAAGCATGCAGTTCCATGCTGGTCTAGCTGGTGGTCCAGCATAGCCATGTTGTTCACCAACAAAAAAATGCTAATTAACCAGCATGGTCTTTCTGATGAAGCTGGCTTGCTGGTTAAGTTTGTCAGAGACACCAGCATATCAGTATTCCTTGCTGGGGCCTAGCATCCAAAACACAACACACAGTATGCCGGTGACCTTCAATCTGGGTCTTGTAAACAGAGTTGGGCTAAATACTGTCAACAACTAAATTACATTATATAAATGAATAGATTACCTGAAATTTTATTTTGGAAATACACATAGCTAGGGACACCATTTTTAATTTTCTTCCATTCAATCCTGGGATTGTTTGTAGAGATTGACTCTATCAAGCAGGTCAACTCAATTGCTGTGAAGAAACAGAAGGTACATCCAGTTACACCAACTTATGCGCAAATGAGTGAAACAATCAGTTTAACACCGCATCAGACAAGACTGAAAAAGCTTCAACTTACACTCAAATTCATTTGCCCATACAGATTTCTCAGTTGTTCGGAGTATTACAGCAAAAGCTATCCTGTGACCTGCAACAGATACCATAAATCTTTTACTTCAGCTTCGTAACTTCCACAACAGTTTGAGACTTCATGAACAAGAAGGGGAAAAAAATTATCATGACAATATGACAATTAATCACATTTCCTCTATAATGCTCAGTAAAGCAAAATAATGCATTATTGTAAAGTGGAAAAATATTATTTATCATTTATAATAAAAATTATGAATGCACTGATGCAAAACTTTACTTTACTTTGAAATCAAGCTTTAAAAATGTACTAACAATCAATAATTTCCATTGAACATTGATTGGATCTGTTGAACATAAAAGGCCAACAATTTAAAGAGAACAACAATAAAAGATTAATAGAAGATACAAAATAAAAATAACTAAATATGATAACATGATTGATATGAAAAAAGTTTATTTAGTACTTCTAAAACATTTTTGCACTTCTGTTTTTGCCATTCAAAACAACAGTGCTCACATTTTACATGTATGTAGAGCATTACAAATTCATACTATGCACATGTTGGGCAATTCCACGGAAATATCAATCACATCATGGGAAAATAATACAAAATTAAACCAAAGGATACAAAAAAACCTTTTAAATTCTGTATTATGGTAGTATATAATGGATTATGCCATCCAGACCGCTAGAAGGTGCCACTAACTCACACAGCGCTGACTGAAGCGATGTCCCATAGACAGATATGGCAGAAGTCGTATGAGTAGTATGGTCAGTATGCAATACAAAACTCAGTCAATGCCTTTTGAGGTTAATTGATCACACAAGGCCATATTGTGATTACAGTCTTAATTCAATCAATCACACAGAATTAATGGATGTTTTACCGCTATGTCAGAAGTCAATGTCTGCTGGTTTCAAAGCATTTTGAATGGCTTCTCTCGACATGTAGCCTATGGCTAAGTGCCGCTTTCACAACTGTCACATCCGTTTATGGTGGTTTTTTCGCATTAACATAAGTGCGAGAAATATTACTTTTTCTTAGGAGTGCCAACTATTCGATATATTGTGGCTATTATTATTTCTGGATTGTCTGTTTAAATTGTTTCTTATGAATTATAAATCAACCATCAGCGTTTTCATGCTTATAACCGAAATGCCGGTGGTTTTAATTTGGTCAATATTTGGCCAATAAATACATTGGTGCATTCATAATGATTTATCATTAAGTATTTATACATCCTGCTAGAATTAGTTGTACTGCTCTTCATTTATGCTGATTTTAACTAAAAAATGTGTCCAGACAGGATGAGTTTTTAATTACAGTAATTAAAATCTATTGAGAACCATCATTGAAAGTAATTAGAAATACCAGTTTTTGTAGGAAGTTGCTGGACGAAGTTGCTGAAATGTACTTTTTGTGCTCATAACTACTTTACCGTTATTGTAACAATGACCAATCTTAGTTGTTAAAGACATTTTTTATTTTCTTTCTGTGCTAATACCATGGAAGAAATCATGAATGCACAGCAAATCATGTTCTCAACTTTATCTTTGCTTTGTAATGTTAATGGAAAATAAAGTGTAAGATTATACTTGGTTACTGTCTTGGGGAAACTATACTCAGAAATGAACACATTTCTGCTGAATATCCATGGACAAATTTAGAACAGCCTCTGTGTTTTTGATTCCAGTCAGTCCACACCAACCAAAAAAGGTTAGACAATGTGACATAATGAAAAGGCAAATATGAAACAAACTATTTAGTTAAGCCTAAGCCTCCTGAAAGACTCCGCTCATATGAGAAATCAATTTGGGGTTTAGGGCTTTTACTATTTTCAAATGCATTTTCCACATTTGTATAATCTCATGAAATCCACAGAGTGTATTTACAGTGATCCATATGTGATAATCTGTGGCTTTAGCATAAGATTAAAATCTTACCATATGGACCTTTGCAGAGCGTGGTGAGGCACAAGCAAAACATCTGTGGTGTTTTATCACCTAGGCTGTCAGCTCAAGCATTAGTTAATGTAGTGGGCATTTCACTCAAGTACAGTTCAATACACTGAATTAACATGAATTGAAGCTACTTAATGTGAGACTGGAGCAAAGAGTCATATTGTCACAGCTGTATCTGATGACTTGGTGTTTCTGGTGGCGTTTCCAAGGCTACCTTTCCCATCGCATGCATCATGATCTATTTTTACATCTGCTGTTGACATTTCCATTTCCATTTATTCAGTCGGCAGACACTTTTATCCAAAGTGACTTACAAAAGAGGAAAACATAAGCGAATCATCTTAAGGAGACAGTGGTACGAAAAGTGCCATACTACAAAGTTTCACTATCATCAGAATAGTAGTATTCAAAACAGATTAAAGTGCAAAAATATATATTTTTTAATATATATATTTTAGTGACTGGTTAAGTGCTCATGGAAAAGATGTGTTTTTAGCTGGTTTTTTTTAGGACAAAAAGTGAGTCAGCTTCACGGATGGAGTTGGGAAGGTCATTCCACCAATGTATGATAAAGTCGAAAGTCCGGGAAAGTGTTTTGGTGCCTCTTTGTGTTGGTACAAGACAATGTTCCTTAGCTGACCACAGGCTTCTAGTGGGCATGTAGCTCTGTAGAAATGATTTTAGGTATGCTGGAGCAGACCCAGTGACTGTTCTGTATGCCAGCATCAAAGCCTTAAATTTGATCCGTGCATCAACCGACAGCCGGTGAAGAGAGGCAAAGAGTGGTGTAACATGCGCTCTATTTGGTTCATTAAAGACCAGATGTGCTGCTGCATTCTGGATCATTTGCAGAGGTCTAATTGCACATGCAGGAAGGCCTGCATTGAGAGAGTTACAGTAGTCCAGTCTAGTTATGACAAGTGACTGAACAAGAAGTTGTGTGGCATAATCAGGCAGTCTTATTTCCTCATTAGACAAGCTACATTATCCACCACCGAGAAGCATATGGTCAGTTTATGGAAGCAACAATAAAGTTTAAAATATTTCTGTTTATATCAAACTGCTTATTTTTCACAAAGAACTTTTAGGGAGTAAGCAAGGCTAACTTTGAATGACAAGAATGAATACATTCTGTCTAATATATAGCAATTAATCTTAATCAAAATCATCTCTCAAATTAATTTTTCCACATTTCCACTCTGTAAACAACATTAAAATGCCTTTATTAACATTGTGTTAATTATGACTTTGCACTTGACAGTTAATTACAACACAATAGCTTATTTTTGTAATGATTTAAATGGAATATCCAGGAATTTACAAAGAAGAAATGAACTAAAAAGAGAGCATGAGTGGTTGGATCTTTAACTTAAGATATTTTATATAATATGCCTGTTTACAAAAGCTTTCTCCAACTAGAGTGTTCTACAATTCTACCACCCCTTACTAGATTACAATGTAAAGGTCACAGAACAAATTGAAGTTGAACCCAAATCAGACTTTGTATTCAAAGCACTCTGGCCAACAGATGAATGTAGCTACACCTCTTCACACTCTTGCACAAAGCTGACATTGTACTGAGATGAAAATGAAAAGGAGTTCAGTAGAGTCAAAGTCCACTGTGATATATGAAATATGACACTTACTACAATACCTTAATATCATGTCATGCCAAACACAATGAAACAAAATGTTGCTTAAACTTCCTATAGTTTCTTTGGTTAAGATCCTAATCATATCAAACTTAATCAGTAATGCAGATCCGACGACCAGCACAAACACACAAAAAAAGGAATGCAAAGATAATGGTTGTGTCTTAGACGCTAATGAGCTGCTTACAGAAACTGCATTTTGAAACTGGTGTGGTACGTTCGAACGCGCCTATATTCAAAATTCGAACGTTCGAAATGCAGTTATATTCCAAAATCGAATGTTCAAACGCGTCTTTGATGCCCAAAATACTGTTTAGGTAGGCAGATCACTAGGTGAGTGGATCACTAGGTTGAGACACCGCCGCTATCCAGTGCAGTCCGATACAAAACCAGACATTAATCCAAATGTATTAATCTAACACCGATGTTTACATAACTACCTTAATAAAAAGCGGGAACGGTGTTTACACTGAATTCAGTCTGGCGTTAAATGGCAATCTGGCAAACGATAGTAAAACAGCAGCAGGGGTCAGCGCGATGAATGCATCACACGGAAACACATCCGTTAATTGAACATGAAGTCACTTATTTACACTGAATAAGAAACATTACTTACACAGAAAGGAAAAGAGCACCAAGAAAAGCATTTGACGCCCGATCGCCATTTTGAGCCGATGATTTACATGCAAATTTTCTTAGCCGTCCAGATGATAGGATGGACAATCTGGAGGATGCTGCCGCTGATGAGTTTCCATAGCTACAAGGACATCTGAGCGGAAAACAGAGGAGAGGCTGAGACAGCACGCGTGGACTTCCGGTTGATGCTGAACATTAACATGAGTAGCAAGCATATATAGATTAATTGGAAAACAGGGTTAAAAAAAAGAACACTTAAGCGTATGAGAAATGTGTAATATTTTGTTAATTAGCATTAGGAATATTTCTTAGTTGAACCTGGTGTCAATTTGGGCTTATTCATTTTTGCCTATATATGGTTTAAAGGGATGTCCAGTAGCAAGACTGTTAAGTGAACACATAGCATGTATTTTTATTTATTAAAAGGTTTGGTTCGGGGGGATTTTTTTTTAATCTAGAATATTTTTTTACATTTCAACACTAGATGGCAGTGTAATAAAGGTTTTTTCAGTACTTAATACTACATTGATACATGTTCTGTTGAAATTATCTTTACTGATTTGTTATTAATGTTTGCAGTCCCAAAGACCTGAATGACATGCATATAAAAATAATGTTCCTCATATGTTCCTCTGGCTTAATATATTATTGTAGATTTAATCATGTGTTGTATCATAACGAAGACATACAGTTTTCAACAAAATATAGTATCTATTATATAGTATCAATTACAAGTATAGTAATATAGTATATATTCTGTGTTGTCTCTGTTTAAGGTGAATTTGACACATAGTAGAAAAATACAATAAAATACATCGAAATAGAAATCAGGCAGGAGTGAACTGTCAAAATGTAGTCTAATCAAATGAGTAAACATAAATCAGAAAATCTTAGCATTGCATATTTTTTTTTCACATTAGGCCTACGTATCTGGGCTTCAGCTTTCTCCTTCTCTGCACAGAAGTGCAGTTTTCCCCTGGGCGCTTCGACAGCACAAACTTAAAAGAGTGTTTGTTAAAAGAGTGATTTTCTCTAAGAGTATTTTCCTCTGAAAGAGCAATACACAGCGGCGTTCCGACTCGGTGTAGGCTGATCTTGGACTTGCGAGTTTTCAACCGGGCTTTGCACAAACTCCCGTTCAAAATGCTCATGCAAAAACACATCTTAACTTGCGTCTGGCATCTAGATTGGTTCGCAGCGGTAGACCTGAAGGACGCGTACTTCCAAGTGTCAATATTGCCTCGACATCGACCCTTTCTACGGTTAGCGTTCGACGGCCAGGCGTATCACCTCCCCTTCGGCATGTCCCTGTCACCTTGCGTCTTTACGAAGGTCGCAGAGGCAGCCCTTGCCCCACTACGAGAAGCCGGCATCCGCATACTCAACTACCTCGACGACTGGGTCATCCTGGCCCACTTCCGAGAGTTACTATGCGCCCACAGGGACCAGGTGCTCAGGCACCTCAGCTGCTTAGGGCTTCAGGTCAACTGGGAAAAGAGCAAGCTCGCCCCGGTTCAGAGCATCTCTTTTCTCGGCATGGAGTTAGACTCAGTCTCAATGTCAGCGCGCCTCACCAACGAGCGCGCGCAGTCAGTGCTGGAATGCCTCGCCGCCTTCAGGCCAGGCACTGCGGGCCCTTTAAAACTTTTCCAGAGGCTCCTGGGGCATATGGCGTCCACCGCGGTGGTCGCGCCGCTGGGGTTGATGCATATGAGACCGCTTCAGCACTGGCTCCAGACTCGAGTCTCGAGACGAGCATGGTGCTGCAGCATGCAACGTGTGATGGTCACCCCCACCTGCCGCCAAACATTCAAACCCTGGACAGACCTCTGCTTTCTGCGGGCAGGAGTCCCCTTGCAGCAGGTGTCCCGACGCGTCCTGGTCACGACCGACGCCTCCAAATTGAGTTGGGGCGGCGTGTGCAGCCGTTGGGAAGGGTCCCCGCTGCGCTGGCACATCAACTGCCTAGACTGTATTCTTTGCCCTGCGGAGGTTCCACTGGTTCAGGGGCAAACACGTCTTGATCAGATCAGGCAGCACCACCGCGGTAGCGTACATAAATCGCCATGGTGGTGTATGCTCCCGCCACATGTCACAACTCACCCATCGTCTCCTCCTTTGGAGCAAAAATCTCTGCAACTTCAATGTGGTGGCGGACGCGCAATCACGACAACGCTTGCCCAGTGGAGAGTGGAGGCTTCACCTCCAGTTGGTCTGGCTGATTTAGGAACAGTTCGGCAAGGCTCAGGTAGACATGTTCGCCTCCCAAGAGACCTCCCACTGCCCGCTATGGTATGCCCGAACAGAGGCTCCCCTCGGGGCAGATGCACTGGCACACAGCTGGCCCACGGGGCTGCACAAGTACGCATTTACCCCAGTGAGCCTTCTTGCACAGGTGCTGTGCAAGGTCATGGAGGACGAGGAACAAATCACTCTAGTGGCTCCCTATTGGCCCACCCAGGCTTGGTTCTCGGACCTTGTAGTCCTCGCGACAGCCCTTCCCTGGCAAATTCCCCTGAGGATAGACCTTCTTTCTCAGGGACGGGGCATGCTCTGGCATCCGCACCCAGACCTCTGGAACCTTCATGTCTGGCCCCTGGACAGGACGCGGAAGATATAGCTGATCTGCCACCTGCCGTCGTAGACACGATCAACCAAGCCAGAGCCCCTTCTACCAGGCAACTTTACGCCCTAAAGTGGCGCTTGTTCGCGAATTGGTGTTCTTCTTGTGCCGAAGACCCACAAAGGTGCGCAGTCAGGTCAGTGCTCTCATTTCTGCAGGAGAGGTTGGAGGGGAGGCTGTCCCCGTCCACCTTGAAGGTGTATGTAGCTGCTATTGCAGCCCACCACAACGCAGTAGACGTCAAGTCTTTGGGTAAGCATTACTTGATTATCAGGTTCCTAAGAGGCACCCAGAGGTTAAATCCCTCCCGGCCAAGCCTGTTCCACCCCTGGGATCTCTCAGTGGTCCTCTTGGGTCTTCAGAGACCCCCCTTCGAGCCCTGCTGATCACGCTCGCCTCCATCAAGAGGCTCGGGGACCTGCAAGCATTCTCTGTCAGCGACACTTGCCTGGAGTTCGGTCCGGCAGACACACATGTGATCCTAAGACCGCGGCCGGGCTACGTGCCCAAGGTTCCTACCATGCCCTTCAGAGACCAGGTAGTGAACCTGCAAGCGCTGCCCCTATGTGTGCGGTCCACTACCCAGCCCCTTCGTTGCTGTGTCTGGTACGTGCTTTGCGTACCTATTTGGACCGCTTGCAGAGCTTTAGACGTTCTGAGCAGCTCTTTGTCTGCTTTGGTGGACAGCGGAAAAGGAACGCTGTCTCCAAACAGAGGCTGTCCCACTGGGTAGTGGACACCATTTCATAGGCCTATCGCACCCAGGCCGTGCCCCCCCCCTTGCGGGTCCAAGCACACTCAACATGGAGTGTTGCATCCTCATGGGCACTGGCCAGAGGCACCTCCATTTCAGACATATGCAGAGAAGCGGGTTGGGCAACACCTAATACCTTTGCAAGATTTTACAATCTCAGGGTAGAGTCAGTTTCGTCCAGTGTTTTCTCAGGTCCGAGCCAGTAGAACCCGGTAACACGCTGACGGACTGACTGGGTGGATCGCTTGCACCTAGCGCCCTTTCCCTTGGTTGAGGTAAAACTGTGCGCTTTTTCTCCCAGGCGATCCCAATCACTCGGCTCCCTGGATGACTCCTCCCTAGCCCTCTGGGTCCGCAATTCAGCAGAGGAATTTGCTGACCGAATACACTGCGGGTACTCAGATCTACCCTGTACTGGAATAGGTGCTCCACAGGTCAGGGCTCAGAGCTTACGAGCGGACCCGCGTCTCCCTTGGGCAGTTCCCACTGCCCCTCAGTCACCGTGTCTGTAGCAACTCCTCCCTCCAAAGAGGCGGGATCTACCACCGCGCCACTCCCCACATGTGACCTAAAAGCCCATGTGGTGTATGTCACCACTCATACCTCCCCCTCTTTGGGCAGGTGTGGTCTCCGCAGGGTCTTTTCCCCCTGTAAGAATAGGAATCTGGGTAAGACCCCCATCCCCGATGCGTGTAAGGGCCCCAGCCATTGACTCTATGCGAGAAACATAGAGAGAAAAGAGGCCCGGCTAGGCTCGGCCCGTTCCCAGGTTGGCAAGCATCGACTTGTACCCCTGTCTAGGGTAACTACAAGGATTCCGACAACTTTATGAGGCATTGGGGGAAGGGTACGTGCAGTCTGATACAGCTGGTCATTTTGGCACGTCAAGTACCTGCCCACTCCTGTGTCAGCAGTACATGTTCACGGCTTTAAATTGGACCCCTAGTGTCGCTTCTTCGACACAATGTTGAAGTGAGCGACAGACGGGGAATGTCTAGGTTACGGATGTAACCTCTATCCCCTGATGGAGGGAACGAGACGTTGTGTCCTCCAGGCCACGTCCCCCAGACCATTTCCGGCTCCTCAGAAAAATCCTGAATGAAACAGATGCATTTCCCCACCTTTATACCCGTATGTCTGGGGGCAGGACGTGCAAATTCTTTCTGTCAACTTCTCATTGGCCTTTTTTCATAGATCAGAGGTATATTCGGCACTCAATAGAGAACCCTAGTGTCGCTTCTTCAACACAACGTCTTGTTCCCTCCTACATCCGTAACCTAGACGTTTTGTTTTCAACTCTGATTAGTATATATTTTTGAATTATTTTTAAATGTAATTTTTGGTGTATATTTTAACTGTATGTTTGGATTAAGAAAACATTTGATCACATAATCCACCAAAAAATTACTTATTTAAACATTTGATGATTTTTTTATTAAATCTTTTTTTTTGTTGTACTTAAAAGTAATAATACAAACATTTTCAATGTCTTTTTAAATAAATATCTTTCATCTGCAATAGATAATAGTAGCAAATATCCTAGAGATACCTGGTGTATCAATACTTTCATCAGCCACTTTTAATTTATGTTGCCGTATTAAAACAAATATAAAGAGGACAGTCATAAAAAATTAAGATTCAGAGGTAATAGACTTTAATTTTAATTTAGTAACTTGATTTCTATTAAATTAAGTAATCAGTAAAGTAATCTGATCACAATTTTAGAGAAGTAATTTGTAATTTTTAAATGTTTTGTGTAACTTGGATGAAACACTGGATGTTTTTAGCTTTTAAATATCTGTGGATTCTAGTGGATGCCATGCATCAGAGTTCATAATGTTAATGTGTTTGCTTGCATTATTAGCATATTAAAATGTATTGTTTACCCTGTCACGTAATGATCTGCATCAGTGATTTGTTCTGCTTTAAACTATGGCATATTGTAATTAGAATTAATTTTTCATTCCAATGTGTTTCATTACTGGGGCTTGAATTACACAATGTATAATGAAGGACACATTTAATGTTGTACAATAATATTCGTAGAAGATATTAGAGTAGTGGAAAATCCAGCTTAAGCTGGTAGCTGTGTTTTGGAACATGGTAGCTGGTTTAAGACGGTCATAAGCTGGTGCTGGTATGACCAGCTTATAGCTGGTTTCTTTCAACAGTTACCCTAAGTATTTTATTCATAAATGTTTTTGCATTAACTAACACGTTCAAGCCGCTGGAGCACAGCCAGCGAGACAGCCTGCAATCACACCCCCTCCTGACACTGTTACACTCTGTTTGCACACACTGTCTGTGACCAAACTGTCCAGTACTACCGCTGCGTCTCATGTCTGCTCAGTGTTTGAACACTAAGGCTTTTGTTCTCAACTACACCTTGAGAGCTTCATGATGCTTAGCTTACTATATACACTGAATTTATATATGAGACATGATGTCTTGAATACACATTCACATGCATGTTTATGTGAGCATGGGTGTGTGTTCATAAAGCCTTCAAATTTAGACTCATTCAATATCACACATGAATTTGAAGATCACTTCATCAGCTTCTTTAACTGCATCATCAGAACATATGTGACCAGGAAACCATGGCAACCATCTCAGGTGCTCTGGCAAGCTGGAAACAAGGCCAGAGGAATGTGTTTGAAAAGCCTGCATCAGTGTTAAATGGTGTTATACATCGCATCAAAGGCAAAATTTCAGCGGTCTAGCATGAATATGCTAACATAATTTACATATGCAGTGTTGAAAGTGCAATGCACTGTTTTCTATATCATCAGAAAAGAATATATGTGGTAACAGCTAATAAGACTTCTGCCTACCTTACATTGCCAGAATGATAAGCCCAATGATTTAGTATGATACTACACTGTAAACATATCTGGACAGTGCCATTAACACAGCTGGCTTATTATGAGACGCATCATTATAGGATAAAGTGGATTAGAGATTTAGTAATTGGTATTTGGCTATTCTTTTCAATCCCTGTATGTGAGGATTTTGCAGTAGACAGATTTACAAAAATAAATACCTCAATAGCACTCATAATTAGGCGTTATGTCTGGCTTTTAAATACAATTGAACATATACAAAAAATATTAAATAAGCATTTCAAATGGGCTTCCTTGACTTAATTTGTCATGCCATTAGGCCCCTTCCATCACACCATGATTACATTAGACAGTTCACACACCTTCCAGACAGCATGTTTCATGGTGTGTTTGGTTGCTTGGTAACAGAGGAGTTTTGCCAAGATTCAACCTATGGAACTCTCTTTGACTTCAATGGATACACAGTAGTGACACAGTGTAACTTCAGTTCAATCTCTGACATCATTAATGCAATAATAATCAGCATTTAAACAGAATTCAATCTGTAATAGTAAAAAGTCTTGGTCTTAGATTTACAGCTGGTGTGATGCATTATGCACTGAAAGAATATTTTTTGGTGAAGTAAATATAACACTTCACAAGTAATTTGTACAAAGAATAGGTTAGTTTAAGTATGAACTTAAAAATATTAAGAAATTCTACAATTGTAATTAATTTGAACATTTCAAAATGAATGCTCTAGCTTATAAGTAAATATTATTCAGGATAGTTTATCTTTAAAAATGTGACATCATTTGTCAGTCCTAAAGTAGAAAACATTTTTAAGAGAAGTACATTTTACTGAACTTTTCAGAGCTGGTGTTCCCAATATGCAACAGGCTTGAATAATTAATAAGCTTGAATGGTTTCACTGTTTGCAAGTTTATTTACACTGTTTTTATTGTTGATTTTGTTGTTACGTTAATAACTTCTTGTTTGAGAAAGCTGAAGTTAATTTTGTTCACAAAATGTATTAATTCATGATCAGAATTTTTTTCTGTTGATTGTTACCATCATCGTGTATTGAATTTATAAATAAAGATAAAAATGTAACATAGTCTAATGAAAAGTTAATTGAAATGTTACTATGTTTGAAGTAACATGTACATCAGATTTGTAAAAGAAAGTTACTGTATTATTGGAAATGTTTAAG
Organism: Xyrauchen texanus; assembly: GCF_025860055.1. NCBI lineage: Eukaryota > Metazoa > Chordata > Actinopteri > Cypriniformes > Catostomidae > Xyrauchen > Xyrauchen texanus. Next base: position 21,131,172 of record NC_068311.1, read on the forward strand.
TTAAATTTACTCAATTAAATCAATATTATGTTGTGAAGTTAAGTAGATTTTACTTAATTTTATACCATATAAAGTTACTTAGAAATACTGTTGAAATGACTTGTGAAATAAAAATGAATCCAATCTTACTAGTAATTTTTCCCCCCAATGTAGCATAGTTAAATTCCTATGCATTTTTCATAACATTGGGAACTTGAATGGTTTTTATCTAGATAGCATTACACAGATGGGAGCTCAAAGTGTTAGGACAAACAGTAAAGCCAACAGAATCCATTTGGCAGTGGCATTATAATGGAAAATAGCCAAAGAGATGGTACAGTAGATGGGTTGGTCAGTAAACTCTCATTGGAATTATTTGAAACTGGTTTGCCCTAAATGCAAGAAGCTGAACAGCTTAAATATCAAATGACCTTTATTTGAAATGTGTCGGAAATCATTCTACTGTTTGCACTCTCTTATCATATTAGATTTGTGTAAACTACATTCCCATTTTAAAGACACAAGTACACTGTAACATAATTGTTTTTACTGTATGTATAAAATATTTGTTTCCATCCATTTATCTTGTCACAATAATTTTAGTGATTTTTACTAAATTAAGATTTTCGATAGTCTCAATTCTCTACATCAGTAAATAAATCCCTCCAGATTGTAATTTTGGCACCAGTTTGATTTTAGCATTAAACAAAAATTCCCACTTTAACGGGGCCTGGGTAGCTCAACAAGTATTGACGCTGACTACCACCCCTGGAGTTGCGAGTTCGAGTCCAGGGCATGTTGAGGGACTCCAGCCAGGTCTCCTAAGCAACCAAATTGGCCTGGTTGCTAGTGAAGGTCGGGCCACATGGGGTAACCTCTTCGTGGTTGCTGTAATGTGTGGTTCTCAGTGGGGCACGTGGTGAGTTATGCGTGAGGCCTCCACACGCGCTACGTCTCTGAGGTAATGCGCACAACAATCCACGTGATAGACGTTTGAGACCGCGGAGACAACTGAGATTCATCCTCCACCAACTGGATTGAGGCAAGTCACTATGCCACTATGCCACCGATAAGTCTTAGAGTGCATTGGGAATTGGGCATTCCAAATTGGGGAGAAAAGGGGAGAAAATCACACACAAACACAAAAAAACTTCCCACTTTAATGGGTTCTTTTTTTTTTTCTGAGCAGAGACAAAAAGCATATTCATCATATCATATATGCTTTCCTTAAATCTGAGTAATGGTAAATGCATTCCTAAAATAAATATAACAATATATAACATGAAAGGAATAGTTCACCCGAAAATGAAAATTCTCTCATCATTTACTCACTATCATGCCTTCCCAGATGTGTATGACTTTCTTTCTGAAGATTTGAATAAAAATATTTTAGCTCTGCAGACAATGCATGACCAAATGGTGACCAAAATTTGAAGCTCCAAAATGCACATAAAGGCAGCATAAAATAATCCATAAGACTCCAGTGGTTTAATCCATGTCTTCAGAAGCGATAAAATAGGTGTGGGTGAGAAACAGATCAATATTAAGATCTTTTTTCTATAATTTATCCTCCCTGACCAGTAGATGGTGATATGCATGATGAACGTGAGTTCCCAAAAACAAACTAGAGATTGATAGTAAAAAAGGACCTAAATATTGATCTGTTTCTCACCCACACATATCACTTCTGAAGATATGGGTTAAACCACTGCAGTCATATTGATTACTTTTAGGCTGCCTTTATGTGCTTTTGGAGCTTCAATGTTTTGGTCACCATTCACTTGTATTGTATGGACCTAAAGAGTGGAGATATTTTTCTAAATATCTTTGTTTGTGTTCAGCAGAGGAAAGAAAGTCATATACATCTGGGATGGCATGAGGGTGAGCAAATTATGAGATAATAATTTTTGGGCGAACTATCCCTTTAAAAGGTTTACTGACTGATATATAGTGTGACTATGGTGTGATAGTGTGCGCTAACATATTTGAATAATAATAATTAGCTAAAATAATATGCTTTTTCCACTATTTTACATTATTCTTCATGTGAAGTCCTAAAACATTTAAGTTAAGAACATTAGTTATCACCTAGATTTGCCATGAGAAAGCAATGGAGCAGAAACTGGATGAACAATCACAAAGACTTTTAATCAGACAAACACTGACGCACACATACAACTCCACGTGCATGTCTCTCTCTCTCCCGAACTGGAGTGTTAGGCTCCTCTTTATTCCTCTCCTGGCTGATTGGGATGATTCAGCTCCAGGCATCCATACAGCCCAGCCATGGCCTCCTCCTCGTCACATACCCCAAATGCCCGATTCAGGCCAGGGACCATACGGCCTGACTCACCCCCCATTCCTGGAGGCGAAGTGTTGCCCTTCCGCCATTCCGCCACTGGCTGGTCTTCCCCGCCTCCTGGGAACATGAGCAGGATGGGGGGAAGAGAGTGGGGAAAGATAAAAAAGCCCACCCTGTCCTCAGCCAATTGGAACACCTCCGTCAGCGACTTGGGCAATAGCACTGGACTAGCTCAGCTGTCCCTTGGTCACTGCCTCCTGGTGGATGGCAGCGAGCTCCTCCGATCACTGACGAACCGCTCCAGTACCACCAGATCTTGTATCCTCAGCATGGAGTTCTTGAGCCAGCAGCATGGTCTCCAGGTCAGAGTGGACCTCCTCCAAACTCCCGGGTTTCGGCACCAGTGTAACAAAAAGTTTTCTTGCAATGGAGGAGGTGGGAACCGGATGAAAAATTACAAATAATTTTAATCAGACACAACACAAACGCACACACACAACTCTGCGTGCATCTCTTTCTTTCTTTTTTTCTTTCTTTCTTTCTTTCTTTCTTTCTTTCTTTCTCTCTCTCTCTCTCTCTCTCTCTCTCCCGAACTGGCACCTCCGGCTCCTATTTATCACTTTCCCAGCTGATTGGGATGATTCAGTGCCAGGGGTCCATCCTTATGGCCCGGCCACACCCTCCTCCTCATCACAGTCTACTTCATTTATTGATTATTTAGAATATTTTTGTTCAGCTGGAAAATGTCTGCTATGCTCAGTATCAGTAGCAGGAGTCGTGCCACACTCCAGTCTTTTTTTGTGTTACTTGGCAGCCTCATATCCCTATAGAAACAGACTGAGTGCCAAGGACTCAAGCTTTAACAGTGCATACACTGGACTAAAAATGTAGAGGTTTTTGAGCATTGTGGACATTAAGGACAAAATTACATTCCTATCACATCTTTCCCAAAAATGGATGAACTTTGAGCAGTAAAGGCCTGCAGCATGAGATGTAGTTTTAGAGGTTTTACAGATATGATTGAGACATCTTAATGAAGCTTATCAGATTTACAGTGAAAACATTCATGTCATGACTGTAAAAACCATCAATTCTTTCAGTAAGGATCAGTTTTATGCTTATTTTCTACACTTTTTATTTTACATTTTGGAAAACAAGTGGTCTATTTACAGTAAGTGACCAACCTCTTTTTATTATTACATAAGAAAGGTCATAACCCATATATGAAAAATAAATCCCTAAATAGTAAGCTACATAGTAAGGTTTGTAATATTTGTAAGAACTGTAAGACGAATTTCCATACAATGCATAAATATTTGTAGTTATTTTATTTTAAATGCTCCTTTATGATACTGTAAATATTGAGCTTGTCCATACCAGGGCTTATAGTAATTGGGGTGTATGGCATTAATCTGTTCAAGACATTGAAAACAGAGTTTGACGGATGATACATCTGGCATATAATACAACTTCATTGCAACAGCTTTAGTGTCTGCCTGCTGGATTCCAATGCATGTCCTTGGAAAGGGCAACAGATGTTTGGGAAATTTCACTGTAAGCATTTGGAAAAGTCTGTTTTATTCCACATTCAAGATGCCCTTGTAAGAATCATGTGAGGAAAGGATTACACACATTGGAAACATTGTGCTGTATTTTTGGCATTTGATCCAAGGCAGATAAAGCTCAAATGCAGATAAGCAGATCATGACAGCACTGCCACTAGACAGACATTAAATGTTTGAAGATGTCTGTCACCCACTTGTTAATCCATTTGGAGAACAAATTTATGGAAGAAATGTATGATTTCATATTCAATGAAGGTTGAGTTCAGAAGACAAGCCTGGTAACTTACAGTAAAGATAAATAACAAAGTTATTTGTTATACTATTCATGACACCAGTTAGCATTTTGATTAGAATATAAACTTGAATTTACAACAAAGGAATATAATTAATGAAACGTCTCATCATTTACTCACCCTCATGCAATCCCAGATGTGAATGACTTTCTTTCTTCTGTTTAGAAAGAAATCTCAGCTCTGTAGGTCCTTAGTAGGCAAGTGAATGGTGACCAAAACTTAGAAGCTCCAAAAAGCACATTAAGGCAGCATGAAAGTAATCCATATGATCTCAATGGTTTAATTAATGTCTTCTAAAGTGATCCAATCAATTTTTGGAGAGAACAGACCAAAATATAACTTATTTTTCACTACTCATCACACCATTAAAGTCTCAAGGCACGATCATGATTTCAAGCTTGATTACACTTCCTAGTGTTTGAAGCATGCGCAGAGTGCTAGATGGCCCTAGGAAGTGTGAATGAGCTAAAAATCATGACCGCTAAGGAGACTGCTGTCAAGATTTTTAGTGGAAAAAAAATTATATTTAGTTCTGTCACCCAAAACCAATTGGATTGCTTCAGAAGACATGGATTAAACCACTAGAGTCATATGGATTACTTTTATGTGCTTTTTGGAGCTTCAAAAAATTGGCCATCATTCAATTGCATTGTATGGACCTACAGAGTATATATTAGTTGCAGAGTGAAGCATTCAAATTTTTTCCATTGATCATGGTATAAACATTGGGGGGATTGTACTTGCTTGTTTTGAATCAATGCCCCTGACTGTATATAAATAGTTGTTAAAAAAGGTTAAAAATGTGTGATGGTGCAGTTTCCTTCAGGATCAAAGCACATTTTTACTTTTTTTCAGGCAACATGAAGTGGTGTAGTTCAAAAATGCACTGTGATAAACCCTTTGGCCTTTGATTTCATGAAAAAAATATCGGAACAAAATTAACCAGTTACCAGCATTTAAAAACAAAGTTTTCACTCTGAAACAAAAATGTTGTTCCTTTTCGGCTTTGGTTCCTTGAACTGTTTTAAGTCCCTATAGTTCAGAGCATTCATTATCATAAATAACTGCTTTCTCATGGGACAGATCACAAAGGACAACTGTCTGAGAAAATAAAGGTTTAAAATCTGTCTGTACAGAAATTTTTATTTATGTTAAAAAATGAAAAGTGGGTTGTTATTTCTGCTTGCTGTCAAAGCGCATTGATCTATAGAAAACTTGACACTGTCAAGGACAAGATCAAGATCACAGCTAAAATCTGGTTGGGTACAGATGATTATACAACAGTGATATGCAACAGTCAGTTCCAGTCAATAAATCTAATTGGACGAGTGGCACTCCAAGACTCCAACAGTACTGTGACCCTTCACTTTTTGTATCACTCTGCTTCTCCTTATTTGTGGCTTTCCAAATAATGGTGGGGATTTGGATTAATTTTGATTTCATTTACTGGTTCATTCAGTGAATATTTCTGGAGATTGCATATTTACACCAGTAGGTGGCTTCTTTTGTCACGAGTGAGTGATGGAATCACTGACTCTGTACAAGTGGCGATAATTTGCATGCTGCTTATTATTTGTTATTTACAGTACCCGATTCACTTTAATTCGGATCTTGTGGGCCAGTTCTGAGTGCTAGTGGAGCAAACAGCAGAGCACCGGGATCTGACTCACTCTGCCCTGGACGTACAGCATCACTCTACTACTGTGATCCAGATACTTGAATCATCTCTTCAACATGCCGAAAGTGTGCTTGACTTCATGTTTATCTGGATATGCGCCAGATTATAACACTCTTCATCATTTGATAATTATTGGATATATTAATGCTGACATAATCGGTAGAAAATGTACACAAGCATCTCTTTTAAATAAATTTCATTTTACATCCTGCTTTAATCTGGCTGGATTTAGGGAGATTTAAATTGCACCGAGAATTTTTTGTAAGTGAAGTGCAATGGAAAAGAATGACAATTACTTTTTTAATACTCAAGACGCATCACTGTTTCAGTGCTGATTGCGCTTGCTTAAACTAAACGTAAACTTGTAAGTGAATACGATACAGCTTTTGCGATGAAATGCAATGTGCAAAAGTGGTGAATTTGCCCCACAGTTGTTCACCACAAACCAAAATAATAGAAGTGAACAGAACAGTTTGTTCACTCAAAAGATTTGTTAAAAAACAATGACTCGTTTACTAACAAAACACCAGAAGTTCAAAACAAGCTATGAGCAGTGCAGTGAGGTGTGCTTGAAGCTTTGGCTTTTTTGTTTTCTATTTTCACTAACAGAGAAGAAATGCATGAATTACCTGAATCACAGCCAGCCGTGCCGATATACGTCACAACTGCACACTTGCTTGTGTGATATTGCTTATATAGGGAGTTTGTATAGGGAGTTGTTTGATTGATATAAACCACATAATTTCACAATTTTACATTCTAAAAACAGAACTGCAGAAAAACATCCCAACTTTTCCAAATGAGATGTTACAATTTTTGTTAGGTGATTTCCTGTGTAAAATGCATGTAAGTACTGATGACATTTGTATCCAGCCACACCCATTGCTTTACTGTAGTGTGTAATGTTGGTATACTTTTCCATCAGAATCTAAATGACATGTCTAAGTAGAAACGTGGATGGGGAGAGGAAGTTTTCAGGCATTACAAACTAAATCTGAATCTGCATGGGTTACGAAAACTCAACACATCACTACAGTCTTTTCCATAAATGTCTCGTCAGATCCAGAAAGAGACACACTAGACAAGATCTAAAGAGGTGCGGACTTTGGTCTCTGTTAATGCGCATGATACTGCAGCAGTTGTACTACACCAGCACGCTCCAACTCACCTTGAATTAGAGCGTCTGCCATGCCATTTTACTACCAGGGGGCGGATGATTAACCAATACACGCCCCAAAGCTGCCCGGCAAGAGCCAATCAGAGCGCAGCGGGGGCGGGCCCAATAGCTACATTCCCACACTTGGTTTCACTTTGCACTTCGGAACATCTCCGTCTTCCATAAAGGCGCTGGTGCAGGTGCTCTGTCTCTTCGGGAAAGGATGCCATAGGAAGGACGGGCAGGCGAAAGAATGAAGGAAAACGCCGAGAGACTGGAGCACAGGATATGATAAGCAGGGTGTCAGATTGAAAACGCGTGGAAATTCAATATGAAAGATTTATTGTAAGGGGCACTTTGAGCTGTTATTCCTGGTTGGCAATAGTACTATGATTTGGTATGTGGCCACTTTGATAGCAAGTGTTTTCAGCACCAGAGGAACGGCAGCTCAAGGTGAGTTGAAGTGCAGTATTTTTATTTTGCATTTGAGGAAAGACATCTTCAGCATTTCATTGTGTGTTTGATCAGATGTGCCTTACATGACATGAATACTGAATATACAATTTATACACAATATATATATATATATATATATATATATATATATATATATATATATATATATATATATATATATATATATATATATTGTGTATAAATTGGGGATAATATATATTTATCCCTTGAATGTGTAGGCTATATATATATATATATATATATAGCCTACACATTCAAGGGATAAAAGTTTACAGCATGCTATTCAACCTCGTGTTGTATTTTTTGCATCATCTCTTGTTAGGGCACTAGCGAGACGATTGAAGGCGTGTATTGGTCGCTTTCGCTGTTACAATCGATTGATGCTCCTTTGATGACAAATTATGATTTTTGTGTGGGCCATAAATCCCGTTTAAAACAAACAATTACAAATGCATCGATCAATCTGCGATATTGCATTGTTTGAGACGTTAATGCACAAATGCCGTGTAATATCATTGGTGAAGCATCACTGTCCAGTGAATTGCAGTTAGTGTTGAAAAGGGGCGTGCGGCAGCACCGAATGGAAACATTCTGCGATTGTCTGGCTACTACAGTCTGTCGTGCCTGTTTACACATAGACATATCCGCAGGCGTTATCATTTCTGTTCAGTTTTGTGCCATTATAATGATAACTGCTCCCTTGTTTAACCTCAATATGCATATGCATGTAATATTCTTTGAAGAAACGATGTGCATTATGATTTCGTTACCTCTTTTGCCCCCTTTGCACTGACATTAGATATTTTCTCGTGTTAGACATTTCTTATTTTGAGCACTAGAGATACTGTATTTGTTGACGAATGGACTGACATAACCTTGCAGTTCCATCTTTGTCCAGTGGGAGGGGACACACCGTTTCCCTAAGCGCTATAATTGAAGGGGAGACTGATGTGAAGTTGAAATACAGTAATCTTACATATAGTAATTATTTAATTAAACATACAGTAATTTGAATCATTAATTAAAACTTGTAATTGACTTTATTCAGAGTTGCGCTATATTTAATTTTTGGGCTGTGACGGGTACAGTCTCTTCAATGGGTTGTACTGTTGCTTAAATTGCTTAATCGTTCAGCTGACGACATTGAAGATCTCAAAAAATTCAGTAGTCACAAAACTCTAGATAACTCGACTTGTGAAAACTAGATCTAGGAGCTTTATATAGCTAGCTTTATACAGTGCAGCCTCGTTTTCATTCCTTCATAAATCAAACGTGTCGCTACTTAGAATAAGGTCTGTTGAAATAAACAGACTCTATAATGCCCCATTTGGACGGTATTGGTTTTCTAAAAGACGTGTGAGTTACAATTAGTATCACCCGACGTCTGATAATTAATGTACTAATTCGTATGTGAAGACCTCTGTGTTTATAATGCCTCATACACACTACACGACTTTCAAAGACGTCGGATTGTGGTATCGCTCATATTACACAACTGTCTGTCTTGTCATGGAAGTCGTGGCGTTTTCAAATTCCACAAGGAATCGGCGACAGGGGTGAACACATTACAAAACATTTCACTATTGATGAATCCCCGACTCTGCCTGGACGCCATGTGATACGAGATACGAAAACAAATGCATGGTCATATGTTATGCATTTCAGAATATGATATGTATGTTTTTAATCACCTTTACATAATGTGTAATGGCATCATATATTTTATTGGTTACAATATGAAAAAGTACCTCATACTGAAATCTCTACCAATTTGCTACCTGACTGTCCAAGAGAATTGTAAATTTTTCTCTTTCTCCACCCAGTAGTGGTTCAGTTCAGAGGGAACAAACATCAAATGTTCCAAAATTGTTTCCTCCATTTCTTCGGTCCAATGAGAGTTTCTTGATACTGCAGCCATGCTAGATGATGTTCTGATGCAGGTACATCAGGACTCCTCACATAGAAACATCCCATGCCCCGTTTCTTGCTCTCTCATTTGCTGGAAGTCAATGCTGCAGTTGTATTCAGTCAAACACATTTCACATTGCACGATTTGGAATCGCAGACAGGTCCAGATATTTAACATGTTACATATCTCGCTGACATCGACGGGGCGTCTCTCAAATCATACCGTTGGTAATTAATAAATTGCGTTCGTCGCTCACGGGAGCGAGCTCTGATTTGCTTATGATTTCGGGCTTTTGTCGGCGATCTCCACAAAACTGTCGGCGATTGAAAATCGGGCCTAAAATCGTGTAGTGTAAGCTAGGCATTAGAGAGGTGGGAGTGTCTTCTAAATGTGGGCATTCCAAAAGGCTGAAAACATTTAAATAATTTAGGTGATAAAATTAACATGTCTTTTAATCTTTATCTGTTTAAATTTAAAATTACATTTTATTTTAAAAATATATTTTAAATAATATATTTTTTAAATGTATTGTATTAATTTATTAAATTTAATTTATTATTTATAAATAATAAATTACTTATTTTAAAAAGCCTATTAAAATACATTTCACAAGCTGTTTTCATGGTGTAAATAAGTACAACATGCATTGAATGGTTGCATATATGAATATGACACCATGGAGACTCACAGCATGTGGAGGCCCATGCTACTCTCCACGGTCCATGTACAAATGACCACGTGCCCCATTGAGAGCGAGAACCACTAATCACGACCATGAGGAAGTTACCCCATGTGACTCTACCCTCCCTAGCAACCGGGCCAATTTGGTTGCTTGGGAGACCTGGCTGGAGTAACTCAGCTCACCCTGGATTTGAACTTGTGACTCCTACAGTGGTAGCTTGCGTCAATACTCGCTGAGCTCCCCAGGCCTCCACAACAATTAGCTATATTTAGTAAAATTAACAAAACCTGCCATTCACTACAGAGTACTCTCCTCTGCCATGTTGAAAGCATAGAACTCCTCCAATCTCGGCAACTCGGGTATCATCTAGAATTCTGAGTTTCCCACTTGAACTTCTGACTTCGCTGGGTTATTCATGTACTCGGATATCGTAATTATGATATTTCCCAGTCTACTTGAAGGGCACATAAGTACATTCTGATTCTAAATCAGCAATCACAGACATTCGCATTCAAATGGGATTAGATTTCTCAGAGGAACTTTGCAAGGTTGTGTGAGAAAAAAACAGACTTGTCAGATTCGGACGGGATTAAAATCACAAAGTACGTCTGTGAAACATGAATTTCCGGATTGTCTTGTCCGAATAGGGCATATGGCCCACAACACATTTACATTAATACAAATAATAAATATACAGTGTTTAGATACAGTCAATTAATTGACCTTTTTCAATTTATAAAATACTCTAGCAAATATTTACACAGTTCAATGCCACCGCTTCAGAAATTGAAGTGAATAAAATCAGTTATTGTTTACTTAAACAGGAAAAATGAAGGATAAACAGACTTGTTGCATGTTTGAGAGCTTTGGCCTGCAATTATATGTAGGCTATTCTCTGCAATAATGTTCACAGGCTACTTTCTGTCTCATAGGTCTCACAAATCCAACATCAGCCATTTTGAGGCTGTCGTTTGGGGAGCGTCAATCACCCTGAAATGAGACAATGTTAGTGCACAAGTGGCATAAATTAGCCCCACTCATCGCTTTTGAGTTTCTCTGATTGACAAAATTATACTGCCACCCAACATGTGCCTGAGCCACAGCCTTTCAAGGGTCCATCAACAGATATGTTAGCTTTATTGCAAAAAGTCAGTTGTTTCATATTTGAGAGTGAACACACAAAGTCAAAAGCAATGGTTTATTTGAGAAAGCGGGAAGCACATGCTGATGAGATGTTGGAAGAGATACACTGCAACAAAAGCTGGGGCAGTGAAGGAAAAATATTATCTAATCAAAACCAGTGAAGATCTTGAGATTCCTGTGAGGAAATATAATGATAAGTGTTATTTAAGAACTGTTTAAAAATCTATTTTGGTTCTATGGAGTTTAAATGGAATATAGTGTAAACACTGAGGTAGCTACCCCTTGGAAATTGGGAAAAGTGCCTGTGTTTACAATCCAGGTGAAATTTTTCTTCGCCTAGTGTTCCCAAAAGACTCTTGTAAGTAGATTAGATTTTTTTTTCCATATATCATTAACTTTATTTCTGGAAACTAGGGCTGTCAAACAATACATTTTTTAATCACGATTAATTGCATGTTTTCTTGTATTTAATTGTGATTAATCACAATATCTCATGAGTGTACAAAATATGTATTTGATATATCTACAGTATACAGGTGCTGGTCATATAATTAGAATATCATCAAAAAGTTGATTTATTTCAGTAATTCCATTCAAAAAGTGAAACTTGTATATTATATTCATTCATTACACACAGACTGATATATTTCAAATATTTATTTCATTTAATTGTGATGATTAAAACTGACAACTAATGAAAATCCCAAACTCAGTATCTCCGAAAATTAGAATATTACTTAAGACCAATACAAAAAAAGGATTTTTAGAAATGTTAGCCAACTGAAAAGTATGCACATGAAAAGTATGAGCATCTACAGCACTCAATACTTAGTTGGGGCTCCTTTTGCCTGAATTACTGCAGCAATGCGGCATGGCATGGAGTCGATCAGTCTGTGGCACTGCTCTGGTGTTATGAGAGCCCAGGTTGCTCTGATAGTGGCCTTCAGCTCTTCTGCATTGTTGGGTCTGGCGTATCGCATCTTCCTCTTCACAATACCCCATAGAGTTTCTATAGGGTTAAGGTCAGGCGAGTTTGCTGGCCAATTAAGAACAGGGATACCATGGTCCTTAAACCAGGTACTGGTAGCTTTGGCACTGTGTGCAGGTGCCAAGTCCTATTGGAAAATTAAATCTGCATCTCCATAAAGTTGGTCAGCAGCAGGAAGCATGAAGTGCTCTAAAACTTCCTGGTAGACGGCTGCTTTGACCTTGGACCTCAGAAAACACAGTGGACCAACACCAGCAGATGACATGGCACCCCAAACCAACACTGACTGTGAAAACTTTACACTAGACTTCAAGCAACATGGATTCTGTGCCTCTCCTCTCTTCCTCCAGACTCTGGGACCTTGATTTCCAAAGGAAATTTACTTTCATCAGAGAACATAACTTTGGACCACTCAGCAGCAGTCCAGTCCTTTTTGTCTTTAGCCCAGGCGAGACGCTTCTGATGCGGTGTCTTGTTCAAGAGTGGCTTGACACAAGGAATGCAACAGCTGAAACCCATGTCTTGCATACGTCTGTGCGTGGTGGTTCTTGAAGCACTGACTCCAGCTGCAGTCCACTCTTTGTGAATCTCCCCCACATTTTTGAATGGGTTTTGTTTCACAATCCTCTCCAGGGTGCAGTTATCCCTATTGCTTGTACACTTTTTTTCTACCACATCTTTTCCTTCCCTTCGCCTCTCTATTAATGTGCTTGGACACAGAGCTCTGTGAACAGCCAGCCTCTTTAGCAATGACCTTTTGTGTCTTGCCCTCCTTGTGCAAGGTGTCAATGGTCGTCTTTTGGACAGCTGTCAAGTCAGCAGTCTTCCCCATGATTGTGTAGCCTACAGAACTAGACTGAGAGACCATTTAAAGGCCTTTGCAGGTGTTTTGAGTTAATTAGCTGATTAGAGTATGCCACCCGGTGTCTTCAATATTGAACCTTTTCACAATATTCAAATTTTCTGAGATACTGATTTTGGGGTTTTTCATTAGTTGTCAGTTATAATCATCAAAATTAAAAGGAATGAACACTAGAAATATATCAGTCTGTGTGGAATAAATGTATACATTATCCAAGTTTCACTTTTTGAATGGAATTACTGAAATAAATCAACTTTTTGATGATATTCTAATTATATGACCAGCACCTGTATATATATATATATATATATATATATATATATATATATATATATATATATATATATATATAGTTGTACGTGTATTATGACAGAACATATTTGCTTCCTTTTATGGTGTTTTAACAGACAAAATGTTTAGAGGAGCACAGTGGGAGAAAAAATAAGTCTGCTCTGTCATTTACAATTGACAGCTCTGTATAAAATGCATCAACAACTCCTTTTAGACCACTTTCCCCCCTCTCGGCGGGATTAAATGGGCTAATGAAAGTGTAGATTACCTGCAGGTTTCCAGCATTTCTGCTGTTCTACAGTGCCCTATCAAACGCACTATTATACAGAGACACTGTGAAAGAACCTTGGAGACTGTGCGCAGCAGGGTTTCCTTTAGCTGGAAATGTCTGAAAATTGAAAAAATAATTTTCACTGCGCTGCCATAGAGGACTTTCCCAACAGTTTGCAAAATTCAAAAGCAGCCTGCATTATTCCCGTCTCGCGTGCCAGTTTAAAAGTCTTCCTATAGAGCATCAGTTGATTAACAGTTCCTGAAATTCATGCACAAACTCAATGGGAGTGTTCATTCATGATAACATTTAAACAAACAACATAAAAGAATGGCTCACCCCTGTTTTGGGTGATTCAATCAGAAGTGGACAACAAGATGCATCACCATTATAACTGGTCATATTATGCTTTCTTTTGTGTTTGGGTTTCGTGGGAGAGGCTCTGGTATAATGACACAGTAATCATTAGGCCACTAATTTAGTGAAATATCTGAATTAACAGAGCTTCAAGTATGCATGCTTAGAAATGACATGAGCAGATTTTTTCCAATTTATCTGGCAAACTTTATCATTCCTGGACACGTTGGCCAGCGCTAAAACGCAGGAGCGCAGTGCAAGGCAGGCATTCAAATGGTGTTCATGTCACGAGCACAATCTAACTCTGTTTTTTGTGTGCTTACTTCTTTCTAAATGTTCCCCTTCTTCTGCATTCATAAAATGCTTGGCACAGGTCTCAGCATAATGTCTCCCACCATCTGCTTTCACAGCGGTCAATGCATGGTTTATTAAATTATTATTAAAAGGGTCATATAAGGACGTGCGTTAGCAGCATTAAAAAATAGTGGTGTTAAAGGAATATTGCATTAACGTGTTATTAATACGTTAACATTGACAGCTCTACTGGAACCCTTCAGAAACGTGTTAAACCAACTGCTTTGCAAAGGCAAAACGCACTACAGCATATCAATGCCTACTTTACCTTATCACTTCCCTAGCCCGCCCAGTAGTGGTGAGCAGTGAGATGACCGATACTCAGTATTGGCTTTCAGTTTAAGTGTTGGCAGTTTTTGCCTTTGTAGGGCACCATGAAACTTTATTTATTTATTATACAAATTTATGCGGCTATTTATCTTTGGTGTAATTTCCTGTAGGAAAACCGGAAAAGCTGGGCAAAAAAGCTATAAATTGGAAAAAGACATTTCAGACTATTTTATTGGTTTGTTGAGTTTAGCCTACTAGTGGAGTAGCCTAATGCATGTAAATGAGTGATGGTGATCAAAGGGTTCTTCCCCACTGAGACTTGAAGTGAGCATCATTCTCCGCATTGGAGTCACAGAGCATTGCAACAAAAAGGGACAGCGACAGTCTCAGTCTTAATAAAGCTGTGAGAAGCAGCTCTTGGCACAGTTTGCAGATTGCCGGTAATGGACACCTCTGGCAAAGCTCCCTCCCCCTACCTTGCCAAGCAGTATTTGTCTGACCTGCAGCCCTCTGACCGTTTGGTGCATATAACACAGCTTTTTCCAGTTAAGGGAGAGTGAAAACTGACAACTTACTGAGGTCCTAGGTTGCTACGCCACACGACTATTAAGTTGAATGTATATGATTGCAGGGAGGATAACATGGACTACAGTGACTCAAGATTCAGTTTTCTCCACTACTTTTCTGACATGAGAGTGGTGTGAAATTAATTTTTGTGTCTTGCCGGATACAAATCTGAAATCTTTTTATTTATTCAAACGTACTTTTAATGTCTCTTGTCAACTGATTTGAATACAATGACTTGAATACAACTATTCTACTATATAACACCTACCGATGTTCATCTCTTCTATGTCCTGTTCTAATTAGAATTCATTTTGATATTTTTTATGGGGGATCAAATGAAAATATGTTAAAGTGGTGTAACCGACCTGAGATCACAATTAAGTAAAAAGGTCTTATTAAAAGGCTGAAAAAATATTTTGAAATTATCTTGAGAATTGTTTGTTTTTACAATAATAATCTGGGAACATTTTCTGATTAAAAGTCAGTGTATTATCAACAACATCCATTTTGTTGTTATGCGACCATAAAAAAAAAAACAGGAAATGATATCAACAAGATTGTGTCACGACAACTCTTAATAGTTTGTACAAGATGGCAAAATCGTCAGATATCACATGACTTGACATAGGAAAATGTCAAACATTTACTCCCATGTAGGCCAACCAATAAACAAACAGAAATTAAAATCAAAACAATGCAGGCATCACATTTTAGCTAGTCTCCTATCCAACAATTTATTTTAAGAAAGGAAATGCCCATGAAAAAAATATACAAAAGACTGATGTATGTTGATAACCTGATAACCTTTGTATAAAATACTTCCTTTCCTATTAAAATCATGGCTATGTTTAGGTGTTAAGAATTGCAGATACAGCGGAGGGAGACGAAGGTTGAGGATCCATATGTGGTCGATCGTTCTGTTAGGAGGCTCTGGGGGCGGAGCCGTAGGAGGCTCTGGAGCCGGAGCCGTAGGAGGCTCGGGAGGTTCTGGAGGCGGAGCTGAGGGAGGCTCAGGAGGCAGGGCCGTAGGACGCTCTAGAGGCGGAGCCCTAGAAGGCTCGGGAGTCTCTGGGAGCAGAGCCGTAGAAGGCTGGGAGGCGGAGCCGTAGGAGGCTCGGGAGGCGGAGCCCTAGAAGGCTCTGGAGTCTCTGGGAGCAGAGCCGTAGGAGGCTCGAGAGGCGGAGCCCTAGAAAGCTCTGGAGTCTCTGGGAGCAGAGCCGTAGGAGGCTCGGGAGGCGGAGCCGTAGGAGGCTCTGGAGGTGGAGCCGTAAGAGGCTCGGGGAGAAGGGCCGTGGAAGACTCGAGAGACTCTGGAGGCGGAGCCCTGGAAGGCTCGAGAGGCTTGGGAGGCGGAGCCCTGGAAGGCTCGAGAGGCTTGAGGGGTGGAGCCCTAGAAGACTCGAGTGACTTGAGGGGCGGAGTCCTGGGAGGCTCGAGAGACTTGAGAGGCGGAGCCCTGGGAGGCTCGAGAGGCGGAGTTCTGAAAGGCTCGAGACGCTTGAGAGGCAGAGCCCTGGGAGGCTCGGGAAGCTCGAGAGGCGGAGCCCTGGAAGGCTCGAGAGGCTTGAGAGGCGGAGCCCTGAAAGGCTTGAGAGGCTTGAGAGGCAGAGCCCTGGAAGGCTCGAGATGTCTTAGAGGCGGATCCCTGGTAGGCTCGAAAGGCTGGAGGGGCGGAGCCCTGGAAGGCTCGAGAGGCTTGAGAGGCGGAGCCCTGGAAGGCTCGAGAGGCTTGAGAGGCGGAGCCCTGGGAGGCTCGAGAGGTGAAGCTCTGGAAAGCTTGAAAGGCGGAGCTCTGGAAAGCTCGGAAGGCGGAGCTCTGGAAAGCTCGGGAGGCTCAGAAGGCGGAGCTCTAGGAAGCTCGGAAGGCGGAGCTCTGGAAAGCTCGGAAGGCGGAGCTCTGGAAAGCTCGGGAGGCTCGGAAGGCGGAGCTCTAGGAAGCTCGGAAGGCGGAGCTCTGGAAAGCTCGGGAGGCGGAGCTATGGAAAGCTCGGGAGGCAGAGCTCTGGAAAGCTCGGAAGGAGGAGCCCTGGGAGGCTCGAGGGGTGCTGGCTCTTGGACGGTCATGGCTACTGGTGCTGGCTCTTGGACAGTCATGGCTACTGGTGCTGGCTCTGGGACGGTCATGGCTACTGGCACTGGGACGGACAAGACCACAGGTGCTGGCTCAGGGACGGTCGAGGCTACAGGCGCTGGCTCTGGGATGGTAGAGGCTACAGGCGCTGGCTCTGGGACGGTAGAGGCTACAGGCGCTGGCTCTGGGACGGTAGAGGCTACAGGCGCTGGCTCTGGGACGGTAGAGGCTACAGGCGCTGGCTCGCTGACCGTGGCAGGCGTGGGCTCTGGCTCGCTGACCGTGGCAGGCGTGGGCCCTGGCTCGCTGACCGTGGCAGGCGTGGGCTCTGGCTCGCTGACCGTGGCAGGCGTGGGCCCTGGCTCGCTGACCGTGGCAGGCGTGGGATCTGGCTCGAAGACCGGGGCAGGCGTGGACCGGGAGGCAGAAGCCTGTCTTCTCCTCCTCCTCGGCGGACGAGTTGAGCGCCGGCTCTGAAGCTGAACGAAGTTGGCAGCGTGTAGGTCAGGACGGGCGTGGAGAGACGAATCGTGGCGGAGAGGGGAAGTATCCTTGTGGGAGGAGCGGTAGCATCATCCTCCAGAACTTCCACCGTCAGTGGCGATCCGCTGACTCGCAGGGTCTCCTCCACGAAACTGAAGAGTGTCCAGCCACGCTTCGCTGGCGGCAACAGTTCCCTCAGGGACTTGTTCAAGTTACCCGGAAGAATGCCACCAGAGCGTGAGTCGGGAAGTCAGAGATGTTTGCCAGCTTCAGAAACTCGTGGACGTGGTCCTCCAAAGGGCGGTCCCCCTGCTGGAGGCTAAGGAGCCGGTAATTCGCTGAATAGGCTGCTAGATCCATGTGTGGGTCGTTCGTTCTTAAACAATGACAAGTGAACAAGAAAGCTAACAAAGAGACTAAGGAGCTACACAAGGGACAAAAGTGAAAACTAAGGAATGCAAAGGTGACAAAAATGGCAGACAAAGGGCAACAGAGAAACAAGACAAGGTATATGTAACATTAGGGTTTTGGTAAAGTGTTTGGGTTAGGAGTTAAACGTATGAAGCATTGTAAACCAGTCCTTCAAAACCCTGATGTTTATCTTTTTTCTGTTGTACACAACAGTGATTTCATATTAAAATCATGGTTCGGTTTAGGGTTTTGGTATAGGATTAGAACTTTATTAGGTTTGGTTTAGTGGCAAAACTTAGGAAAAGTTGTAATAACATCGTTTTTGGTTTGTTTATTTTTCTCTATGGGACTAAAAGTCATAAGTTTTGGTATAAACCAATTTGTATGATTCCGCCATCTTGAACTATTATTACAACTTGTCATGAGACCGGGTTGGATATCATAGAGAGGAACCCTAGACCCTCATGATTATGTAAAATTGCCAGTATGTCTCTTAAAAATAACAGAACATTTGACCTTTTTATTACATGGCAAGGCTAGTAACCCCACAAAAACCAACATAGTGATATTCATAATTCAAAATGATTCATATACATTATAAATGTTTTAAAATACATTAGAATTTTTTTTTAAAGGGGTGATGACGTGAGGAATCAAATCTTCCTTGATCTTTTGACATAAGAGGTCATGGTACTATAAAAATATACTGTAAGTTCAGAATTCAAAACTCCTCACTGCAAAAAGACCATTTGTTGAAACCAAGCTGCCAAAACTACCCATTCTCTACTTCCTCCACATTGTGATGTCACACTGTGGTAGACATTTGCATCTATCCACCTCCACAGCAAGATATCAACACCTAATTTACCTTATCACTTCTCTAGCCCGCCAAGTAGCAGTGAGCAGCGAGATGGCAAGTAGAGAGCAGGTCAGTCAAGAGCAGAAAGCCAATCATAACAGTGGGCATTTACTGTCAAGTCTAAAAGGAGAAGCAGCACCAAAACCGAGTGTTTCTTACAGAGGGTCAGAATGAGGGTGGAAAATGTTCATGTTTTACAAATATATGATTATTTTTTTATTTTTATTTTTTTTGTGCAAAAATCTTACTAATATTAAAGTGACACTTAAGGAACATTTTAAAATAATAAAAAAGGCATGTCATGAACCCTTTACATTAATAATTAAGCTGTGCAGGCTCAAAGTGTGAAGAAAATATGATCTCTTCCTTTACAAAGCACATACCCCTAAAACATGTACGTAGATCAGGGATTCTCAATAGGCCGAATCCGGTCTGGATCCGGACCAAAGGACAATTCAATCCAGACCTAGATCTAAATCTTTGTTCTAGTTATCTGACATCTGGCTAAGTGATTGTGTAAGCATATGTGTATATGCGTGTGGAGCGGTAATAGCGAGTTCACAGGCTTTATTCCCACTCTCTGCGCATTGCCTCTCTCCCCTACTATAGACATGAGGCGCTGCTTAAAGCCTGATTTACTGTACGTAGTTGCAGTTGCGGTTATTTTAACAATAGTAGCGGAGACACTGCTACAGATACTGGCAACTTTCGCTTAAACACACTGCAGAAAACAAAAAGGAAGCAAAGGAAGGAAGTGAAACTATCTTCATCTGTCTGATATGTGATTCAGACGGTTCAGCTAATCCAGGTTTGAGTCAGGACAACGTGGCGCCTTTAGACTGTAACGTTTTTTAAATTATCGAAATTAAGCTTTATTAATCAGCATGTTACCAGCCTTTCATAATAAACAAAACATAAATGTTCAAATTTTGTGATAATTAATCAGAGATGTAATCATGGTATTGGTGGCAAAGAAAGCCTATTTATACTTAAAGCAAACGGTATTTGAATGATTCACTGTTGTTATGTAAATTGTTTGTTTGTTTTTTTGTAGATTCTAACTTTAAGGAAAATATAAAAATGATCCATTCAGACTTAAAATGTTTTATACATGTTCTCCCAAGGGATACCCCCATACAGAATTTCTTATCAGTCAAAAAGTCCTCATATGTCCCATACAAATATTTTCTGACAGTAAAAATATTTAAACACAAAGTACTATTGCTTTGTTAGTTATAAAAAGTTATTAAAACTATTCAAAAATATATATTATATAATTTCATAGCCATATTACTACTGACACCATGTAAGCTATGTATTTTTTCCAGACCTTTGCTGGGAAGGAAACGTAGAGGCCTGGGTAGGGTAAGTTCTCACGTAAGTTAGGGTGTAAAGTTAACACTAAGGGTTTAGTAACTACTAGTTAGTTTGTAACTAAGTCAGTGCTTACTTTGGTTGCACCTCCTGTTCTTAAGGCAAGACTTAACTAGTAGGTTGTAAGCTGTCCGTAAAGTGATGCGTAATAAATAAATACAAATAAAACAGGCTGGAAAAATAGACATTTATTCATTTTAATATCCTATATATATTTTGAATGTGTTGAAACTTGACACCGGGTGACGCATGATCATGCTGAAGAGCCACTTATCATTTTTTACCCTCTCATAAATGTAAACGAGTGTAAATGTCAACATCATACTGTATGTCGAAATGATTGATGTCTGTCACGCAAAACATGAGCACACTGATGTCATTAAATGAGTCTGCTTTTTTATTCCTACCGTCACTCTTGGTCGGAGTCTTCCATAAATATTTTGTTTATAGGTAGGGTTACGTTCTACCTAAACTTAATGGTGCAACACTCAAATAATTAGTATTGCATAAATTTTGACTTATAGCCCATTTATGCCACAACTAGGCTAAGTTGTAATGTACGTATAGCTGTTGCAATCGGCCCCTGACATCTTGGAACTTTAATTGAATACCCCTGCCCTAGATGGTCAATGGTGGTTAGGTAAAGCCATGAGATTTAAAGGTGTCCACTGTCAGCCTGTACAGGTCAATCAGTAAAGGCACAGTGCTGCTGTCAGCCCTTGAGATACTGGGGTGAGATGTAGTGTTGTGTTAGGCTGAGCTATGACAGTAGCTCCTGCTAGAGTTGGGCAAGCTGCCACAACGCTGCCTACATCCTCTCCCAGTCTCACATTACAGTCTGTCTCCTTCCAGTCCTACATCAGTTGGGGCTCTGTCGGTACGGCTCATGCTGTTTCCCTCACTGCCATGAAATATTCAGCAGTCTGCTCAGACATATTGGACTTTATTATGCACTACATTAGAAGAGCACTGTGCACTTGACTGCATACTGCAAACTTGTATACTGATACAGTAATGTGTAATACAAATTAATAAATGTTGGCACAGGGGGGCCTGGGTAGCTCAGTGGTAAAGACACTGGCTACCACCTGCGAGTTCGAATCCCAGAACGTGCTGAGTGACTCCAGCCAGGTCTCCTAAGCAACCAAATTGGACCGGTTGCTAGGGAGGGTGGAGTCACACGGGGTAACCTCCTCGTGATTGCTATAATGTGGTTCTCGCTCGGTTGGGCACGTGCTGAGTTGTGTGTGGATGCCCTGGTGGATGGGGTGAAGATCCACACGCACAGGCCACGTGATAAGATGCGCTGTTTGACAGTCTCAGCCGTGGAGGCAACTGAGATTCGACCTCCGGCACCCGGATTGAGGCGAGTCACTACACCACCACGTGGACTTAGAGCAAATTGGGAATTGGACATTCCAAATTGGGAGACAAAGGGTGAAAAAAAATGCTGGCACATTATGTCTGTTTTGATTTGAACCCACATAATAATATTGTTACTCGAATTCATGAATTTTATCAAGCCAACAACACATTTTAGATGCAACCAATCACTAAGCATTTTTTTAGTTGGAGAAACCAGTTGTTTTTTTACACTGTGGTGCATTGTGCATTAGCCACCTATTCGTTGTTGGAGGGTGCATTCTGTAGTAATTTGCATTCGGCTAATTTTCCGCTGCATCTCTCTTTGCCTGGTTTCTGTGAAATATTACAATTATGTCTTTGTGTTTAAGAGATAGCAAGCATAAGACACTCTGTTCCTCCCCCCGGGGACACTTTACTATCTTAGACTCTCTCTCTCCCTCAGGCTGAGCTACTTTATAGGCAAGAACTCCGCAGTGGAGACCCTGTATTGTAAGCCTGGTTGACCTGCTTCATTATTCAAAATTTTTTAGATGATGTCTTATTAAGAAGATACCTTACATTGTTCCGTGTGGTGGGTGTGTCGTCATGCATTGTGATCTTATTGTATTGCAAGTGGAATGTGAAAAAAGATGCTGATGCCTTGCTATTGTTTTCTTTGAGATGGGATGTCCTGCTGAGAATGTGCATTCATTTTTCTGCTGTCATCAGTTTTAAGGGTAAATGTAATCAAATTCCATTTCAAAATTCTAATAATCATGTCTGGTGCAGTAAACTTTACAATCTTAGACACTGTGCACCTGCCTCTATTTGTGTTCTTTATTAGCTAAGAATGACTCAGATTATACCCTGTACACCATACAGGGATCAACAATAAGGATCTCACATTAGAGATCAGTGCAAGTTTCAGGCGAGCTGATGCAACAGTGACTGCCTTATTGGGACAGGGTTGTGTTGTCACATTGCCTTGCATCTTAAAGGATTTGTTCACCTAAAAATTAAATGTATTTCATCATGTACAATACTAACTCTCATGACGTTCCAAACCTGCATGAGTTTACTTTCTCAAACAAATAGGGAGAAATTTTGAAGAATGTTGATACTGCTTTTTCATATACAATGAAAGTGTTCACATGAAAGAAGAAAGTCATACTATTGCTTTAAAAAAACAACAATTGTGATATATTGAACATTGTTGTTGTGAATTCTGCTTATGTCACCGAAGTATAACATTTCTGTGGTGTTGCCAGTGAAAATGGTAGATGGTATATAGGTTACTCTATTATATTTTTGCTAAATATTTTGTACGTGGTTGGTTGTACATTACGCAGCATTTTTCTGGTGAAATGAAAACTAGAGGCGCTAAACAACAAATATGACTTTTATTCCCATTCACACAAATCATGAGTAAAAGGACAGATTATCAGTTCATAAACACTTGCTTTTCACCTTGTTCCTTACACAATGCTATCTTACCACATTTAAACACTTTTTCTGTATTGCATGACTTGTAAGACAATGGGCAAAGAAGTAATTGTAACTTTTAATGTCAAACTCAACATAAAACAACATAAAACATAAGACATACACACACACACACACACACACACACATACAGCGGCCGTGTGTGTGTCTCTCTCTCTCTCGAACTGGCGTCTCTGGCTCCCCTTTTCTCCCACTGATCGGTTGAATCAGCACCGGCCACACCCTCCTCCTCGTCACAACATTATATACCCAAAGACATTTACAAGCTAGTTTGTTAGTGCTGACATTGCATGGTTGCTCAACTGATAGCGTGTTGCATTTATGGTGCAAAGGACCTGGGTAAAGGCCTCTGCAGGTGTGATGTCGAACTTTTAAAAAACTTCTTAATGGCTGCTAAACGCCTTCTTACTGCCATTGGTCCACATCATCGATAGGTGTGACCTGGAGCTTATTAGCAAACTGGTGCAAACTTCTGTACAATCGTTCGTGTAGACATTTTCCAAGACAATGTCATGTGATTTTTTTTTTTATTATTAATTTACAAAAGGAATCAAATCTCCTTAAATACTGTTAGGTGCCCATTCACCCATGTGGCATCTGCAGCGAAAGCCATTCACACATCTGCCCATCATTCTTTTGTTAGTATTCTGCCCATTAATACTCTTTTATATATCCATCTTTTCAGTAGTATCAGCCTCATCATAAATTACAATAAAAGAGTGTAATCGGCACATATTATGGCCATGTATTGTGTGTTAGAGCATTATTTAAATGTACTTCTAAACGTCTCTCACAGTGGTGTGGCAGGTGTCTGAATGTTTACAAACAGTATTGCTCAGCTGTTTCGAAACTTCTTTTTACCTCTGATCAAAAAACGTTGTAAGTGTGCTTGGGCCTAAAGAGTCCTGAAGACTCCGGGAGATTGCACCTTAGTGTAAGTGTCATAGAAGCAACATAAAAGGTGTGGTTTCTTCAGCAATTGCATTTTTCATCTCACATTTGCTTTTTATGGCACTATCAGTTGGTTTAGTGTAGGGAGGTAGGTTTTGTTTATTTAAAACTCAATAGAGCATTAACTTCAAAATCTCCTCTATTTGGGAGAACATTTAAGTCGCTTTTAGCAGCACATTTCATCTCTGATCTGCCGCGATATGTGGAAGGACAAGCATTATATCATTTTGCAGAAATATCGCCACAGTCACAATTTTAATGAGCTCAGCCTTGAAAATGTTAACCAGGCAAGTAAACATCTGAACCACTGGTCCTGATTGGGTCATTAGAAAGAATCCTTATTTTTTTGCCCTGAACCACTTTCTTTATATGCTCTTTGTCTAATCAAAATCCAAAAAGCAGTGTTAGCAATGATCAGAGTATTTTTAAACCAGTTCCTAGTTGGGGAACTTTAGCATATGGTGCCATCAAATCCATGTTCAGACTAGGAACAGACCGGCAAGTTCTGAGACATCAGCCTCCATATTGGCCATTCTGATGAGTGTGTGATTCGCTCCATCAGAAGAACACCTACGACTCTGATATAGTGATGGCATCTTGTGTTTCTATTGAGTAAAGTGGCCATATGGCGTCCCAGAGGTCTCTTATTTCATCTGCTCACTTTCTCTTTCATGCTAGAGTCTTTGGAAGGGCACTGTTACTTTTATCATGCAATTCTGAGGATATTTGATTTAGTTCAACATAGGCTCTCTGCCAAAACCTATTGAGCTGCCTATATACAGTACTAGGTAGCAATTTAAGACATGAAATGCACTATTTGTAAGATGCATGTTGCTTCCTATGTACAGTGTTCCAAATCAGTCACTTATCACTTTAGGAGACTGCCCTGACTTCAGACTATATAGGCAGTAGATAGCAAGGTGTCCCACTAGGATTCGGAACAGAGCTACAATGTAACCTCTAAATGCAGGCACTTGATCATTTAATGTTCTCTTTCTGAGTGCCCACCAGTTTCAAATCTAGAGAGTCAGCAGTCATAGGAACATATAATTTTAAGTCTTAAAAAATGCTGGAAATATGTCTATCTTCACCTGCACTGATGTTCTTAACCTGGTCACTCATCCTCACACTTGTCCATGTGTTGCTTTCCTTGGGCAGCTCTGACACATTGCTCTTTAAGAATTGACCTTCATCATATGAATGGCATTCAATTACAGATTTGTCTGTGGCCTGTGCAGCGGAGTGGCTTGGTGTACTTGAGAAAGCACCTCTGCTCTGTTCTCCATTTGATTGCCTATTCATGATTTGTCCCAATGCCCCAGTTGGCATGGATACTGAGGTGGCCATTAACTTGGGCTGCACAATTAACAGAATAAATAATCAAGGTTACATTTACAACTGCCACAATTAACTAATCGTCAAATGGGTCATTTTTAGGCACATTTTATTTACAGCATTCCTTTTTAGGTCTGCTTCCATTGTGTCAAACTCTTTTTGCTGGGGTTGAGCATTGTAACCAATCTCAGACAAGCCTGTTGCTCGCTTTGTGTGTAATTTATTCAAAATGACCAATGTATAAAACAGCAATCAATTAATTCAGGAATAGATTGTAGTATTAGATGTGTAGAATAAAGAATATGGCATGGGGACCCCACACAAAATTAGTATTTTAATGTAAATTCTATTTTTCAAAATTAATTGCTATTACAATATCTGGGGGAATAATTGACAGTTCTGATTTTTGTCATAATCGTGCAGCCTTATTACACAGGGTTCATTCTTGCAACTGTCTGCACAATGTTTTCTATGTACATATTTGACTGCTTTAGTGCATCTCACTGTTTTTGCAACATTTTGCACAACACGTGCCATGTTTTTGATGTGCCATTTAAAAAAAAACGATAATTAAAATTAAAAGCAGCTCAATTTTAAAAACTGTGACTTGAGATATCCGTTTTTTGTTCCATTCCGTCGTTTCTTTTTTAAGCACAAAACATTTTGACTGTTGACATTGGATGGGTTCTGATACGTTCGTCTGCATTGTTTTTTAAAATGTTTTTTTGCTATGTAAATATATGCTACACAACTTTAAACCATTTTTTCCTGATTAAAAAAGATTTACTCCTTAAGAAATTAATAGTAATTTTGAAACATGAATAAAATCATGACCAATCAAATGAGATTCAGTCATATCAGTAACCTTATAAAAGCTGTTTTATTATTCTACATGCAGCGGGTCTCCTCATGGGTGCTGCCATGTTAGAATCACATGACCAGCCGAATACTACTCCCTTAATATCAGTCACCGCCCTGATACTTGACACATTCACTCATTGATTAAATGAATCATGTCTGACTGTAAATAGTGAGATTCTACAATGGCATTATGGGATCAAAATCCCGTCAAATGTATTGCATTCATGGATCCAGAAATAATAAGCGTAAATCCAAAAATAATTAGCGCAGATCAAAAAATAACAAGCATGAATCAAAAATATATAAGCACATTTAAAAAATGCTTAAAGTCATCAGAATTGCAAACAAAATCATGTTTTCCTTGGTTATATTACTGTTTTTTTGTGCTCTCTGACAATTTTGCTCATATTTTAATTATTATTTTTTTTTTGTATGCTTACGCTGTATTTTTCTTTGCTTTTGTTTCCAAGTTCTGTGCTTGGTTTTCCAAAACTTGTGAGTAGATTTTCATGTAAATCGGGGGGTGTTTTGCAACATGGAAAAGCGGATCATGTTGGGTTCTGAACTCGCAACTACATTGGTCCAGCTAGTAAAAACGTGCATCAAACCTCCACACCAAACCAGCTTTGATTTTTATTTTTTCAGATATGCAGCTAATGACCAACAAACAAGGAAGTCTTAAATAATGCCTAAACTAAAGACTCTACTAACTAAATTCAGCTGATTCGATACAGGTGTTAACGGACTATGATAAAGGCCTACTCGGACAACACATTGTTTCCTAGAAAATACTCAAAACAGACACAAGCAGCATATCTATCAACCACAAATAATATAATATTGAGCAGCAGCCGCAGGAGTTACATTGGAGTGACGTCACCTCTCTCTTTCGAATGACTGGCTATAGGAGGAGCTGTCGATCAAGAACTAGTGGACAAATAGGAATGCAAAACTCCCCCTGATTTACATGAAACTCTACTCACAAGTTTTGGAAAACATGTAAATCAGGGGGTGTTTTGGAAAAGGGTACAACAAAATTTTAATATGAGCTAAATTGTCAGAGAGCACAAAAAACAGTAATATGGAAATAAGGAAAACATGATTTTGTTTGCTATTCTCATGACTTTGTATACATTTTTCTGTTGTTATTTTTTGCAGCCTATTTTAAATGTGATTCATGTTTGTTATTTTTTGATCTGTGCTAATTATTTTGATCTGCGCTTTTTATTTATTTTTGCGCATATTTTTTTATCTGCACTTATTATTTTTTGATTCACGCTTGTTATTTTGATTCTCGCTTATTATTTTTGGATCCGTGACCACAATAATTTTGATGGGATTTTGATCCTATACGGCACTGGTAACTGAAAACTATTGCATTTGAATGATACTGTATCCATGCCGCTAGGTGTCAGTGTAGGTCCAAGATGATATATAATTTTTTACTGAGGACACCTTTAATCATTGCAATGCATCTCAATGTTTTTTCATCTTCTCACGTCGTGAGCACAACATTTTTAAGACAAAATTGTTTAGAAAATGTGAAAATGTTTTATTCCACTCTATTGCATCTGGTTTTTGAACGCATCCGGTGTATGGCCCCAACTTTGTCCATCTATTGCATGTGTACATAGACAAGCGTTTAAAAAATAATGCAAGACCTGTGTGAATGACTCATGTTTCTCAGTGCACAGATTACACTTCATTTTATGAATGGACGGTTTTGCATGTAACTACGATTTAATCTTATACAATTATGTTATTATTAAGAATGGAAAGACTGTATACTGAATTATGTAGTCTGTTTAACTGCTGCTAATTATAATGAATGTAAACAGATTAACATGTCTGCTTCCAGCATTTTGGCATACGTTTTTTCATCCTGATAATGGATAATTCCATCTACTGATGGAAAGGGTTTTTAGGTTGGGAATTGTCTGAGCTTTAGTAACTATTCAGCTTGGTTATTTATGCCTCAGAATGGGAGGGAGCCACACTGCTGAGAGCTCCCCTTCGGAGTCGACTCATTCATGGTTTGTGTTGTAGTTTAAAGTCTATTCTGTAGTGTTTCATTTCTGTTTTGTGTGGAACCACCATTTAGTGACTCAGGGCAGATGCTCTTATATTGATTCAAATTCATAATGAACCCAAACACCAATTAGAGATGTTTTTATAAATAAACCACAACATCTTTTATCAATCTGTTATTTTTATTGGTACTCTTAGTAATTTTACTTCTAAACAAATGAAGAGAACATTTGTAAGATATGTCAAAATGTGCATTCAATAATGTTTTTCCTCATTAAAAAGATTAACTTCTAAAGACAATTTTATTTTGCTAAATTTTGCAATATATTGAGGAAAAACCACTCACATTAAAATAAAGACTTTTGCTAAATGATTATAGATTATTTTATTTTATTTCTCCCAATTTGGAATGCCCAATTTTCTCAACTTAGTAGGTCCTCATGGTGGCACATCAATCTGGGTGACGGCGGACATGTCTCAGTTGCCTCTGCTTCTGACAGTCAATCCGCGCATCTTATCACGTAGCTTGCTGTGCATGACTCCGCAGAGACTCACAGCATGTGGATGCTCATGCTACTCTCCGCGATCCATGCACAAATTACCACGCACCCCACCGAGAGCAAGAACCACTAATCGCGACCACGAGGAATTTACCCCATGTGACTCTACCCTCCCTAACAACCGGGCCAATTTGGTTGCTTAGGAGACCTTGCTGGAGTCACTGAAACACACTATTATTCATTGTGTTCTGTATTTGTTTAATTTTATCTTCTTTCCAACATGAATGTGTTTCATGCTGTAACAACAATTGGACGTCTCTATATCCAGCGAAATTTTCACTCCCAGAATAAATGAAACATGGCTGACTGCGAAATGTGCTGACTGCTATGACATTTTCAATAGGAGAGGTATCAGATTGGAGGCGGCACGATAACAAGAATGTTTTTATCTTTTCGCGGCAGCCACGTGCCATTGACCAGTTAAAGGAAGCTTTAATCAACCTTTTAACTGGTTAATTAACAGTCTAAAATTGTTCCATATTCCCTATATAGTGCACTAAGTGGCATTCACAATAAGGAGAGTGAGTGAACGAGTGATTGATTCCACTCATTTACATTTACTTAGGATGTGTTCTATACATAGGTGAACTTTTTTATTGATAAATAACACATTTTATGGAGATAAAAAGCAATATAAACATAATGTGCCCTATCTTAAGAGTGCAAGCATTACATGCAACAAAGTGCCTTAAGTTATAAGCACAAAGTCAATGGGCATGGCTATGAAGTTTTGGTATTTTCGTGCTAGCATGCGCTGAGTCTAGGCACTGGTGGGTTTAGAAAAATCAAGCATGCCACGTGCTAAAGTCTGGACCAAGTGCAATTTAAAGGGTAACTAAACCCTAAACCAACTTTTTTTAATTAATGATCTGTAAGCATGGGGCTTTATTAGTACTGGTCATTGATTCAAGTAATTTTTTTGACATTTGTGTATAAAGTGTTTTAATTCTACAATATATGGTGTAAAAACGTCTGTGTGCTGCCCTCTTCAGGTTGAACGGTGGCTACTGCAGTTGAATTTTCCTATTGGCTGTTGCGGTACTTCATGACGTAAGCGGTTACAGCTGACGTAAGCAGGTTCCAGCTCACCACGCCAGATTCATGTATATGTCGTCTTGCGATCGTGTGAGGAATAATAATAACATAGAGTCTGACAGCAGCTGTCAATTAATCCATCACTACGAGTCTCAGGTAGATTAATTAATCTATTAAAGAATAGATTAAAAAGGGGCTTCAAACTCAATTTCAGCCTGGGCCACATCACGGTTGATTTGTGCCCTCAAAGGGCCCTTTAAAAATATGGCACCAGCACCTTCTTTGGTGGCACCCATTCAAATAATATGACATGTTATGTGCATTAAAATGCACATTTGACAGTACAGTATTGATTTTTGAGGTTGTGATGCAGATGAAAATTATGATATTAACAACAGTAACATCTGTGGAAAACATTAACACCTAATATTTATGTTGTAAAATTGAAATATTCTGACAGTGTGAGTATGCTGGGTCTTCTTTACAGATTCCTTTCATCAGGCTCTACTGATTAAACTACAGTCATGTCTTGGCATTTATGAAGGCAAACAAAACAACTTACATTTTCCTACAATCAGAGAGCATTACAAGAGTACATATTTTATACAGATGGAAAACTGATAGTTTGGTCCATAATTAGGAAAACGCACCATAGTTCTTCCATAGTATCCATAGTTTTAACAATGATATTTGTAATAAGTCCATTGTAACCATGTAAAACAATGCATGACTCCTCACTACCATGGTTAGTAACTATGGCTTCTATATCAAATCTATGGCATCTTTGTAATGAAAAAACAGCAGTCTAAATACATTTAGAATGTTTTTCTGCCACAACTACCATAGTTAATACAGTGCATTTAGTGTTACTGCAGTAAATCCATGGTAACATTTTGTAAGCGTTGTGATCTGTGAATTGAAAAGCCTTCTAATTTATGTTTTGTCCTGTTTTCTTTGTCAGTTCTGTTTAGAATGTGGGAGCTGTTTGTTAAATAAGTTTTATCACCGAGACTTAAGAGTTTTGCAACAGACAATTCTGTACCACATTCAGACGGGCTTCGCGATCCCCGCTGCAAATTTCACTGGTTCACAGGCGCATTTAAAACAGTCTGTTGTTTGGTTGAGACCAGTCCGCAAATCGCCGCACCTGCCCTGCCCTCGTGCTGCTATGATTAAGCCTTGTTGATTATTGACCTGTGTAGCACTGTTTCATTCCACTTTTGAAGCGAGCAAAATGCACTCCAAAACATACAGATGATGGGAAGTCTCATTTATATTCACAAGGAAAGGGCTAACTGATCGTTCAGTGAAACGTTGCGATCCCCTGCTTTTCAGAACGAGTTTGACACATGTGTTATGCTTTGATGTCATTGTCAGTGACGTGCGGTGATGTCTTAAAGAGGCTAGGCACTGAGTTATGAAAGCCAGATTACCTGATTTATTGTTTAAGCTAATAATACGTAATAACAGTGAACATTACGCACAAGTGCGGCATATCAAGAAATGTACAAATCAGGATGTATATCGTGTACATATCAAGAAATGTATATGTATTTTATATATGTTTTATATATAATATACACGATTTTGTTAATATATCTTCATTTGATATTATTATACAAAATTCAGTTGTCAAAACACAGAACATATAACAGAACATAAGTTGTTTATTTTTACAACATTATGTGCTTATTTTTTTTATGTGCAATCTTCATCTTTATAACAGAAGATACAATACAACAATCTTCAAGATACAGTAAATCTTCAAATGTGTAACAGATTGTCACCTTAAAAACAGTCATTGCGTGGTGGTGGAACAAGCAATGCTATATAGAAATATCACAGCGGCCAATTATGTTTGTCAGTCAGCAAAAGTAAAATCACACACTGCTCAATAGAATATGAAGGCAAATGGCTTGCATTAATTCAACCACATTTATCAATTCAATATTAAGCCCAAAATAGTTTTTGACTCACCAATCGGTAGATTACTTGTACATAAAATCCATCCGCCGCTCTTTCCTCGTGAAGACGTCGATCACAGCTTTGTAAAACTCGTCTTTACAGGCAATCAGTTTGAAATGATCGGATAATTTTTGGGCCCATTTGCTGTACTAGTCCATCTAAGGCTGGCGTAGACCTCCCTCTTGCAATTAACTCATATTTTGAATTAAAATCGAGTTTGGAAAAATGTCTTAATTCCGTGATTACGGCCGGTGCTGTCGTTTTGATTTTGATTTTGGCGGGGATTAGGCATGTACGCTAGCTGTTGTGTAATGACGTTAGCTAGGCAAATGTCCAGGAATATCTTGATTTTAATTGGTCCATGTCTGATACGTAACGGAGATGATTACGGGCATAACATATTTACGTCAAAAGGCACAGCAGATTTGTGCTTTTTGACGTACATGTTAAAGAATACAGGATCGAAGTGCGCATGCGCAACATGGGTTTTCCGCTTGTCGTCTGCAATGAATGGACCGTAAAAGCACTGCTTGTTCTACCATATGTTTTTAGTTGATTATGCGTAACTGCTACATTTGTCATCATAACGTCTAAACAATTGTAATAACACACATATTGCATATATAAAAATCACAAGAATAAAAAGTAAAAATACAAATACAAGTTTATTATTTAATAAACATTTTATTTTTGAATTTTGGCAGGGTAGGCAGTGCCTAGTTTGCCTACCCAGACCGCACGTCACTGGTCATTGTGAAATTGTCCGTGTATATGTGTGTGTGTGTTGTGGGATCCCTTTCAGAGTGTAGAATGCGCACAGATGACTGGGGCTGGCAAGATTTATGTTGCATTAAGAATATTAAATTATCAGTGGCGCTCATAATTCAGCAGTGGTGCAGCACCGCTGCAAAATGCATATAGGCGAAAGACTGTATTGTATTGGAACACACTTCACTTCTACCGGTCGATTTATTGAAACACGAGCAAATTAAACAAAATATATTTTTAAATTCAAATTACACTGTCCAACTTCTTCCAACAGTCTCTTTTGCAGTGATTTAAAAATCACTCAAAAATAATAATAAATAAATAAACAAAAAACTATATAAATTAGATCATAAATACAATTGTATATATAAACATAATGATAATAATTGAAAAATAAGCCATAACCATTAGACAGTTTAACGCAATCTCATAATTATATTTTTTTCTAAAAAACAACTACAACAGTGATTATCAAGGACTTAATAAATGTTCCACTATATTTTAAGAGTTTGGACATTAATTTTATAACCACCTGCTGTAGGAATCTCCAAACTGCAAATGCAGGAACTGAATTTGGACTTTGCGTTAAACGTGGCATTGAAACATCTTAGCGCAATGACCGAATTCTTAGGGAAATAGCAAATTGCGCTTGGCGCAAACACTCCAACCCACGGCCATTTGCATTTTGCCCTGGCACAAAAATTGCACTCAGAATTAGCACTCTCCTGAAAACTGGATAAGATGTTGCTCACAATGTAGCGTGTAGTGCTGCACTTTGTGCACTCTCGGAAATAGAGCCCGAAATATCATTACTGGAGAAGAAAGCAACAACAATTAACGTACCTTGGTCAAATGGACGCAAACAGTTATGAATAATGCCACAGAACGCCAAACTCGGCAGCATCCTTCCTTTCCATTTATCCACTTATCTGACTCTATGTAGAACTCAGCATGAACTTTCTTAATTGAAAGTGAGCTTGTTTCATGTCTGTTGCAAGAAGGCTTGTATAATCTGAGACAGTATTTGCATCACATTGGGTATTAATACAATAATGATAATCGATTCTTAAATTCCATAATTGATGCATGGAAATTTGATGCATTTTTACACCCTGAATTTCTATATATGAATTTTTTTTAATATAAACATTTTTGTTTTTGAAAAATATCCACTCCAAAATAACGTTAACAATTTTTATATAATCATTGAATATTTTATGTAATTTTTCTTCCCTACAAATATTGCATTTTCCAACAATTAATAATTTACTAGTGATGCTCTGTATTTGCATCATTTGTATAGGATTCCTTAGAGGGATGCTGCTGGAATTGCATTCTTGATTTCCTGGTCACACCATTATACGCTCGTAATAGACTGGGAGAATATCTGGTTTAGTTACATTCTCTTTCATTACACTTTATTAAAAAGGGCATAAATAATGATTTTGGATGATATCTCAATACTATCTCCTCTGTGCTCAGCAGAAATAGGCAATGTGAGCTTTAAGTTTATGGATGTTTGGTTGAACACCTCAGCATTGGAATAGATACACACTAGGGGTGTAACAATATGAGATTTTCACAGTATGTTAAAAGTCACATGGTATTACAGTATCTCTACAATAAGATGCATTGCTATTATTAGCATTGTAATATTTTATTTAAATTTAGACTAGTAAAAAAGACATGTTGCCTACTGCAATTTCATTGTATGTCATACTGTCAAAACATGATTTTTTTAATTATTACTTTATTATATAAAAATAATTATATTATTTATAAAAAAAATAAAATAAAATAAAAATGATTACTGCCCAGGTGAACAGTACCCCAAATTTCTATATATAATTTTTTTATATATAACTATTTTTGTTTTTGAAAAATATCCTCTCCAAATTAACTGTACATTTTTTGGGATAATCCTTGAATATTTGCTGGAATTGCATTCTTGATTTCCTGGTCAGACCATTATGTGCTTTTAATAGACTGGGAGAGTATCTGGCTTAGTTACATTCTCTTTCAATACACTATAACGTTCTGGTCACCACAGACGCCTCCAAACAGGGTTGGGGCACTGTGTGCAACAGGCACGCAGCCGCCGGCTCCTGGATGGGCCCCGGCCACTTTAACTCTATGTGAGAGAGAAAAGGCGGGGATCTGGCGCAGCCTGCTCCCATGCTTGGCACGTCGCTTGTCCCCCTCCCCCCCACCCCCCTCCGGGTATGCCGGGAACCTTAAAAGTTTATTACGTTTTTTGGGCGTTGGGGAAGGGTACTTGTAGTCTGATGATGCAGTCTCATGTACACGGACACCTAGTGTCACTTAATTCGACACAACGTCAAGTGAGCGACAGACGGGGAACATCTAGGTTACTAGGAACCTCCGTTCCCTGATGGAGGGAACGAGACGTTGTGTTGAATGAAGCGACACTAGGGGTCAAATTTGAAGGCCTCGGTTACCAATGAGAAATTGGCAGACAGAATTTGCATGTCCCTCCCCTGGACATATGGGTATAAATGTAGGGAATCGTGCATTTGTCCATTCAGGTTTTGCACTGAGTAGCCGAGAATAAGGTTCAGCTGTTACAGTGGCTCTGTACAGCGTCGTGGCCAGGGGGACACAACGTCTCATTCCCTCCATCAGGGAACGGAGGTTACAAAAGTAACCTAGACATTTCTCCATTTAATAAACTGTGCCAGGTCAGTGTATTTCCATTAAGGTAATGAAAATAGCCATGCTGCTCTTTCCCTTGTTATGGCCTCATAATGGGTTTGCCAAATTATTAATTGGCCATGATGTTAACCTTATTCTGGGTAGTACTGTGATTCTCCACTTCAGAAAGAAAATTTTTAAGAAAGCCAAAAATATCAGTGTGCAACATCTCAGAACCAAAATTCATTGTGGAACAACTCTCTTTACCATGAAAAACTTTCTGCATACACATTTTGCATTTGCGAGACAATTTTGACCCGGTGGAATTCATGCTTATAAATCAATCATAACATGATGGTTTTTATTTAAAACTATATTGTAAGTCATTAATAGGTTTGTAAGAGGGGGAAAGGGGATAAGGTAAAGGAGGAATAGGGAAGCCACCCAACTGGCCCAAGGACGGTATCCAATTATTGGCTGAAGGTCTTCTGTGTGTTCTGTCTTATTATGCACATTCAGCTAAAGATATTTAATTCCAATTACATAACTATATTATTCATTTTATGGTCCTCATTATTTTATCTGACTCCAATTATAAAAGATTCTAAGGATATTTTAATGTTCTAATCTTAGTTATTATTAGTTATTATCATTAAATTTGACATTTAACATTGAATCATCGTATTTAACTATATTTTATATTGTACTCGTTCATTCGGATAGACCAACATACCCAAGTTAAAATAGATTTATATGATCATGCCATAGTTTCCTATGTAAACTTAGCTAGAAATTATTACAATAACCAGAGGTTTAGACTTCACCCTATTTAGGCTTGGTCGACACCTCATGTTGTCCTAAACGGAAATTCCCTATCGAGCCTGTACACTCTAAGTACACTAGAAATAATGCAAATTAGTTAGTGGGAGCTCTAAAGTCTCAGTCGGTGTCCCCCATGCTTTAGTCCGCTTCTAACCTGGTCGAGGATTTGTGGAAACATGGACTTAACATAATCTACTAAAGACAATAGTTTCA
Organism: Xyrauchen texanus; assembly: GCF_025860055.1. Classification (NCBI taxonomy): domain Eukaryota; kingdom Metazoa; phylum Chordata; class Actinopteri; order Cypriniformes; family Catostomidae; genus Xyrauchen; species Xyrauchen texanus. The sequence goes on from NC_068311.1 coordinate 21,167,551, forward strand.
GAATAGTAAATCAGAATAAATTCAAATGTTACAATTTATTATCCAGGTAAAATAATACATTTATCAATCCAATTAGACAATAATAATTCAAATTTAGACATTTTATCAAAACATAAGAAATTCAAATTGCAATTACCTGATATAAACTACACACAGTAAACTGTTTTGGATCGTCTGACTACAGAGAACCATGAACAATGTGTCACATTTCCTTAAATACCCAAACTATGATCAAAGGGAATTTTGGGAGTGGTTAGGTTTGGAAGTCCTGGGGACATACCTCATTAACATACAGGAAGGGATGGGGACAGACCTCCAGAATTATACAGCAGTTGGCAAAGACCTTATAACTTTGTTACCAATAGATTTATCAACATGGGAAAGAGACCATATACCAGTCACACTGAGACATTTTAAATGATAGCAAACATTATGCCTTGTCACATTATTTGTATACATCAGATATGATATTTTGATGCATGTAGATCTTAGGTGAGTTTGAAGTGATTCTGAGCTGAAGGGGAAGGAGAAGTAGAGGTGGGCAGATGTTTGTGAGTTTTACGACAAAAGGCCTAAATTGGCCTGAGGTGAGATAGAGGTCAGATGTGAGATTTGTGTTTTATTGTCCTTGCTCAGTAGGATGTGTTAACTCAGGTGAAAATGTTCTTCTGTGTGAGAGTTTTTATGACTTGGTTCTTTGACTTTTACGACATCTTGTTGTCAGCCTTACAGGTTCTTAACTGTTTATACATGTGAAAAGGTTTACATTTTTGTCATGTTAATTGACAAATATTGTTATTAATTAATATGCCTTTTTTTAAATAATGAAATATACAAATTCTTTGACATTTCAAAATATACATGAACTACAGCTAAACCACTGTGATACATGTGAAGACATTTCTAAATATAACATAATAAACAATTTATACTAACATCTAATGTGAGAATTACTAGTAATTTGAATTTGCTATTACTCAATTTATTACTCAATTTATTACTCAATTTATTACTCAATTTGCTATTACTGCTCAATACAACTTGGCGGACATAAGTTATGAAACCAACTTATTCTTTTTCAACTAAACATATAAACAACACAAGTGCACAACATTAATACTTCTGTACTATGTTTTTAAGAAAATATATTCTATTTGCTTGCATGAAGTGCCAAATGTTGATGCATGAGTATGCTGTAAGATGGTTCGGCATAAGATGGGTGCAGAGTAACATGTGGACAATTTCCTCTTTCAAATCTTCTATAGACTAACGTGTGCATGAACTTTTACTCTTGCCACACCCCCATTATACAATAGTACCTTAGATTTAGTTTATTTGTCATGTTTTTTTTTACATCTGTCATGTCTGATTTGTACAGGAATGTGTGTGTTTCTGTGTGTGACTGTATGTGTGTGTGTGTGTGTGTGTGTGTGTGTGTGTGCATGTTTGTAAAAAAGATTCAGTCACAGTGATGAAAGGTGTGTGATAGAGAATAGGAAAGAGGCTAAATGTAAGTGAAGTGTTTATAAGGAAAAATCGTAATCATAGATGGACAAATAAATCTACATAATATCATGTGTAAAGCCACAATTGATTCCCTATTCAAAATTTACCCGCTAACCAAAATATGTAAAAAAAAAAAATGTTTTGAATATTTTATAACTATTAAAATATTTTATTTAAAAATCTGAAAAATATTTATTATTTGTATTTTGATATTCTTGACAAATTTACAAAATGTGGTTCCCATACTAAAACATTATGTGGTATTTAAAAATTATCATCTACCTCTCCCGGGTCAAAAATTACCTGTACGCAATCGGATTGTTAAATTGCAATTTTCTTCCTGATCTAATCATTAAAAACTATGTTTATTGGTGTACCCTAAGGTAGTCACATTGATTAAGTCATATTGAAGAATCTGATTTGAATAAACCCAGTTAATATAGGTAAACTTCAATTTAGTTCCCACATAAAGGACTGTACACGTTAATGTTTCTAAGCTGATCTTAATGAATATGATTTTGCAAACATCCTAGCTGAAAAAAAAAATGCAACAAAATATTTTTTTGGACATTTATTTTTACTTAAATAATTTACTTCAGGCAAAAAGTGTTGCTTAAAAAAATTCGGAAGATTTGTTTTTTTATTTATTTTAAATCCTTTTTACTTCTTAAATGTTCTCTGAACCATAACAGTTAAGCCAAGAGCTTAGTCACTGTTATATAAAACAAATATCCACCTCATACGTATCACAGTGGGCCCATATAATGCAGTGTAAATCTGCAGCTTGAGTGATGGCTGTGTTCATATGTGCTGAAGGGGTCATGTGTCTTTGTTGTGCCTTTGGGAGAGGAAACGGACACAAGTGGATTAAAGGGTAGATGGTCACATGTGCTGAGCAGCTACTGGGGTCCAACACTCAGAACAATTTTCATTCTCATGTTCTCATGCCTCCCCCAGTCATTTTCAACAATCTGTTTTAAGCAGTTTTGGGCAAGCTACTCAAAAATTATAGCTAGCTAGCTTCCCAACTCTTTAGCAAAAAAAATTTAAATGTTAAGCTCCACTGAAAGCTACATTTCATTTGCAAGTAACACTACACGTTACATGACAAAAGTAGCTTGTTACCTTGAAACTACTTAATTGTGTTTTTCAACCAGGTATACAGAGCATACGGTCATAGAAAAAGCATCTAAAAGACTTATTCACACGATGTTTATCAAAGCCATGTCACATATAGAACAGTAGGCTATAGTCTAATACAGTAAACAAGTATACAGACTACAACTAACATATTTATGTATCATTCTGTATTTACAAAGTACAATCAAAGTACTTCAAAAAATACCATGGTACTATAGTAAAATGTATAGTTACTATATTCATATACTATTGTATTTACAGTTGAAGTCAGAAGTTTACATACACTTAGGTTGAAGTCATTAAAACTACACAGAATTAATATTAGTCATTGAAACTACACAGATTTAATATTAGTCATTAAAACTACACAGATTTAATATTAGTCATTAAAACTACACAGATTTAAAATTAGCAAACTATTGTTTTGTCAAGTTGTTTAGGGTATCTACTTTGTGCATGACACAGGTAACTTTTCCAACAATTGTTTAGAGACAGATTGTTTCACTTTTAATTGACTATATCACAACTCCAGTGGGTCAGGAGTTTACATACACTAAGTTAACTGTGCCTTTTTAGGCAGCTTTGAAAATTCCAGAAAATCATGTCAAGCCTTTAGGTAATTAGCCAATTAGCTTCTGATAGGTGGTGTACTGAATTGGAGGTCTACCTGTGGATGTATTTTATGGCTTGCCTTCAAACTTGCTTGACATCATGGGTAATATCAAAAGTTTGTGGATCTCCTCAAGTCTGGTTCATCCTTTGGAGCAATTTCCAAATGCCTGAAGGTACCACGTTCATCTTTACAAACAGCAGTACGCAAGTATAAACACCATAGGGCTACGCAGCCATCATAACGCTCAGGAAGGAGATGCATTCTGTCTCCTAGAGATGAGAGTAGTTTGGTGTGAAAAGTGCAAATCAATTCCAGAACAACAGGAAAGGCTGTTAGGGTTCCCACTTCATCATCATCTCTTCATCTGCTGACACAGGACAATGGCAACATGAGGGCTTAAATACATGGGAGCAACTTGGGGTTCAGTGTCTTGCCCAAGGACACTTCAGCATGTGGAGTCATGTGAGCTGGGAATCGAACCACCAACCCTGTGATTAGTGGCCGACCCACTCTACCACCTGAGCCACATCCACCCAAAATGAAACCCAGTAATGTAATGACAAAGTAAAAAAAAAAAAATTTGAAATTTACTTGAGTGAGAGTAAAAAGTACCCACTTTTACTCTAAAAGTAATTTCCCCCCAAAAAGTAGTAGCGCGTTACTACCTACCTCTGCTGAATGGCTGCTCAGCAAGGAAGAAGCCACTGCTCCAAAACTGCCATAAAAAAGCCAGAATGCAGTTTGCAAGTGCACATTGGGACAAAGATCTTACTTTTTGGAGAAATGTCCTCTGGTCTAATGAAACAAAAATATAACTGTTTGGCCATAATGTCCATCGTTATGTTTGGAGGAAAAAGGGTAAGACATGCAAGCCGAAGAACACCATCCCAATCATGAAGCATGGCAGGGGTGGCAGCATCATGTTGTGGGGGTGCTTTGCTGCAGGAGGGACTGGTGCACCTCACAAAATAGATGGCATCATGAGGAAGAAAAATTATGTGGATATATTGAAGCAACATATCAAGACATCAGCCAGAAAGTTAAAGCTCGGTTGCAAATGGGCCTTCCAAATGTACAATGAACCCAAGCATACCTCCAAAGTTGTGGCAAAATGGTTTAAGGACAACAAAGTCAAGGTATTGGAATGGCCAGCACAAAGCCCTGACCTCAATCCGATAATATTTGTGGGCAGAACTGAAAAGCTTGTGCGAGCACGAGACATACAAACCTGACTCAGTTACACCAGTTCTGTCTGGAGGAATGGACAAAATTCCAGCAGCTTATTGTGAGAAACATTTGGAAGGCTGCCCAAAATGTTTGATCCAAGTTAAACAATTTAATGGTAATGCTACCAAATACTAACAAAGTGTATGTAAACTTCTGACTCACTGGGAATGTGATGAAAGAAATAAAAGCTGAAATAAGTAATTCTCTCTACTATTATTCTGAGATTTCACATTCTTAATATAAAGTAGTGATCCTAACTGACCAAAGACAGGTAATGTTTTCTACGATTAAATGTCAGGAATTGTGTTTAAATGTATTTGGCTAAGGTGAATATAAACTTCACATTCTGCCTTTTACTGTACATAGTGCTTAAAGGTAAATCAAATAATACCATGGTGCTTGCAGGCAGGGGCGAAAATTTCATCAAAATGTTGGGGGGGACAATAAACATAACAATTCTCAAGAGCAATTTTTGAAGGGGACACCAAGGTTTTTTTTGTTGTTGCCCCGTTTGCATTTGTATCATTTTATTTCTTAAACAATTATTTTATGAATATATCATTATATTATTTACAATACACATATTTTAATGATATTTTAGGGGGGGACAACCCTCAGATAAGGGAACAACCCCCCCAAGGAGGACTCAGGGAACTCGACCTGAGTCCACCTTGGCGATTTATATAAGAAACTACCGTCATGTTGTCCGTTCGGACCAGGACGTGTTCGTTTTGCAGGTACGGAAGCAGGGCTCTGAGAGCCAAGGCGACCGCTTTCATTTCCAGACAGTTTATGTGTAGGCGCTTTTCCGGGTTTGACCAAAAGCCGGAAACAGGCCTGCCCTCGTAAAGGGCCCCCCATCCTATTTTGGAGGCATCTGTCGTGATCATTTTTCTCCGCGTATTCACGCCCAGACTCACGCCGGTTTGATACCAGTTTATGGCTTTCCAGGGCGTCAGGGCTTTTGAGCCAGCGCTGGAGAGGGGCGTGCGCACCCGTTCTGAACGATGTTGCAAGGCCTCGAATAGAGAGCACGCGCTCTGATGAGAGGCGCGCTGTCATCTGCACTGAGTCTAGCACTATTCCCAGAAAAGAAATATTCTGGCTGGGGATAGCACGCTCTTTGCAAAATTTATTCTCAGACCCAGGCATTGTAAATGGCTGATAGTCCAAGATCTGTGTGTCATTAACTGAACCTCTGATTGTGCTATGATTAGCCAATCGTCGAGGTAATTCAGTATCCGCACTCCCCGCTGTCTCAGCGGGGAAAGTGCCGCGTCCATACATTTCGTGAATGTACGGGGGCCAATGATAGGTCGAATGGTAGTACTGTGTACTGGTATGACTGTCCCTCGAAGCTGAATCTCAGAAAGGGCCTGTGGTGAGGCGCTATCGGGATGTGAAAGTAAGCGTCTTTCAAATCCACTCATAGAAACCAATCCCGGGCTGAACTTGCGCGAGGATATGTTTGGTTGTTAACATTCTGAACGAGCAAATCATTAACGCTTTGTTCAGATGTCTGAGATCCAGGATGGGGCGAAGGCCACCGTCCTTTTTCGGGACGAGAAAATAGCGGCTGTAAAAACCCGCCTCGCTCAAAGAGGGAGGAACAGTTTCTATAGCACCCTTCTCTATCAGTTTGAGCACCTCGGTGCGTAGAACATGTGACACATCTTTCCTCACTTTCGTCTCGACCACCGCTGAAAAGCGGGGTGGTCTGCGAGCGAATTGAAGTGAGTATCCGTGTTTTATTATGTTCAAAACCCATTTCGGCATGTCAGGGATTTTTTTCCCAGGCTTCTGCTCGCACAGATATGGGCTGAATGCCGGCTGGGGGCGTGTCACAGTGACGTATGGGCCCCGCCGGCAAATCGCTTTGTGCTAACACAGAATCTACGGCTCTCAGAGGCACAGGTGCGCGCTGAGCAGCCGTATTGAGTGCCGAGTGCAGAGGTGCGTGTGAGAGTACAGGCACATGCGCTATTTCCGAAATGCTCACAGCATAAGTCGGAGAGGTGCTTGAAACTGTATGAACAGTGTTTTGAAGTGGGGGTGCATTCATCATTATGGGCACGCGTGCCACATTCATAAAGCTTTCCGCATTTAGCGGGGAGTTTCTTATCTCGCGCATTGCATCTGTGATGTTTGCGGCATAGCTGTTTGAAACTGTGTGGGTAGCTGTGTGTAGGGGTGCGTGCAATACGGCAGGCACACGCGCTACACTTATAGCACTTCCCGTTTTTACTGGGGAAGTGTTTATAACTGTGGGAACAGTGCTTGTGTGTAGTGGTGCATACATGACAATAGGCACACGATCTACATTTTTGAGACATCCAGCCTGAGCTGGGGAGGTGTTTGGCACTGTTTGGACAGTATTGATATGTGGGAATGCGCACTTTAGTGTGGACATGTGAACCCTTAGTGACACAGGCAGAAAATTACTCTTTTGGTGATTTCTGTGTGTCGCCGTGAAAACGGCGTTTGATTGCAGGTGAGTGAGTTTTATGACTGGCCCATTGACTGCTGTATAGACATTTCCAGCCGCCTGTAAGGGGACTGGGTTATGTTTTAAATGTTTGCGAGGGAGCGGTCCGGCATTTGCGAGACGCGTACTCCCTCTCTTTCTTCCTGCTGCTAGGAAGACTTACGAGGCTCTGTGTTCAGGGTGATTCTGGGTCGAGGGCCTCGTTGCTCCTGTGGCTTTCTTCGCCAGCGGAACGCGAGCGGCGTCGAGCGTCCTTTTCAGGTCTGCTCTTCGGCTGGGAGACGGGCGGTTCTGCCCTGGCTCGCTGCTGCTGCGGTTTTTGAGATGAGCTGGAGCGCTTAGGCAGGAAGTGATGCATAGCTTGCGAATCCTTCCACGCCTCAGTGAAGCGCTCCGTGAAATCTCTCACCATAGGTCCGAACAGGCCGCTCGGAGTGACAGGTGCGTCAAGGAAGGGTGCCTTATCCGTGTCCTTCATCTCCGTTAGCGTTAGCTACAGATGGCGCTCAAGGACGATCAAATTAGCCATGGCCCGGCCAATGGATTGGGCGGTGGCCTTTGTGGCTCGCAGAGCTATGTCCGTAGCACTGCGCAGGTCCTTAAAAGCGTCAGGTTCAGGTCCAGACTCGTCCATAGAGCGGAGAAGTTTGGCCTGAAACACTTGTAGAACCGCCATCGAATGCAGCGCTGACGCAGCTTGACCGGCGGCGGCGTATGCGCGACCGGTGAGAGCTGATGTGGTTCTGCACGGCTTCAATGGGTGAGAAGCTCTGGCCTTCCATCCAGCGGTGGAGGGTGGGCATAGATGGTTGGCCACAGTCTCCTCTAGGGGCGGAGTTGCCTCGTAACCTCTTTCTCTCGCGCCGTCCACTGAGGAGAGCGAAGAAGAGAAAGAAGGCTTTAGGCGAGCCGAGTGCAGGGCTTTCCACGACTTTGTGAGCTCGTCGTGCACCTCAGGGAAGAAAGGAGGGTCTCTGTCGGGGGGCCTGCCGGCGCCCGTGCAGGAACCACTCATCCAGCCGGCTGCGGGCGGGTTCTTCCGGAGAAGACCAGTCGAGCCCGAGGTCTTCCACGGCCTTAGACAGGATACGGACGATATCCGAGTCCGTGCTGGTGCCCGCGCTCGTGTCCGCTGAGGCCGATGGCGCGGGGTCGAACGAGCCCGGCCAGTCGTCGGATGCAGCGTCAAGAATAAGGCTGTCATCCTTTCCGTCGTCGTCCCCTGATGTGCCGAACGAGACGAGACCCACCGCTTTGTTGGAGGGGTGCAGGTCCGCTCTCGCGAAATGGACCGGCGGCGGGGAGACATCTGGTAGCGGTGATGCCCGCGGGGACTGAGCCGGCGTGACATCACCGGAGTCGGGGTGCTCTGGCAGCCTCTGTGAGCGGCGCTTTTTCTTGTGCGGCTCGAACAGAGGTGGCAGCACGGGGGCAGCCGGCTCGCTTGTGGTGAAAACGGCAAAGCGAGTGCGCAGCTCGGCGAGCCCTGAATGAGTGCAGCTTCTGCGTGGTCCAGACCCAGGCAGCGAGTGCAGATGATGTGCCGATCTCCGTCGGAAAGAGGGCTTCTGCACGAGGCGCAGGCTGAAGGCATTTGAAACAACGCCTGGAAAATAACTCTTTTACTCTTAAAAAGCGTCGCGGGGGCGAACGCTTGTTCAGTAAAGGATATGCGATGCGCGCTGGATGGCGTAGCAGAAGGCTTCGAAGGCGGCTGAAGATGCCGGCGTCCTCTCAGCAGTCCCGCTGTAAGCTTGTCCACGGCGGCGAAAGACTCCAAAAATCCGGAGGATCCAGCGAAGAGAAGGTCTTCGCTGAAGGAGATTAAATGTAAAAGAACTGGCGTGACGGGATGTTCATTATATAGCCCTCATATGCTAATTTCAGCAGGCTCTGAGCGCGCGAATGCGGGACGCGCCCCCATTGGTCGCACGTTCTAAGTCGCCCCGTCACTGGTTCGAGCAGTTGCCGCAGCACAGCCAATGACCGAGCTGCCTCGCTCATCACTGTCTGCTGTGCAGCTGCAATGCGTTTTACATAAAGACTTCAATATTTCTCGAGAAACGGAGTTTTCCCATAGCGTAAGCTACTTACGCAATAGGAGAGACCTCTTGATAGGGAACACGAAAACATTCAAAGGGTACAAGAACAGAGTGAGCAGGGCAAAACATCAACATCCAGACAACTACAAACAACGATCGACAAGGAATGGAGGAACAGCAGGGTTTAAATACACAGACATGATAACGCCAAAATGACATGCAGATGAGAACAATGACATGGGGATGGCAGTGATGAGGGCCGGGAATCATGGGAATTGGAGTTCATGACAGGTGACAAGAGAAACACTGGGCAGACAACAGGGGATCGTAACAGTTATCTTTGTTGATGTAGTTAAGCCAATAGCTTCATTATTTGTAGCAAAGTTAGTGCCAATCACAGGTTTTAAGCCCTTTTTATATACATTTTTATATGCATAACATTTTTTCGAAGCAACTTTGATATAGAAGAAAATCCATATACTGCATAATTGGAAATGGTTTATATTTCTTTGTTTTTTTTCTATTCGATTTGATTATGATTATTTACACAATTAAATCTGAAATTTGTTCACGATTTATTTTGATTCAGTTTGATTTGATGATTTTTGTATGATTCCTAATTATTTTTTAAATATGATGGCATTGGAGGGACTGGATGTAACTGGAGGAACAAATTACACCATAATAGAATCTTAATCCCAGATTTAATTTAAAAACTCAGCATTTTACATCCACAAACTCAAGATTTGGATTTTGGGAAAGAAATATTAAAAAGACTCACTGAGCACAAATAAAAATGATGGTCCTAATACAGTGCCGGACGTGGTCTTCTGCCTCAAGGTTCGATGTGTTACATTGTGAGATGTTATTCTGCTCACTACAATTGTACAGAGCGGTTATCTGAGTTACCGTAGCCTTTCTGTCAGCTCGAACCAGTCTGGCCATTCTCTGTTGACTTCTCTCATCAACAAGGCATTTCTGTCAGCAGAACTGCCGCTCACTGGATATTTTTAGTTTTTGGCACAATTGTTTGTTTTTGGTACAATTCCTGTTGTGACAGGAGATCAGCAGTTACAGAAATACTCATACCAGCCCGTCTGGCACAAACAATCATGCCACTGATATCACATATTTTCCCCATTCTGATGTGATGTGAACATTAACTGAAGCTGCTGATGCATCTGCATGTTTTTATGCATTGCACTACTGCCACACAATTGGCTGGTTAGATAATCGTTAGATAAAGTAGGTGTACAGATGTTCTTAATAAAGTGCTGATTGAGTGTATATTAATACTGCGTTCCATTCAAATCGGATGTGGGATATTCCTACTTGATATCTCTGATCTCCGACCATAAAAGCATTTCATTGCCAGGTGCTAAGGAAACAAATGGCATTCCATTGCACATTTCCTACTAGAAAGTTGGAAAATCAGACTTTCCGAGTTGAATGAAGTGCAGCATTATACCCAATGTATTACGAGTTCACCAAATAATAGATTTTAATTTTAAAATGAATTGTTAAATTCTGAAATTGATGCATTGAATCTTGGTCAGATTTTTACATACCTCTTAATTGGCAATTACTAAAGCAGGTAGCTTAAGAAATCTTTTAGACTCTAGATACAAGTGAGAATCAAGTACAAAATAAGTTGAATCAGAGTATTGAAGTTTAACCATGTAGTGGCTATAAAAAGGAACTGTCCAAATACAGCTATTTTCCTTGCACGCAAACAAAAGTGTTAATTATATGATATTACAATGTGCAATTCTTGATCTTCTATAATTTTTCGAATGTCACATGGACCCTAAGTGTGCGAAAGTGTTACAAGATAACAATTAGCCTATTCTAACAAAGTTAATCATGGGACTTTCACACTAATGGTGTCTGGCTGAAATGCTATTTGTGAGCCTCTGGGCCGGTCAGGGTGCTTTGAGTTTATAAGTATACATGCACCCTGTTGGCCTCTCATTAAAGCTAATCTGCTGTGTTTGTGGTGCTTTGAACCCTTCTGTACTCACAGTAGTGGAGTGGATTTCAGGGCTCTGGCTCTGTGACTGGAGGACCCGGCTCTACTTTGGGAAAAGAGTAATTTGATTAAATCTTCCCTGTTTCAGTCCAAAAGCTGTGTTAGCTAAATCAAATAAAATGGATTAACTCTTCCATTGGATAAAGCTGATTAAACGGGTAAAAAATATCACCAACAAATGCATTTGAAAGAATGTATGAATAAATAAAGATTTTTGTAACAAGGGACGGGTCACAATGGTTGAACCATCATCCAGCTATTAGATATTTTAAGGTTGACTAGTTTATCTAGATTTATATATTATATTATATATAAATATATATTTATTTTTTATATTTTTAATGGTCTTAGTTAGATGTCTTTAACCGTTGAAACGTGTCGCACTGCATGAGTGCAATGTTTTTATGAAGCAATATCAAGGTAAATGAACTTCAACTTTTAAAAACATGTTTTGAGACACCTGCATTTTGTTGACTGCAATGCATCTATATGTTTTTAATACAATTATGTGTTCTGTGTGCAAGGCCCCCCATTCAATTGTGTAGTAAATAGAGGTAGACTGATATATCGGTTTTACTGATTAATCGGTGCCGACGGTGCTTTTTGGAACTATCTATTATCGGCAAAAATAGTTGGCGATAGTTTGTACTTCATTTCAAAAGAAGAGTCCCAGGTATGTTTTGGGCTTGTTTACGCTTAAAAGACCAGCATTATGCAAAATCTTATTTTTTCTGGTTATTATTAGGATTTTGGTTGAACAAAAAACAGCATCTGGAATTGTATTCATTTTGGACTGTTTGACTTTACCTGCCTTATTAAAGTAAGAATCAGTAATGCTTTGGACATTCTATAAATCGATTTGAAAAACTATCGGCCGATTAATTGGTTATCTGCCTTTCCCACCACCTTAGTTATCGGTCTTTGCAAAATCCACTATCGGTTGACCTCTAATTAATTTAAATTCTTTAAATTCATTCCCTTTAAATTACTGCCACTACATCCATTCATATTCAGGACATCTTTGGCCATTTCGCCATGTCTCGCACTGTTTTATCAGCATGCGGCCATGAATGTAGCATTTTGAATAATGCGTTTCAAGTTAAAAATATTCAAATTTAAAAAAAAATGTTGTGTCCTTCAAGGGCCTCTTATGTAAACGCCCCTTGAAACACACCCAAACGGTGTCAGGTGATATGTAAACTAGCCTAATTATACAGGGCTTCCTTAAGAGCGACTAGTCAACTGGTTATTCAGGCAACCCACTGACTAGTTGATTTTGAATATATGTATTTTTGCACATCCCTATTGGTAACCTAGTTTTTCTTAAATTTGTACTTTTACTGAATCACTTGGTTTTCCATACAATAGCTCCATGGGGGAAAGTGCACCGTCAGCAGGTCCTTTGCTCTCGGGGGTTATTTTCCCCTTCATTGAGGTGCTGTGAACAAGCTAACTCTTATAGAGGGGAGAGTGCTCAATGGGTGTAGTGGAGCTAGCAGAAGAAAATCCATTTTCCCAATATATTTTCTGCTGAGGCATGTACAATGACCTTTATCTTTCCAATAGGTCACCCATAGGCATGCTACGTGCTTGTGCATTGTTTGCTAAAACATTGGCTTCTCTATTGTAAAAGCCATCCAAGCATGAATTAGCCAAGATCAGTGGGTTGTATGGATAAGCCTCTTGTCATCTCATGGTGTACAGTACAGAACGTTTCACCTGCTTTTGGGAAAATAGCTATGTCCTCATAAAGAATGTTTGTTAAATTGGAAAATTAGCTGCTTGGCACCTTGTGTGTAGTTTTTAGGGAAAATTGTGGCTTGTGGCAAAAATTGGTTAAAGCTGCTCATATTTCCAGTGAAACTAGCACATACTTGCATCATGTTAGAGGTGTAGTGCTTCCAAGGATGCAGGTTTCGGTCTGCGTCATTTTCCTAGTTCAACTCACCCTTTCTCTCCTGCTACTTTCCTATACATTGATATTAGGTTGCATATGGTAGTAGGGGAAGGGACATTATCATTCTAGAGAGCATTGATTGAACAAAAATCTGTGTAGTGCAGCAAGAGTAATTATTATGTTTGGTTCATTTTGCTGGAAGGGAAAGACTGTATATGCTTATATGTGAATAAGATTAATTTTGTGTACTTTTAGGAGGACATTATACAGTAGATAGCCTCAAAGCTAACAGTCATGGACTAAAAGCCACAAAACTCACACAAAATAAACTCAAATAACATTTAAAACATTAAATATATATATATATATATATATATATATATATATATATATATATATATATATATACTGTATATTTTTTACATTGTTATATTTTTAAAACTTTGCTGAATACTTGTGTCTGTTTGTTTTTTGTGTGCAGGTGCCCACGGAGTGAGAGAGGAGCCCCAGTTTGTGACAGCCCATGCAGGAGAGAGCATTGTTCTGGGATGTGACGTGAGCCACCCCCTAAACGGCCAGCAGACTCCCTATGTGGTGGAGTGGTTTAAATTCGGTGTGCCTATCCCCTTCTTCATTAACTTCCGGTTCTATCCTCCTCATGTGGACCCTGAGTATGCTGGTAAGCAACAGCATTGCTGCTAAATCTAGTGTTGAACACCAATTTGAATACTTATATTAAGTATGAAAACTAGGGCTGTCAATCGCTAAAAATGTTTAATCAAATTAATTACATGGTGTCCCGATTAATTAATCGCGATTAATTGCATTTAATCGCATATACAAATATTTGCTGAGAAAGCCCCTCATATAATACATTTTAATCAAATGAATCGCACTGAATTAACGCGTTATATCGACAGCCCTAATGAAAACATGTATTGCATTTATGATGTTGAACTATTAAGTTTGAGATAAGAAGCCAGTATTCCAGCATTGGGACATATTGCAAGGTTTTCCATCCATAGCCTGTTTGAAAACAGTTTTTGGTGATGATATTATTATATAGATTTTGCACACTTAACCTTTAAATTAATTCAGAAGTTTATATATAACAAGGGTAGTATTTCATATTTAAAATACCTGAAACCTGAGTGTAACTGCTGTGTGCATTTTACGTTACACTTTTTGATTTATAACTAGTAGCACTAAAAAAAAAAAGGAATTTAATAAAATAAATATATATATAAACTGGCAGCCCAACATTTTGAATAATGTACAGATTTAGATGTTTCTGAAGGAAATTGGTACTTTATGCAATAGACTAGCATGTTTTAAGATCAATATTAGGTCAAAAATGTCAAAAAAGAAACAGTTTTCTCTAGAAACTCGTCAGTCAATCGTTGTTTTGAGTAATGAAGGCTTTACAATGCTTGAAATTGCCAAAAAGCTGAAGATTTCATACAAATGTGTACACTACAGTCGCCAAAGACAAAGAACAACTGGCTCTAACTAGGACAGAAAGAGATGTGGAAGACCAGATGTACAACTAAACAAGAGGATGAGTACATCAGAGGCTCTAGTTTGAGAAATTGAGATTGAAACAGAAAAACAAAATGAAAAGGTTAGAGTGGGCAAAGAAACACAGACATTGGACAACAGATAATTGGAAAAGAGTGTTATGGATCTTAAACCCATTGAGCTTTTGTGGGACCAGCTAGACTGTAAGCACCTCACTTAGAAGTGCCGACAAGACAGCCACATCTATGGTAAGTACTACAGGAAGTGTGGGGTGAAATGTCACTTGAGTGTCTGAACAAACTGATAGCTAGAATGCCAAGGATCTGCAAAGTTGTCATTGCTGCACGTGGAGGATTTTTTGATGAGAACGCTTTGAAGTAGTTTAAGAAGTTCTGAAAGTTCAGATTTTTTATTCAGATTGCAATAGTATATTTTCATGTTATTAATGTCAACTATACATTGTAATCAGTTGAATGCCACTTTGGTGAGTAAAAGTACCAATTTCTTTCCATAAGAGTGAAATCTGTACATTATTCCAAACCTTTGGCACCAGTGTAATATATATATATGTATATATATATATATATTTTTTTTTTCTTTTTCTAGACAAAATCGTTTTCCTAAAAATGATTGTCCACATATGTGGACAGCAGAACTACGTTGTAAAATTTTAAATAACACTAAGCTATAGAAAATCAAATAGCTTATTATGTTTCCAGGAGTGTTGATTATTCATGTTATTGAGATGATACTGACATCACAGCTGATTTTCTATAAAGCTGAATAAATAATTGTTATTCGAAGTAATATCCAGCATCATCCAATCACTGCCAACCATGTTAAAATAAAACGTAGCATTATAAAATTCTGAATCTAGGTACTGATTACCATTGTCCCATGTCTGCCAAACATGTTGAGTGTTCCAAACATCATCTGCAGCCTGAAACTGAACTTTTGGTTGAATTTTAGGATAGAATCCACTTAGCTGCATATAAAGTTATAGGATGCTCCCTTGCTCCCTATTTAGTGAATTACTTAACCTCCAGTGAGCTGTCTGTCTGCTCTGGTCTCAGAATAGTTTGAAATTCACCATATTTTCATCCTCAACAGAATCGTATTGCACAGTGATAACAAAAATAAATTTTACAAAATGTATATTAAAATGAAGCGAAATGACCCACAGATGTGTGAATGTTGAAAGTTATTCAAAATAACTGACATGTTTTTTCTATTTTTGAGGGAATAAAGTCCCAAAATCCTTGCATATGGACATTGTTTTTATCAGGACACTGATGCGTGAAAACAGAGATTATAAAGCAGCATATCAAACGAAACTAGAGAAACTTCTCTTTACAACCAAACAGGTTTCAATTAAAAAAATTGGAGATTTCTTACCAGAGGCACATTTGATGGCACTGTGTCTGTAGGAGCGCTTCAAGGTAATTGACTGCAGGCTTTTGGGGCACGTGTCTCGGTGCGGCAGAAGTTATCCATTTAAATTGTATTCATTTAAATTATGCATTGCATTTAGTGAAGCCAAAATACAATGTCCACACATGTGGACACATGGTCGCATGACCCACATGCTGTTGCTAAAGAACTAATGTACTCACTTTGTGTAAGATTGAGTGGAATAACAGTTGTCTGTTTACTAAACTCCAAACAAGAGAAAAAGAGTCTCAAATGCTATTGACATGGATTGTGAAAGTCTTTAGTAATGGCTGCTTGCTAGCATGGCACTTGTTCTCTTTCAAGGTGCATTACAGAACCTTAATTACCTCAAATCTGCTGCTGGCTGTCTGGGTGAGAAATCACCTATTGTTAGTTCTTCTCAAAGCACACACTCTCTAAAACACAGGTCACAAAGCTGTGTGGGACACATCCATCTCTGTGAATGTTTAATGTTAAATTGGAAATTCATGTTACCAGAAATAGGAGAAATGCTTGGAACAGGGGGCCTATGTTGTACTTTTGCATAATCTGCCACGTGTGGTCAATACCAGGGATAATGTTAGCATGTGGCTGAGATTGGGGATACAGAGTTACAGAGAGCATTTAAATGAATCTATATTGTGACATGGGCATTTTAAGAAGATCCAGAAATTAGAGATCCCTCTAAGCCACCAGGACTTGTTTTAATTGAGACAAAGGCATTATCTGTGTTCCAGAAGTTAGTGAACTGCCTTATTGGCTGCTGTTTACATAAGACAGCATTCTTACCACAATAAGTGCTTATTAAGTGACTGATTTGGAACGCTTTCATGAGCAGTGCTACACAAAAATGCTCCTTACACTAAGCGTATGGGAAATTCATTTCACTATTGATTCCAATAGTGTCAAATTAGCATGTTGCTAAGCAAACAATGTGATTCTCTGATAACTTTAAATACATATACAGTATCACACACAAATATTCTGTAATATAGTCCAAGTTTAATTACACTGAACTATTTGTAGGGTATTACATATATAATTTAGAGATCTAAATCAGTTATGTATGGTATTTTGGTATGCGATATTTAGGAGGGAATTTAGGGTCTCGAACTGTCATTATTGTACCTTATTAGGTAAAGAAATGTATAACAGAATTAGTCGCATTCAACAACCATTATAAATTAGATAAATGACAAATAACTAGATTATTTGTTTTAATAGATTCTCCACCATTGAAATCGTAATACAACGTCTAGTTGTATCAGCTCACAATTTCTACTAGGAATTAGCTTTAATAAGTGAATTATGATTGATTCACTTATTGGAGTGATATTATTCTCATGGCTTATTGTACAGCTTAGAAGTGAAACCTTGTAGAAACAGGGATGAGATTATTTATCAAAATATACCACAGTCAAGTCGTCTTTGAACACAGACAAACTTTATTAGTATTCTAAACGTAAATCTAATCTAACATATATATACATGAGACAGGTTGGTGAAAAGTGACAGAATGTGAAATAACTGCTCAGTACAGTGAAGATGAACTCTACGGGGTCTGTTGAAAATACCTTAAGAACCATTTATCCTTCTTTGAGTCTACATTTATTAGCTATCGGATTACCCAAATAATTTAATTAATACACCAGCACTTTGAGCACAATATTGGATATGTACTTGCGTGTCTTTGTGGTGTTTCCTTGCGTTCTTTGTGTGGCTTGGTTCTTGGTCGAAAGTTCATTCCGTTGATGTTTTAACTTCTGTGTGATCAAATTTATTGTCCGTATGAATGGTTAGCTGTGAAGCGAGGCCTTCTCATTCCTTCTCAGGGCGTCGAATTCCCACTTTGGACCTCACATGGCATGGAGTCAGCGGAGCAGAAGAGAAGAGTGAAGAGAGCGACAAAGAGAGCAAGAGAGGAGAGTTCTTCCTGTTTGGAACTATTTGAACTGAGATTGGCCACATCCCCCAAATCAGAAGTAACTTGAGTCACATGGTCAACTGGGCTGTGTTTTCTGACAGTTGAGTTATGGTCCTTTGTTTCAGACTCTTAAAAATGTCCCGCTCAAAAATAGTGCATATTTAATCATGAGCGTTTATATCTTGAGAATGGTACAAGAGGCATGATATTAATTTTCACCAGATTTCTCTTCATACACCAGCGAACGCTTAAATACTAAACATGAAATTTTTTTATGGATGTTATACGTGTAGGTATTGGCAGGGCGGAGGGCGGGGCCGGGTTGTGATTATACACACCCGGTCCCTTATCAGGCTAATTAAGCCTCTGAGAGGGATAAAGGCTGATGTCAGATGGTGGTGCGGGAGAGAGAGATCGTTTACTGACATGTCCGTCATGTGTGTGTTGTTTTCTTTTGTTTAAGTTTATTATTAAAATATTATTTATATTGACAAGCCGGTTCTCACCTTTCCATTGAACTGCGTTACACTGGTGCCGAAGCCCGGGAAGGAGGAGGGATGCCCGTCGCGGAGTTCTTGACACTGGCGTCCACCCAGGGGAGCACTACTGCCATCCACCGGGGGAGGGAGTAGACCGACCACCTGGACGCGGTGAATGGCCGCAGTCCACAAGGCGAGTGGGGACTGGACTTCCTGACCGCCTGGAACGATTGAGCCGCTGTGAGGTGCAGAGGAGAGCCCTGCCATCCCCCAGAAACATGGAAGGGTCGAAGGAAGACCGTCGTCCACGAGGGGAGGAGGGAAGTGTCTCCCCGACCGCCTGGAGCGGTAGGGCCGCTGCCAGGGGCAGAGGAGTGTCCCCACGAGTCGCCGAGAAAGCGGAGGGGCGTTTTGACCGCCGGGGGTCGTGAGTCTGACTCCGGTCCGCCCGGGGAGAAGCAGCTGTCCTCCACATGAGAGGGTGGAGAAGTGATCGAGGACCATGCGACGTTGTAACGGAGAACCGGCGAGTAAGTTTTTTTTTTCATCTCTCTCTCCTCTCTCTCTCTCTCTCACTGCCACTCTGCATTGGCCTTTTCCCTCTCGTTTAAATTTTACAGTTGTTTTGGGGGGGGGGTACTACACTGTTACAGGAAGTACCTCCCCCATTTTAATTATTTCTGTTTCCCTCCCCTTGTCCCCTCCCTCGTCCAGGTAGATGGGGATGACCTGCCGGCAGACCGGGCTTAAAGCACGCCCTCCCCAAGGGAAAGAGGGGGGGAGGGGTGTACGTTAGGCCGGGGGCTCCCCAGCCTGAGAGAACGAGGCAGGAATGTGGAAGGGAGGAGGGCGGGCCGGGTTGTGATTATACACACCCGGTCCCTTATCAGGCTAATTAAGCCTCTGAGAGGGATAAAGGCTGATGGCAGACGGTGGTGCGGGAGAGAGAGATCATTTACGGACATGTCCGTCATGTGTGTGTAGATGTCTTTTGTTTAAGTTTATTTTTAAAATATTATTTATATTGACAAGCCGGTTCTTGCCTCCTCCTTTCCATTGAACTGCGTTACATACACATCATTGTATTTTATCAAGTTAAACATTATAGTTACCATTCTTAGTAGAATGAGATCAAGCATACATAATTAAAGATTATATTTATCAATTATAGGTGATTGCACATTGCTACACTCATTTTAAAGAGGTCCATCAGTCTATAATCATTAATTTGTCGGGTACAAACTTTACCACAGTTCAAAGTAATTTTCAGTATTATCTAGTAAGGCTAGATTAAGATGAAATGTCTTAAGAGTCATGCAAATTTGATGGTCCTTGTAACCTTACACAGAAACAGCCTGGTGTAACTGGGTGGGGGTTCTTGTGAAGGCCGGTGATTTACGATGTTGAAACATTCCAAACTAAAAGGCTGTTTTTTTCTCATTTCAAATCATGTTGGTTGAATTATTCTGCATATATAATCTTACATATTTTTATCATAAATTTAAAGGATTTAATAAAATAAAAGTATATTAATGATCAACATTTCTCTCGACTAGCCATCTTGGATAACGTTTGCAATATATTCTGGGTTTGCACAGTGTATCAAGTTAAAAGTAGTTCAACTTTGAAAAACGTGCCTCAAGACCCCCATTCACTGTTCCATTCTTTTGTGGTCCGTCTAACTGTTTTGGAGCGCTAGAACAAGTCCCCATAGAATTTGCCAAAACAAAATATATTGGAAGGTAGCATAATGTTCCTGCCTATGTTTTTTAACAGCGTTCAAGACAGGAGTGCTCTTATGATACATTAACTGCTTTATAGGTATGCAGCTCACTAGGTTTTACAATAGAGCTACTGTATGACGTTTTATTAAATGAGGGCAGAATAGTTTAATTGGACAATTCTTCCCTTCTCTGAATTGAAATGAGAGGTCGAATCTCAAAGGAAGGCCTGCACTATGGAGCGGAATTGACTTTTTAATTCACATCTTTATATTGCAATTTCTCATAAATCCTCTTCTCCCATAAAATAAATAATTGATTTAAGGACGAGAGAGAAAAGAGGGGAACAAATTAACTACAATTCCACTATTTGGTTGTGCCCTCATCCCATTTTGAATTAGATATGAGATCTGATTTTCAGTTCCTGAGTTCCAACAGTGCGACTGTATGTCATTGTCTCCTGTGGGTACTATAGTGTCGCCATGGCAGCTCATTTTGTAATGCTCCTCTCTGCCACAAGGCTTTAGTCTCACAGTTTGGCTGGACTGCACACAATTACCATTGAACTCCAAAAGACTATTACTGTAACTCACAATGCAATTTTCACAATGCAGCAGAAATTCCCAAACTCTCTCCCTGTTGGATATTGCCAGAGCTTCGGGTCTGATTCATCAACCAATTTGCCGTATTAGTGACTTCATTGTCTTGCAGAAGGACAATCTATGCGGCAATCATTGCAGCAGTTTAGATGTGATTTACACAGGCTCTAAAAAAGTTATAGGTCTGCTAGAGGCAGATTGGTTTCAGTCTGGACTGGTCAGTTTATGCGCCCCTAAAATGTAGTGTGCAAATCCATCCCCCAAACATATCTTCAAAAGGCCTGCAGCAGAAATTTGGTAATCAAGCACCAAACTAGTTTGCTGTGTTTAAAACATTGAAGGTTAACCCTCACTAAACCACTGCTGAAATGATGTTCAATGCTGGGAAGTGTTGCAGAGAATACAGCTTTTAAGCATATTGTTGTAAAGATAACAACCCGGATAGCACAATTACGATGTAAAGGGTTTTATATTTGTGAAAAGTTTTTTGTCCTACATATTTATGTACAGATGTTGGGTTTTTTCAAGTTTGTAATCTTTGTTTGTTTTAAAATAAATGTAAACATAAAATTCCACAAACATTGCGATATGGACTGGTTGTATTGTTGTCATAAATCTACAATCTATAAATAACAGTATTTTTTGAGACAAACAGATCTTTGAATAAAAAGCAGTTTTTGAGACATCTCAATTAAATATAAGATATTTTAAAACCTAAGTAAAACATCCCACAAACGTTGCAGTTCGGTTTTTGTCTTCATAGTAAAATATGTTATATTGATGTTCTGAGTTTACATACCAGTTAGACGGATAGGTATTTTTTCTCTACATTTAAAAATGTTTAGGACTAAAATTGACTGTAAAGTTGCTGTTTCATATACACTCACCTAAAGGATTATTAGGAACACCTGTTCAATTTCTCATTAATGCAATTATCTAATCAACCAATCACATGGCAGTTGCTTCAATGCATTTAGGGGTGTGGTCCTGGTCAAGACAATCTCCTGAACTCCAAACTGAATGTCAGAATGGGAAAGAAAGGTGATTTAAGCAATTTTGAGCGTGGCATGGTTGTTGGTGCCAGATGGGCCGGTCTGAGTATTTCACAATCTGCTCAGTTACTGGGAATTTCACGCACAACCATGTCTAGGGTTTACAAAGAATGGTGTGAAAAGGGAAAAACATCCAGTATGCGGCAGTCCTGTGGGCTGAAAATGCCTTGTTGATGCTAGAGGTCAGAGGAGAATGGGCCGACTGATTCAAGCTGATAGAAGAGCAACTTTGCCTGAAATAACCACTCGTTACAACCGAGGTATGCAGCAAAGCATTTGTGAAGCCACAACACGCACAACCTTGAGGCGGATGGGCTACAACAGCAGAAGACCCCACCGGGTACCACTCATCTCCACTACAAATAGGAAAAAGAGGCTACAATTTGCAAGAGCTCACCAAAATTGGACAGTTGAAGACTGGAAAAATTTTGCCTGGTCTGATGAGTCTCGATATCTGTTGAGACATTCAGATGGTAGAGTCAGAATTTGGCGTAAACAGAATGAGAACATGGATCCATCATGCCTTGTTACCACTGTGCAGGCTGGTGGTGGTGGTGTAATGGTGTGGGGGATGTTTTCTTGGCACACTTTAGGCCCCTTAGTGCCAATTGGGCATCGCTTAAATGCCACGGCCTACCTGAGCATTGTTTCTGACCATGTCCATCCCTTTATGGCCACCATGTACCCATCCTCTGATGGCTACTTCCAGCAGGATAATGCACCATGTCACAAAGCTCGAATCATTTCAAATTGGTTTCTTGAACATGACAATGAGTTCACTGTACTAAAATGGCCCCCACAGTCACCAGATCTCAACCCAATAGAGCATCTTTGGGATGTGGTGGAACGGGAGCTTCGTGCCCTGGATGTGCATCCCACAAATCTCCATCAACTGCAAGATGCTATCCTATCAATATGGGCCAACATTTCTAAAGAATGCTTTCAGCACCTTGTTGAATCAATGCCACGTAGAATTAAGGCAGTTCTGAAGGCGAAAGGGGGTCAAACACAGTATTAGTATGGTGTTCCTAATAATCCTTTAGGTGAGTGTAGGTCATTATTTGTTGATTCAAAATACATTAACATCATGACATTATTTTATTATTTTATTTATTTATATTATTTGTAGATGTGGCTTATAGAACATTTCAGATGAACATTAACATTTAACTGCAACCAAAATTCAATACATTGCGAAAAGTTGTAAAAACTTTCTCGGCTTGCTGAATGCAGTCTGGCTTAAAGGTGCTCCAAGAACACCTTTAATTTGCTGTTAGATTCAGCGTGAAGATGCTCTCTAAGTCTGACGCAGACACCCAATCTCATCAGCACTTTATCACACTGCTGGAAATAGCTGTGATTTTGAAGGCCTTATTTTTTACTGCAAGTCTGCATCCTTCTCTGCCCCATGCCATATTGATTTTTCACTCTGGATACCTGCCGTTACCCAGGGCTATGATATCTACTTCTCAGTACACAGCAGTATGAAGTATGAAGGCCAGCCAGAGTGTAAATACGCGTGTCTGAGACACTCAGGCAATATTTGTCCACTGAACACTGCCCTGAACTTTCAAAAGACATTAAATCCCAGCTAAAGTCTTCAAAAAGGGAAATGAGAGATTTCTGGCATGCTATGGGCAGCGTGAGGCTCTGGAATGGCTTAGTTCAGTCAAAGAGATGCATGGCTGCCCAAATTTCTCCCACTCTCTGTGACTATTTGTATTGTTAGAGTGTTTGCTAAGCCTCTTAGTAAAGAAAGTGTACCACTCTGATGTGAGCTGTGATATTTTGTTCTTTTCTATTTCAAGTACAGTTTGTATTTCATGTGAAAGTGTAGGAGGGCTAAAACTGGGGGGAGATTACTTTCTTAGTAATGTTATACATTCCTTCACATACTGGTTTACTGCCTAGCATTTTATCTTTTGTAAAGTGCAAAATAGCCTTGGGTGAAACCTTAAAAATACTATAGTTCAAAATATTTAAAAGTTGTTATATGATGGTACTCAATCATTTGTGACTGTAAACTAAAGCTATACAGCTTAGAAAATTCATACAATATGTTTAAGTACTATTTTAATATTCCGTGGGCATTTTCATTTCTCTTTTAGTCTTTATATGCTGGAGTGATTAACTGTATAATCACAAGTGCAATGGCATGTTTTTTCATAGCAATAACAACTAATAATAATTTCCACCAACCAACATTACACACAGACAGTTAATTAGAACATACATTTCCTGTTTCTGCATAGACTGAATTATGCACTTAAGACCCTTAAATGTGTCTTGCTATATCGTTTACATCAATACATGGATCCAGCAGTGCTTTATTGTCTATATTATAACATTTTTGGATGCAACATACTTCACAAAGTAGCAACAAAAAATCTGTGTTTTGTTACAACTCCATCCCGGACGAGCCCCCAATTATGTTGCAGCCTCTCCCTAGATGGGGTCCTAATGTTAAGACTCCATTAAGGGTGACATCACAACATAATTGAAGGCTAGTAATAGCTCTATTTTTACAAATGGAAGAAAGGGGGAGTTTTCTGGAATCTGTTTGAAAACCGTTATTTTGGTAATTCCATTACCTAATTTTAATGTTGCAGAAATTACAAGTTTCAACTTGAACTGCTATGTTCTACTCTTGTGTCTCTTTCAGGTAGAGCCATTTTGCATGGAAAAGCTTCTCTGCAGATTGACCAGGTGCGCTCAGAAGACCAGGGCTGGTATGAGTGCAGGGTACTCATGCTGGAACAGCAGTATGACACCTTCCATAATGGCAGCTGGGTTCACCTCACAGTCAATGGTGAGTATGTCTTACCAAAAGCTTTTCATTAAGAAATGTTTTGGATGCAATATAAAAGACTGGTTCCCCCTTACACATACCAATCTACATGTATAGCTTTCTGCTTTTCTCAATGCACAGTAAGCATAAAAGAAAAATTCCTTTGATTGGTCATGCTTTTCTACATTTTCATTTGTAACTTACAGTAACATCCAAAGCAACTTACAGTGCATTCAGGGTATACATTTTTATTTACATCAGTTTGCATTCCCTGGAAATTGAACCCATGCCCTTGCCATTGCAAGCACCATGCTCTACCAGTTGAGCTACAGGAACCATTATCTATAGCCATTACCAAAGTGTAGAAAGAAGTGATATATATATATATATATATATATATATATATATATATATATATATATATATACACACACACACAGTATCTCACAAAAATGAGTACACCCCTCACATTTTTGTAAATATTTGATTATACCTTTTCATGTGACAACACTGAAGAAATGACACTTTGCTACAATGTAAAGTAGTGAGTGTACAGCTTGTATAACAGTGTAAATTTGCTGTCCCCTCAAAAAAACTCAACACACAGCCATTAATGTCTAAACTGTTGGCAACAAAAGTGAGTACACCCTTAGTGAAAATGTCCAAATTGGGCCCAATGAGCCATTTTCCCTCCCCAGTGTCATGTGACTCATTAATGTTACAAGGTCTCAGTTGTGAATGGGGAGCAGGTGGGTTAAATTTGGTGTCATTGCTCTCACACTCCCTCATACTGGTCACTGGAAGTTCAACATGGCACCTCATGGCAAAGAACTCTCTGAGGATCTGAAAAAAGAATTGTTTCTCTACATAAAGATTGCCTAGGCTATAAGAAGATTGCCAAGACCCTGACACTGAGCTGCAGCATGGTGGCCAAGACCATACAGCGGTTTAACAGGACAGGTTCCACTCAGAATAGGCCTCGTCATGGTCGACCAAAGGAGTTGAGTGGACGTGCTCAGCGTCATATCCAGAGGTTGTCTTTGGGAAATAGACGTATGAGTGCTGCCAGCATTGCTGCAGAGGTTGAAGGGGTGGGGTGTCAGCCTGTCAGTGCTCAGACCATAATGCATCAAATTGGTCTGCATGGCTGTCGTCCCAGAAGGAAGCCTCTTCTAAAGATGATGCACAAGAAAGCCTGCAAACAGTTTGCTGAAGACAAGCAGACTAAGGACATGGATTACTGGAACCATGTCCTGTGGTCTGATGAGACCAAGATAAACTTATTTGGTTCAGATGGTGTCAAGCGTGTGGCAGCAACCAGGTGAGGAGTACAAAGACAAGTGTGTCTTGCCTACAGTCAAGCATGGTGGTGGGAGTGTCATGGGCTGCATGAGTGCTGCTGGCACTAGGGTGCTACAGTTCATTGAATGAGGGAATGAATGCCAACACAAATGCCAACATGTACTGTGACATACTGAAGCAGAGCATGATCCCCTCCCTTCGGAGACTGGGCCGCAGGGCAGTATTCCAGCATGATAATGACCCCAAACACACCTCCAAGACAACCACTGCCTTGCTAAAGAAGCTGAGGGTGAAGGTGATGGACTGGCCAAGCATGTCTCCAGACCTAAACCCTATTGAGCATCTGTGGGGCATCCTCAAATGGAAGGTGGAGGAGCACAAGGTCTCTAAAATCCACCAGCTCCGTGATGTCATTATGGAGGAGTGGAAGAGGACTCCAGTGGCAACCTGTGAAGCTCTGGTGAACTCCATGCCCAAGAGGGTTAAAGCAGTGCTGGAAAATAACAGTGGCCACACAAAATATTGACACTTTTGGCCCAATTTGGACATTTTCATTTAGGGGTGTACTCACTTTTGTTGCCAGCAGTTTAGACATTAATGGCTGTGTGTTGAGTTATTTTGAGGGGACAGCAAATTTACACTGTACACTGTACAAGCTGTACACTCACTACTTTACATTGTAGCAAAGTGTAATTTCTTCAGTGTTGTCACATGAATAGATTATTGCATTTATTTCCATCTTAGGAAAGAAAGCAAAACAATATTTAACAATATAAATGCTTTATTACAATTTTCAAACAAAGACTTCCAAAGTATAAAGATAGAAATGCACTGAAATAGCACCAATTCAAGTAACATTAAATGTTAAGTCTAATTGGGAGGTTGAATAATTAAAAGAACTAGTGGCCACAGAGGTTGCATTTTCATTGCAATAGACATTAAATCTCTTAAACTAAAATCCTCCACAATCTGCCGGTAGACTTTGGCTATTCTACATCAACTTCCGTGGCTCTATCATAGGAGAGACCGTAACAGTCAACAAACGTTTTATGACAGTACCGCCCATAGAATGTCTGTGAGACCGCCGCGCTATGCTATTTTATGCTAAGCTTATAGGCTCGCCTTGGTAGAACGCCTCTGGCACTGTTGTGTTGTGAATTGTGCATCAGTGTAATACTCTGGGCATACACATCACAAAGGTTCTGCCCTTCCCAACAAGTGTTCATGCTGGTTAACGGTAACGTTATGTTGTATTAACTGTAAATGCATTAATCGCGATTGAGAAAAATTAACTGTTCTTCTATACTTTTCTCTTTTCTATTTGCAATTGGAATATTTGGGAGTCTAAATGTATATTTCGTATTGACGCTAAAGCTGAAGATATAAATAACCATCTTTAGACAAATGTTTTTGTGAAACATTGTATGTGCCTAAAGACTTTTGCACAGTACTGTATATATATATATATATATATATATATATATATATATATATATATATATATATATATATATATATATATAAACACTTCTCTCTATGCTATATACTGTATATATATATATATATATATATATATATATATATATATATATATATATATATATATATATATATATATATATATATATATATATATACACGTATATATACACGTATATAAATACATACACACACACACACACACACACACATTATTATATCCACCCTATTTTCTGGATGATTCACTTTTTTCCTACGTCCCGTGATGCTTATCAAGAAATATGGGCATTACGTCCGTTGTCAATGAAATACAGCTCTTGTTGTGGTGTTCGTCCATTCTTTTGTTGCAGTGTTGGGATTTTTAGGAGAGTGTGTCTGATTTCATGGCGACATGTATCAATCCCTATATCAGTGAGTTACTGAATGATAATAAACTGCAAAAAAGTCAAAGACAAAGAAAGCTCGAATAAAACCGGCAGATGAAGTCGAGATTTAATCTAAGCACAAACATGACATTTCGAGCAAAATTATCGGTTGTTAGTGTTAGTTCAGCTTCAGATGTGTGTACTTGTCATCTTGTCACCCTACATATTTCAATCAGACACGCTGAGGAAGTTCTCATCCTTGGGTATGTAATTGCTTATTAAATTTTTTCTATCGCATGGATATTGCTTCGCTGCCATCCGGGATGCAGGAGGCTGTTTTAAACCTCAAATGCGATGTGGTTTTTCACTATCTCTCTGTGTGTTTTTGTGATCCAATTATTACCAGCAGTAAACAAGGTGTCATGGGCCTGTCATTCTGTCAGTCTGGGTTTTTGTCTGACAGGACGGTGGCATCATCATCATCCCATGAATGTCTTGTGTTTCGTTGTCTGTTGTTGTATGAGCGCATGGTTTCAGTTGTATTCCCTGCTGTGCACTCTTCGCACAGCAGGGAATACAATTGTCTGTCTTGATTCATGTCTGGAGTATGGTGTCTGGGTCCTTACTTCCTGTCTGGTTCGGTTTCGGTCTGTGTTGGGATCTTGACACTCATTCTCTGTGTCTGTCTGTTATTGATGTGGGTGCAGCACACTTATGTCATCTTGGCAGCATGCCCTCACGTCAGTAGTTTATGTCTGTCTCTTATGAACAGGGGTGCACCTCGCATCACGCTCTCATTGCGCTGCGCGCCCGGGTCACAAGCTGTCTTCATGTTGTACCGAGTTTCGGTCACTTTGGTCTCAGGTGTTGGGTGTGTGTGTGGCTGAACTTTCGCACAGGTGTCCTGTTTTCTTTTTGTTGCCTGATGCGTTTGTGTGTTCTTCCCTATTTTAGTCTCCCCGTGTGTGCTGTCCAGTGCCAGTTCATCTGTGTATTCGATTGGTCCTGTGTTATCCAGTCTATTGGTCGGTCTCTGTTGGTTGGTTTGTGTATATGTTTATTCCCTATCCTTACCCGGTTGGTCGGTCCTGCCCCAACCAGGTAAGGATAGGGAATCCCCTGCCCCAGCCTGGATTGCCTTTTTCCCCTTCAGGTTTTTTATTTATTTCCCACCTTGTGGGAGTTTGTTTATTTTTGCCTTTTATTTTCTGTATAAATAAATTCCAGTTTTTTGTGATCTCTGCACTTAACATGAAATAATTTAGCAGACATTTCGCTGACTTTGTTTTTTCATTCCGTATGTACAAATGTATGCAGTTACAGTCTCCAATTAGATTTATCACTTTTTGTGCGGCGGGAGATTTTGACTTGTGAAAAGGCTGAGTGGTTACTGGATAGTGACTTTGAAACACCACTAGCCACAGTGGCCAGTGAGCCAAAAAGTTAATGTCATGCCTTGGTGACTACCTATATAACTGTTTATCCATTGCTATAAAATTAAGAATCTATTCAACTTAAGGGATCTTAAATATCTGAAATTGCCTTTAATGTGGGTTTGGAGGTGTTTGAAATATTATTAAAACATTTTTTTTTTACTTTTCTAAGGTTTTTGTTTTGTCAGTACTTAGCTCTTTTTTTCTGCTCTGAGATGATGGATGTAGCTTTTCATGCAGTATTTTTTTTCTTCTTAGCTTTAGGGTTTTCTCATATTTTCAGGTGTGGTTGTGTGCTTGTGTGTACAGTATTATAGTTTCTCTTTGGACCCTACAAACTGCCGACATGCATTACTCGTTGCTCTCTCTCTTTCTCTCTCTCTCTCTCTCGCTCTCTCCCTCTCTCTCTATTTGCTGTTCTCTCTCTCCCCCTTCCCCTCATGTTTAAAGGATGTCTGCCTTTGGGGGTGGAGTAGGTATAATTGTGGCTTGATTTCATATACATTTTTTATATCAGCAGTGAATCAGATCTATGAGGAGCGAAGGAAGTGACTTTCTCATACCACTCATTTGTTACTGCTGCTATTCAAACAGTGAGTAATACATGTGGTACACTCATAAAGTTCCAGCCCAAACCCCTTAGCTGCATAAATGAGCAGTGTACTTCCTCTGGCCCTGGTCTAGGTCTGCCGCCATACATCCTGCTGAAAATGTTATCACCATCTCCCTTGTTACATGCTTCACCATGGTTCCGGAGAGACTACATTTAGTTTTTTTATATATATGGTTAGTTCTGGAGTCCAAGAGTGCTGATATTTATTATAAGAGTGGTGAGATGCTTCACTGTTTGTATTACTCCGCTTGTCTTTTAATTTGTTACTTGCTGTTCGTGCAATGTTTGGTTCTGCTTTGGCTTTGATTGGAACTATTTTCATTAGTGGAGACAAAATAGAAAAAATAACTGGCCACATTGTGTCACCTTGTGAAATATTAGTTACATGATTGGATTTGTGAATGAAGTAGTGAGGTCAAAATGTTTTTCTAGATGTTATACAGTTGCATGCTAAAATCCTTTTAGAGAAGTTGCATCTTTAAATCCATTCACTTTAAAACACCATCTCTATAGCCATACACATATAAAAATCTCCTAGATCTCATCAAATTTTCCACAACACATGTTGTCTGGAATGTTTTGAGTACTGAATGTTCTTGGAAAAACACTTTAAACTGCAGTACAGCCCATTGAAGAGACAGTACGTCTATCCCTCACAGCCTTGTTGCCGCTGCTGTGAATAATATCTATACAGTGCTTCACCTTAGTTGACCAGTCGTTCAGACAACCCAACAAAGATATTAACTTGATTATAGATCTGTTGCCTGTATGATATTATTTAATTGTCGTACACTTGACTGTAATGAGAAGAATGACAATAAACTTGATTTGACCTTCGGTCAGTGTAGTAATAAAATAACATGGGCAGCCTATATCAGCCTTTGGGTATTCACTGACTTTCAAAGGAAACACCTCGGCCTGCTCTGCCTACCCTTGTGTCAACTAAACTACAGTAATATTTCACCAAGCAGAGCACACATAATTTCCATTACACTAATGCAGATGCTTTCCATGGTGCCAAACTACAGAAGCAAGTTTGGGGTAGCTCAAAGCTTTGGTTATGTCATGTTCCTCTCTCTCATTCCATTTGAACATCACATTTTGCCTTATTTATTATTTATGGGCTTGGTCCAGCACCACTGGAAATATATTATCTCCTCCACGGTGAGTGTTTGCATTTTATTAGATGATGAATTTAATACGATCCATTAAGACAATATGTAAACTATCATGATTCACAGCTCAGTAATCATTGCCTGAGGGTCAATATCCAAAAGGACCTCGGTCGCAAATCAATGGTATCACAAAGTCGCTGTGGGCTTAAAGCAAGTGCTGACATGGCAGATTAATTCCAACACTGGAGCCTTTTGTGTTCGGCCTGACTGCATACTGATTTACACTGTACATCACTCTACATGTGTGAGCTACAGTGGGAGAAGAATTAAACATAATTTGCTTGGTGCACAAGATGGAGCCAATACGAGTGTGTGCATGTGTACTTCCGGTCCAATGAGTGCTCATTGAAACTGAGTGAGATCACACGTTATGATCACGGTGTGAGCGGGGATTTATTGTAGGTGTGAGGGGAGACTTCCATGCTTAAACAAGCATGAGCATGTTTACAAGTAAAGAAAAAGAGGAGAGTGGTCTAGCAAAAGAAGAAAGCATTCTCTTTACATTGTTGTATGCCTTTAACAGCAGCGATGACCAACGGTATGAACAATATAAAAAATCAATTGTTGAATGCGGTGAATTGGTACTCAAATCATGCTTTAAATAATGAGGATGGTTTAAGACTCAACTTCTCAAAGTTTACCATGCTGATAGTAACTAAACTGGGCCTCATTCATGAAAATGTAGTAAATATACGAAATAATTGGGAGTAATTTCCACGTAAAATGTAGATTCCCGAAGAATGTCCTCCGGATTCACTAACGCTTCATATTCCCCAGATTTGTTAGAACAACTTGTGTAATGTAAGTGAATTTCTCATGTTCACAAATAGAGCTTGCGTGCACGTTCATTCACAATTAACATAATCCACGGGCATGACAACTTCATATAAGGAAGGCTTCAGACTCGCTAGTAAATGAAAAAAATGAAGCTTTTAACAAATATTTGAACAATAATCAGGGCTCGACAATAAGGACTGCCCGATTGCCCAGGGCCAGTGTGAGAAAGATTCGGGCCAGTTGCTAGAACTGTCACTTGCCCGATCGGGCCAGTGCTGCATTTATAACATTAGTGCAAGTAAACAACAAGCGAGAGAGAGCGCAAAAATTACATGGGGCGAATGAAGTCTTCTAACCAAGGAGAGAGCGCGAGTATATTTATCTTGCATAGATGCGCAAATGCATAATATACTGGACGCGCAATGCACAGTCGCGTGCATACAAGATCGCGCAGACACCGAGCGCACTGTCCTAGCACTGTCCAAGTGTCTTAGCAGCAGCTATTACCAATAATTAGCAGCTATTGTCGAAAATAGCAGGAAAAAACCCACTTATTTAATTTCGTAGAGGGATTTAACGTGTTTTGCAACATTTTAAGTATCCCTGCACATTCCGTGTTCACAGTGCACGGAATACCCACATTTTTCATTTTTACATGTTGGTGAAAATTAGTAATCCACACACTGGAACACAATAAATCATCAGTTTCTTTCTATAGGACTGAAAATCCATGTCTCTCCATGCAGGTATTTTTGTTTTTGGTCTTTGTACATCATTCAGTGTTGATCTTGTTTGGGCTGTCTGATTTCATGTTATATACACATTTTTAATTCACAGATCAGTCCTAATATCTACCAACTGTAAACTATACATCACAACCGATTTAGTAGCAAGTCTGTTCTCTCAGCCAATAATCAAATCTTTAACTCAGTGACTAAATCTTTTAATCTTTTACCACTCATGGGCAAAAGTTGCATGGCAGCATGACTAAATGGATGACTGAAAAGCCATCATCTCCTTCACAGAACTCTTGGCTTAAACGTGTGTAAATGTGTAAATGGCAGGACGGCTGAGCATTTATGAATTGATATCTGTAAAGCAGTGGCGGCTGCTGGTCTTTCAAAGAGGGGAAGCTCATTTTCGACCTACATTATAAACTTATTTAAAAGTAAATTCTGCCCTACATTCCTTTTCGAGAAAATGCACTGTGACCCTGTCGTACCAACTAGGTGTCTTTTCCAGTGACTTGACCAGTGTCTTCTCAATGGCCAGCAGAGCTAGG
This sequence comes from Xyrauchen texanus, assembly GCF_025860055.1. Lineage (NCBI taxonomy): Eukaryota > Metazoa > Chordata > Actinopteri > Cypriniformes > Catostomidae > Xyrauchen > Xyrauchen texanus. The sequence continues at coordinate 21,200,428 of NC_068311.1, forward strand.
CTGCTTAAACGACCTTGGCCCTTGTTGGATGATTCACTACTCTCATCATGTCCCCTAAATGACAGCTCCTGTCGGCCAAGCAAGGATGTTACATCAATAAGGCGGTTTAGGAAGGCCCTGTTTTGTTTGACTGTTTCATTATGTTTAGTCACTTGAATGCGAGCACCTTCATTGATTGCATGCTCAACCCTGATCCTGCCCATGCAACTTAATCTTGCACATGCACTCACATGTTCATTGCTCTTTTCATGTCTTTTATATGCGCTGTCAAAGTTAGACAGATCTCTAAACCCCACTTTTGACCAAACAACACATCCGTGAGATGGTTTCATCAAGAGGCATGGCCAGCAGTACATTTTATTTGTCACAGCACTTCCAGTCAGCCAGCTAACTTTGTCATACCAGGAGAGCTGAAAAGACCTGTTATTTTTCCCTATTTTTTGCACTAAATCAGTCTTAGGTGTTGATCTGCCCTGCTGTTTAATTCTAATTTTTTCCTCGTAAGGAAGACTTTCAAATGGCTTCGCCAAAATCAGGTCGACAATATTAGCACCGTCTGCCATCGTGCGCAGTTTCACCCGTACGACGCTAGCCTAGCCTACTGTATGAATGAATGAATGAACGAACGAACGAACGAACGAACGAACGAACGCTCTAAAACAAAATATATTAAACTTGGTAAAACTGAAACAAGGAATGTGGTGTATAATTGTGTGAAATGTATTATGCAAATTGACTAGCAATTTCGCCAAACAAATATAAAGAAATAGGTTGCAGCAGTTTGTCTTTCGACTACACTTGAGAAATCCGCGATGGGACTGAGCTGAAATAGCTTCAGTGACTTCTTATAGTACAGATTCGCTGTCAATCAAAAGGAGATGCAGTCTTTCGACAGATCCTCCAATCATCACACGGAAGCCCGGAGTCCGGGCCAGCCCACTCCTCATTCACCCCCAGAGACGCTGAGCGTCCGTGGGCGGGACATAATCGCAGCATTTATCCAATGACCGCTCTATTTTCGAGCACTGAAAAAAACTGTTCAGAGCAGCCCCGTTGAAGTCAATGGACGCTCGGCTTCAACAGGGAAATGCACTGACGCTACGGGAATGTATGAGAAGTAAATCGAGTCAGCCGACCTGCTATATGTAATGTAGCTGATTCTGAACGAACTCGTCTTCGAGATGAACGTGTTCTAACGCATTTTTAGTCAATAAATTGTTTACACAATAGTACATATTTGACCATTATTTTTTTGACATTATAGGGGAAGCTGAGCTTCCCTTGCAGTCTTAAAGAAATCCCCACTGCTGTAAAGTGCATATATGAGATTACATAAGGCATAAATCATATCTTGCAAATGATAAATGTGATAAAATTTTGGGGGACATTGTATTTTTAATTTCCCTTTTTCTCCCCAATTTGGAATGCCCAATTCCCAATGCGCTCTAAGTCCTCGTGGTGGCGTAGTGACTCGCCTCATTCTGGGTGTCGGAGGACGAATCTCAGGTGCCTCTGCATCTGAGACCATCAATCTGCGCATCTTATCACATTGCTTGTTGAGCGTGTTACCGCGGAGACATAGCGTGTGTGGAGGCTTCACGTTATTCTCTGCGGCATCAACGCACAACTCAGCACGTGCCCCACCGAGAGCGAGAACCACATTATAATGACCACAAGGAGGTTACCCCATGTGACTCTCCCCTCCCTAGCAACTGGGCCAATTTGGTTGCTTAGGAGACCTGGCTGGAGTCACTCAGCACACCCTGGATTCGAACTCGCGACTCCAGGGTTGGTAGTCAGCATTTTTACTCGCTAAGCTACCCAGGCCCCTGGGGGACATTGTATTAAAAACATAAGATTTGTAAAAAATATTTATCTTCCGACATATTTTTTAAAGCCATGATGGTAAAAACAGCTATCTGCCATTTTTGTGTTGGGGCCAGTAAACTTTTTGCCCGGGTCAGTAGAAAAAGCGTTGAGACCTTTATTTTTTTTAATGGAGTGCATTTACATCGTAAAATATTGATTTAGCAAACACTCGCATCTAAAAAGAAAGTGAGGAACTTTCAGTCATCTTCGACTTTAGAGGTTCTTTAGTGAATTAAACAGTCCAAGAGGTCAATACAAATATTTTGACATGAAGATTTAATGTAAAACATTTTCAGTTTGTGCCGACAGGAGCATGTCCACCACCATTAACATCCTAATCAAACGTCAACTGAACGCGATTTACCGATCATATACTAAATTATGAATTATGCTTTCACACTTGCAGTTTAGTTCGAAACAGAGCACAGTTCGCATGACAATTTGGTAATGTGAAAGCTACCCGAGACTACCTGTAGGAGGTGGTCTGAGTTCAGTTGCAATGGAACTGTAGCGCGATGCGCGTGAATGTGAAAGCGACTCGGGTGCGCTCTATCTATCTATCTATCTATCTATCTATCTATCTATCTATCTATCTATCTATCTATCTTATACATACTAAATATAAATACTATTATAGGTTATAAATATAGGGTATAATCTGAGATGACAGTGGCGATAACTTCAGTTTGGACACAAGCGCGAGTAAGCATGCAGTGTAAGCAAAGATGCAAATGAATTCCTTATTTTAGTCTCCTCAAAATAACGCAGTTTGCGAGCAGCAGTAAGCCGCCTCTCATTGGACATCTGACGAGTTACACCTTGAAGCGCACATATACGCAGTTGTCGTTCACTCTGCTATGCATAATGGCACCAAAAAAAAAAAAAAAAAACGAAACAAAAAGTAAGTGACGTTGTGTTCTTGATGAGAGAGGTCAACAGAGAATGGCCAGACTGTTTTGAGCTGACAGAAAGGCTATGATAATTACACTCTGTACAATTGTAGGGAGCAGAATAACATCTCAGAATGTACAGCATGTCGAACCATGAGGAGGATGGGGTACAAAAGCTGAAGACCACATTTGGCACTTTTTTAGGACCATAGTGTTCCTAATAAATTGCTCTGTGTGTGTACATTTATGGTTAAATTAATCGTGAAGTTTTTAATCCTGGTTAATAGGGAAACCTTATTATCACAACATCTCTACGATCAAATGCCTCTGTACTGAAATGACAGACTGGGATATTCAGTAAAGAAATCTCCTTTTGTGTTTTGCTTAAGAAAGAAAGTAATACAGGTTTAGGGTTAGGGTTAGGGTTAGGGTTAGGGTTAGGTTTAGGTTAGGGTTAGGGTTAGGGTTAGGGTTAGGGTAAAGGTGAACTATGCCTTTAATCTATTGCATAGTAGTTCCGGCTCCATTTAATTCAAACACTGTTTATTGAAATGACTGTTTCTTGCAGTAGATGTTTGGATCTGTAAGTTTAGTTATGTTGATTATTCATTGTGAAATGAAGCAGCACCTGATTTATTTGGTTGCTGTCAGACTCTGAGGTGCCATCCACAGGAATGGTATAATTAGCACTGTGCTGTCAGCTCTCCATAAACACAGCATATTTGTCCATTTAACATATGCTTGTGAGGTGAGACTCATGCATATTCCAAACCTCTATCAATGACACCAGCAAGGGTAACCGTCTGCCCCACCTTGAATGGATGTTTAAAGTCCACCGCCTTTCTCTTTCTATTGCAGAAATCCCTTTGACTTATTTGGAAAGTGCACAGTAGCCATTTTCCCATTCCATAGTTGCAGCGAAAGAGGAAGAGGGACAAGCAAAGGGTGATTTATTCTGTGTGTGGTGGGTGTGTGTTTGTGTGTGTGAGTTTTTGGCCTGGGGTCAATGAGTTCAGTGTCTGCCGCGTCTTTTTTCAGCTGGAGAAATGTCACCTGTGCAGCTGTGGCGGGTGGCGCAAGTTTGAACATCAGTGAGGGTTTATTTCATGCCTTCCTATTTCCTCTTGACTGCCGCATAGGCTATTCATGCACTCTTCTCGTTTGCATTCATGGTCAGTTCGCCCGTTCACTCAGTCATGTCCCCTCTATGCGAGTTTGTACCAATACACACACACTTCTACCCCTTCTGAAATGTCAATATCACTGATTGTGGTGGGTTTTATATGTTGTCAGGGCGTTTTACAATAAAACGTTTGTAATAGCCTTTTGGCTAAATGGCTTATGGTCGTATTTGCAAGCATTGCAGCTTTATGCCTGCTTGAAATTCACAACATTTGCTTTGATTGCAGACATGTCAGTAACCTGCGGACACAGTACAGAGCCTTTGACTGGAATGAAATAGATCGAAGTAGTTAGCTCACCTCCCAGTAGATTTTGGCATTAGGTCTTTTATGGGCTTAACCCATTAACCATTTAATTACTTTAAATAAGAGACCGCATTGTCTTGCATCTAAAGATGTAATACATATTTCTTTTTAAATAGATTTGTTTTAAATAAAAAATTACAAATAACAAATAATATCTCATAAAAATGTTTTAATATACCATCTACTTCGTATTTCTGCAACTATGTAAACCATACAATTGTGTCCTTTGGTTATTGGATTTACAGTTCAAAGTTCACCAAACTTTAATTTGTTACACAGCATAATATTACATTTCTTTGCATGAGCTTGTGTTTCTGATGTCATATGTTTGGATTTGTAAGTATGGAAGTGAATAGGGTGCGAAGGCTAGTGTGACCACAACTACACGTTCACCAAGCTTGTGAATCTCTGAAATAAGTTCATAATTCCAAATCTTTTGGTTTTATCTGCTCTTGTTGGTTGGGTTAATATTTTAGCTTAAATTCTGTTAAAATTATGACCTTTTCTCAAACCCTTTTGCCATCACCAACAAAAAGTCCCACGGTATTACATGTTTTTTGTGCATGTACCATAATAATTCCAGGGTATTATTTGAAGAACCTTGGAGTACCATGCCAATATGGTATATGAACATGGTATAATAAGTACCATGGTTTTGCCATCTGATTCCATAACTTTACCATGGCTCGCCACAACCATGGTAAAGTTGTAAGATATATCACAGCATAATATACCCAATCTACCCAATCATTTGATATGAATATTATCGTTATGAACACTCATTTACACACACATCCACTGCACAAGCTTGTTTAAGTTTTGTTAGAGACACTGATGTTTCATTGGTATTCAGACTGATCCTCTTGTCCAAAAGCTTCTTTGTTGGGGCAGGTGCTGTCTGGCCTCACAAGGGCAGAAGAGCCTGACAGCACTGGTTTCCTGTAGCTGGCTCTATTAGCATCCACTTGTGTATGGATCCTTTGTGGGCATTGGTTGTTCTTCCTGCCAGGCGGGGTGAGAGGGTGGCCGGCTGCTCGCATGGGCTCAGCAGGTGTCAGCCGGGCAGATGTACCCACCTAAATAACAGTGACGGCACTGTGGAAGATGCTCAGGTCACCACACAGCCCCTCTCCTCAACAGTGTGGCAGTTACACTACTCTCTTTTAGAGCATCCTGCCCACTCCCTCAGCTCAGATCATTAGCTTCTGATACAGAGTGTCAATCCAACCCACAGTGGTGTCGCCTTGTGGTTAAAGAGCAGGGCTGGTAACCAATAGGGGGGTGTAAATCTATGCATTTTCAAAATAGACTAGTTGGTGGGTTGTCTTAACGACTAGTCAATAAGTCTGCATTTAAAGGATAGTTCCCCCAAAAATCTTACTCTCATGTTATTTCAAACCCAAATGACTTTCTTTCTTCAAAAGGAGGCAGTCTAATTTATCATTAACTTTTATACCACTCACTCATATACTGATACATCAATCAGTATTGAGAGCTAAGCTTGTCTGCATTCCATCCCCACAGCTTATGACTTATAAATGCATAAGCAGTGGAAATCTCATCACAAAGTTTGTGAAGGAGACAGACATATGAAATACTGTAGTGAAGCAAAGAGGAATGTTGAGGTATTGGGAGTCCAGTCACTCAGCTCGATCCAGACCATCTGTTCACATGGAAAGGCCTTCAGACAAGTGTGCTCTGAAATATGTCTTCCCTCTGTCACTCGCTGTGTAAGCCCAAGATTCCCAAACAACTCAGAAAGTAGTACAGGTGTGGAGTTCTGTTTGTCCCTTATGGCACTTTGACACTAGAGCTTTTGGTCTGGTCCTGAATCCAGTTGATGTCAGAGTTTGGTTTGTTTGGTTGGTGTTGAAACATTATGTAAGTGCACAAACACAGGCATTCGCAAAGCGTGTTCTGGATGAACATACTTAACATTCATTTTCACCTTACTGTGGCAGTAACAAACCTCAGTACCCAAGGGGGTGATTGAGTTTACTCAAAGTCCCTTTCCAGGCAAGTCAGTCCACTCGGCGGCCATCTTTGGAACAGTCCCAGGCAGGCTGGGCAGCTATTTCTACGTATACCAGCTAATGCGCTTGCACACTCTCGAATTGATTGAAAGGAGATACAGTATCTGTATCTAAAAGGTGATTAGCCCGTTTACATGTAAGGCAGGACTTTGTTTTCTGTATCTTTTTGCCTTTGGACGCTCCAGTTTGTCCCATTAATTTTAATAGAATTGGCCCTTCTCTGCTAAATAATCTCTGGTTTACTTCAAAGGATTCTGCCTTAAACGCAGATGTGTTATTGTTCAGGTAAGTTTAAAAAAATATATTGACATTAATCCACTATTCTTTTCAAATTGTTGCTCCTCCATGACAGTAGTTGACTTGAAAAAGAAAATTATCTGTGGACAGTTCACTCAAATTCACACCCCTTTCAGCAATGCTGACAATGCTGATTCTAATTGTGTTGCATAATACATCACAGTCTGACAAATTTGTGAATGCAATAACGAATGAAATCAAGCTTGCATAGCTAGAAGCATCTGCGTTGTTACGAAATTTGCGGTCGTCATTTCAATTTGATGGGCAAATCATATTTACGTTATTCTGATAGATGAGATGGCAGCAGTTTAAACTACATCTTTGTATGCTCCCTGTCACACTTGCAATTTGTGCATTGTGCTTGTATTTCTCATAGCTGCATGTCTCCTAATAAATTGCGAAACATACTTTGCACCTCTTTCATTGCATCCATGGTAGACTGTTGCGTGTGCCGTGCTGTGGGTGTATAAAGTGTTGGTGGTAAATCCATAGAGACATGACTAAAACAGTTAAGCTGGTGTGTTCTCCTCCTGAGTTATTCCCTTGGTAGTGGTAAACAACTACTGCTAGTACATTTGTTGGTACTTGCAGTGATGTTGCAAATGTACTGTGGTTTAAAAAACAAAAGTACAATGTGAAAAGAAACTAGTGGGGTGAGGGGGTAGAATCGAACTTGGGTTAAAACTTAGCAATTTAATTGTGAAAGCTTCAAGTATTTATTGAAGAGCAATACTAGGGAAATAGAGATAGAAGTGTTAAAAAAGAAAGAAAGAAGAAATACTTTTTTATATATTTTTGAGATTTGCGCTGACCTTAGCGAGATGTTTTGGGCTATAAAATGTTCTCCCTTGTGTTTTGTCTGCTACAGATTGTAGTGTGTGGATAAAAAAGCTGGGAGGCACAGATGGAAAGATGTTCAGAGGTATTAATTGCTTGCGTTGTTTTGCGCCAGGTGTGTGTGATGCTGATAGCAGAGGCAACTCGTAGCGAGGAAACTGTTATCCACATGCATAGGATTTCATTTCTGAAAGTAGACCATATATATATATATTCCTAAGGATTTTATACCCATGTTATCACTTAATTTACATCGGAGCATTCGAGTACATATCATAGATTATTACTATGCCTGCACAGAATCTGAGGCCGCAGAGTTTCATAGAAACCTATGTACATTTCCGCTTAATTAAAATGCCCATTATTCACAAAGCTCTACACATCCCTTGCCCCTTGCATTACAAGCAAAAATCCCATAGAGCCATATGCAGGTACCATTGAGATTTGGGGATGGGCCTTTTTGACTTGTGCAAGTAAGAGACTACTTAGCAACCACCCAGAAAACCCTAGCATGTTGGCGGAAAGTTTTGCACCTAAAAAATACCATAGACTTACATTAAAGGAAGGAGCCAAGCCATGTCTAATGGGTATCATATACATATCATATACATGGTTCCAGGGCTGGTTTCTGGGATGTTGCAAATACATTTTTCTGAACAATAACAATTTGGCCTAGATACCATCTGTAGCAAGATGTACTTTTACATTAACAGTTCCTTCGCAAATCCTGAATCGTATTATGACTGGTTCAAAAGCAGTCCAAGCTTTTATGAGCTGAATAAATATACAATCCACACTGAAATGCCCTGAAGACACATCCACATGAGGCGCACTCAGTATCATCCTGCACTGATGCGCACATCACTGGAAATGCATCAAAACGGTCATAAATGTCAATCTAGTGCATGTTTACATACACCAACAATTAAAATAGCGCAGATGGGCAAAAGAAAGTGTCCAGGACATGTTTGAGCTCAAAACAGTAAGACACAGCAGCTGATTGAAATAGAATTGGGTCTCCTTTTCAGAGTTATAACTCAACACAGCATCTTTTAAAAGCATGCATGACAACAGTCGAAGATGTCTGTCTACTGCAAGTTAACAAAAATCATTCAGAACAGTGAACGTGGGTCCCCTTTGGTGTTCAGGAAAGGTTATTAGGCTGCCCTAGGCCTGTCTATCCTGCTCTCTCTCTGTTTACGAACTGCGCACCAGTGGGCGACAATGATGCGTGTTGTGGGCTGTACAGTATGTTTTTACTGTACAGTTACCTCTTATATGTCTAAATATCAAGGAAAATGATATTCTCCTTTTCATGACCCCTTTAAAATGCTTAGCTAGTTAAGCCAAATAGAAAAGATCATATAAAATAATGTAACTATTTTGCCAGTTGTCTTGAGTATAAATGCAGTCTCTGGCAATCTTGTTGAGCAATGTGATTGTATTGCTCTGTATGTTTAAAAATGTCCGCATAAACAGGAGTAAAAGCTGTAGACAATGTTTGTTTGTGGGCAGGTTAGGTAGTCACATAAAACTACCACATAGCCATGTAACCCGTTACATCACTGTTCATTTCTGAAGTCAGTGGGAAAGCAGGTCAGTTTGCGATAGGCTCCAGATTCTACTGGTCGAGAACAAGCCGAGCACAGCCTCTGGCTCAAGAATAAGCACCATTCGGTGAAAATAGGGTAATTGAGACTTGGCGGTGGGGCCCACTTGCCTGTAAGCAACCAACTAGCAATAACCCAGAACTCCCTAGTAACCACTTAGCAATGGCACCTAGAAACCACATACAACACCCTAGCTTGGTGGTGGCAAGTTTTGCATGGACAAGAACCACTCAAATTTTCTTAAGAATTTGATAATTCTTTTATTAGTAATCACAGCTCCGTTGAACACATTTTACATATCTGAATCCATACTGCAGATTTCCCCCCACAACAGCAAACACTGTTACTATGCTTTTAAACACAGTGTTACTATGGCAGTATTCTCAACTGTGGACTCATTGATTTCAGTTCATGGAGTTTTGTGCAATTGTGTATTTTCCTTGACATTTTGTGTTGATGTTCTGGATGATAGTGACAGGCAGACTGCTGTCCCTCTGATGCAGAAATGCTGGTACTGTAGCTCTTGCTCTTTGACTGCACCACTCTACTTAGAATCTTACATGTTCCCTATAGGCTCCCAAGCATAGGAGAGTACTAAAGGGACAGTTCCTCCTAAAAATTTAAATTCTGTCATCATTTACTCATCACCCTCATGTTCCAAACCCATATGACTGACATTCTTCAGGGAAAAACAAAAGGAGATGTTAGGCAGAAGGTAAGGGACTAACAGCCTCAGTCAAGGTTTAACATTTAACTTTCACTTCCATTGCATGGAAAAAGGAAAGTAAATCGTGAGTGTGTCTAACATTATGCCTAACATCTAAACTCATACGGTTCAGAACAACATGAGGTTGAGTAAATGGTGACAGGAATTACATTTTGGCTGAACTATCCCTTAAATATGAAAGACACTAAACTCAACTTCTATTTCTTGTTTCTCCCTCAGCGCCCCCAACGTTCACAGACACGCCACCGCAGTACGTGGAGGCTAGGGAGGGTAGCAGCATTACTCTGACCTGCACTGCCTTTGGAAACCCCAAGCCAGTGGTCACCTGGCTGAGAGAGGGGGATCAGCTGACCAGCAACAAGAAATTCATGGTATGTGTGTTCTGCGTGCAAATTCACTGTCCTGTTTTAATTCAAGTGTGCTGCGCTCTGCCCCAGTGAATTAAAGCAATAAGCCATGAGAGGCAGTGTGTTAAAGTGATTTTCCCATAGGTAAGGGGTGTTTTGATGCACAATGCAAAGCTTATCCATAGAAAAATCACTGTAACATACAGACTTGAGTGGCTTACTGCTTTTATATAATGCAGGCAGGGCCTTTTCTAGGCATAGGCAAACTAGGCAGCCAGCTACGGTGCAACCAGAAGAGGAAACCACCGCCACGTAATCCACTCTGGTCATGGGTGCCAATAGGGACCTCGCCTAGGGCACCAAATTGGTCAGAAACAGCCCTGAATGCATGCAACAGCAGTGTGATAAAAGACACCGATATTTATTAAATAGTTATTTTGTTATTAATGATAATCGGAATAAAACAATGTGGTAGCACTTTACAATCAGGTTGTATATATTAAGTTATTAATTAACAAACGAACAATGAATAATTAATTTACAGAATTAATTAATCTTGGTTAATTACCACTTAATTTCTACATATGCAGTATATTACAACATAAGAAGTTGTTTAAATTAGTTAATGCATTATGATTTAACATGAACTTGAAATTCACCATTTGATATATTGAAAGCATTACAACTACACATTATATGATGTTTTAACATGTGCATTTCATAGATTTCTTTTCAAATGTACAGTAATTTCAAATCAGATGATTGCAACATGCTCCAAATAAATTGGGACAGTTTGCAGAGTGTTGTCCACTGTGAAATATCACCATTTGTTCTAATAATTATTATTAAGCATTTGGACTCTGAAGACATCCATTTGTTAAGTTTTGAAAGTGGAATTTTCCGCTATTCATCCATTATGAATTCTTTAGCTGCCAGGGTTGGGAGGGTTACTTTTGAAAAGTATTCCACTACAGATTACAGAATACATGCTGTAAAATGTCATTTGTAATGCATTCCGTTAGATTACTCAAGGTCAGTAACGTATTCTAAATACTTTGGATTACTTCTTCAGTACTGGTAGATTTTTTTCACTTGTTTTGACCATAAAAACTCAAAATAAGACAAAATACACAAGATAAAAGTACATTCATGCAGTGTTGTTTCTAAAACAAGATACATCAAATTTATCTTGTTTTAAGGATTTTTAGATATTTTTACAGGAAAGCAATAAAAAAAATTATTATCAAGAATAAGATTGTTGCCCTAATATCAAAGATCTTACTAGGGAAAAAAAAATTATGATCTGAAGTGAATTATCTTAAAATAAATATATGATTGTGTCTGGTAACATGTAAAATGGCTAGAAATAGCATTTTGGCTTAGCTTAAAGCTGACCCTTTACACAAGGTTTATTTATATTTCTTCTGTATTCTAATTACCAACTATTTAAATTGTAATTGTAGTGGAATTTGTATTTGAAATCCGTATTCCCGTTACATGTATTCCATTACTCCCCAACCCTGTTAGCTGCACAATAGTACGGGGTCTTTGTTGCCGTGTGGTGTGCTTCATAATGCGCCACACATTTTCATTTGTAGACAGGTCAAGACTGCAGGCATGCCAATCTAGCACTCACACTCTCTGGTTACACAGCCATGCACTTGTAATCTGGACATCCCTGGAAAAGATGGTGCTGGATGGAAGCATATTTTGCTTCAAAATGTTTTACACATCTGTCTGCATTCATGGTGTTCTCACAGATGTGTGAGTTACCCATGCATTGGGCACTGACACACCCCTGGCCCATACAGACACTGGCTTTTGGATAGTCCTTTTCCTCTTTGGCTCGGATAAAACGACGGCTGTGTTTTTCAAAAACTTTGAAATGTGGACTCTTTGGAACAAAAAACACAGTTACACTGTTCTACTTTCCTTCTAAGATGAGACCGAGCCCAGAGAAGTCGGCAGCGCTTCTGGACAGTGTTGATGTAGGGCTTCTGCTTTGCAGAGTAAAGTCTTAACTTTTTTTGGACGATGTGTAAATTGAAGATGTAATTTCGTCTCCAAATATAGCAAGCTTGAATTTAGTCGAAGCATAAATTTGGTCCTCAGTGAATTGTACTGTCTCTTTTTTCTTTTTGGAGAGGATGCATGAATCATCACAACCTATTTGTATCTAAAGGCTCTGTCAGTCGCAGCCCGCATTGGGGGTCTGACAGATGAAGAACACATGCCTGCAGTGGAACAGGGAAAAACTGACAAGCGTGTTTCCACCTTACGCTGCATTCAGTCTGTGAGGGTGGATGCAGGATTTGACAGCAAAGGCAGTCAGTCTGGCTCCAGTAGGCATTGCCTCTCAGCACATCAGAGGAGCTACCCCTGAGGAAACAGACAAATACAAGACAAGAGACGCAGTGTAGCCACTTCTGTCTCTTACATCCTAACGTTCATGGCTGGCTCTTCAACTACAGGCATTTTTATGTCCCAGGGGTTGATTCATTTATTTATTTGTATATTTAATAAAAATAACAGAAATAACAACTTTTTTATTTAATTTTTTGGTATATGGACACATTTAAACTGTTTTGGAAGCTTTTTACTTTGTCTTACCTTCTTTCTAATGCTTTTTCTAAATTGAATTGCGATATGACAAAAGACAACAATGTTCAAAAAAACAGTTAAAATTTGTATTCATTAATATCAAAATACTATAATATAGTTAATAGTTATAGTTAGAAAAATAGTATATATAGTAATATAGTTAATTTTTTTAATTGTAGGCTCTTTGCGGTTGCCAGTAATATAGCAATTTGGTGCATTAAAACGTGTCGAATATAGAATGTGCGGTAAATTTTTTTATAATTTTACAATGTTTTTGAACACAACACATCCAATCAGAATTTAGATTTGGATCTAAACATGTTTTATAAATACATTTTTAGCCCTCAGTTGGGGCTTCACTTCCATTATGACCAACAATTTTTCTATAAAGTTTTATCAAAAGTATCTTGTGTACTTGGGTACCAAGGAGTTCCAAATAGAACGAAAGTTTCACTAAAGATCATGCTTGAGATTAAAAATGAGGCATGCAATGTCAAAAATTTGACAATCTAGAAAAATCTAGGTAAACATCTCTTGTGAACATAATATTTTATTGTCATTTCCGATCAATTTGTAATTCTGTAAAATTATGTAGAGTGTGATGATAATATGCAGTGTTGGGTAAGTTGGGTAAGTTACTCAAAATAAGTAATACACTACAAATGACTGATTACATATGTCATTCGATTACTTTAATGATTACTTTAAAATGTATCACATTACTAATTATTTTACTTTTACGTTACTTTCTAAATCACTTTTCCTATAAAGTTGTTGGCTTTCAACTCAAATTCAAAATATTTATATTTCCTCCTCATTCAGTATCACACAACTTTCTGTTGTCACAGAAACGCTAACAGATGTACATGTTAATTCATATTTAAATGTATTATAAATAGTAATTTAGCGCAAGTAATCTACACAAAAAGCCTTGTTTGAGGATCATTTGCCGTACTCTGGCTGCTAGTGTTACTCAGCGGTGAGAGATGAACAGGAAGTGATGGCTGGCTATTGTTTTTCCTTCTTTACCGCTCTTAGCAAGGTTATTCTCTAACCCTGTGGACTCTCTTATTCTCCTTCACTCCACAGTGCTGGAGCATATTCCCAAATGGTCATGTTTGAGATGTGTTGCAAGCTTGTTTGCTTGACGGCTGAGCCATGGAGATGAAAGCCTGTGAACCACTTATGTTTTAAATCAATGTGAATTGCAATCCCTTTTTCTCTGTAATGTAATGAAATGTATGAATGAAGCATGATATTCAATGAGAAAAAACGTTGGATGGGATTTTATTCATCAGAAATGTATTGTATCGAGAAAGCGGACATTCCATACTAGAATGGAGTCAGACCTGAATGAAAGTTTCCTAAACCAATGCTGAAATAGCTATTTGGCTGTTGACTAAAATTATCCAATAGAGCTCAACAGAGTCTGTCCACTTTCTCAGCCATCAATTATTTTTTCATATGGATTTCCTAAAATCCTTCGTAGTGTTGTTACTTGAATTGTTGCTATTTTAGTGCATTTCTATCTTTATACTGCAGAAGTTATTGTCACATAGTGTTTTTGTTTTCTTTCCTAAGAAGGAAAATAGATCCATTTTGACAGGAAAAGAGTATAGATATTATATATAGAGTCAAATTTCAGCACTTAAAAAATCTGCAATTAATCAAGATTACCTATGAAAAAATATGAGATTAATCGCAATTAAAAAATTTGAATTGACTGACAGCACTAATTTAAAGTATATTGCAAAACATTCAGATGCATTGAATTATATAAGTAGTTTGACAGTGTAGGGAGACTTGATTGCGTCATTCACAGTGCATCATGGGAGTGGGTGGTTGCTGCAGAGCTCTTTTAGTGCGATTTGTTTTGCTGTAATTCCCTGATTGGTGGATTTTCCCCTTAGGATCATGTTCTGCCATTAAAAGCCATTTTAAGGAAATAAAACTGAAATAACGCAGACTGATGCCATCAGCAGAAGCATATACCGTCAATTAACAACTTTGCTCACACCTGTAAAGGTTTATATTTATCGCTAAAAATCATTCCCCCTATGGAATTAAGGATACAGCGTGTATGAAACAACATACATGATGTACAGTCTATGTATTGAATTCCCTCATTTTCATTTCATATGACATTTGCTTTGTAGAGTATAGTGAATGAGTGAACAAGCAGTTTTGGACACATTATATGCACAAATGTGTAAAATACAGTAATGCCTCCAAAGCTTAATGTTATGTATCTGATGTCAAAGGAACATGCATTAAGAAACTAAATGGCCCATTTTGAACTTTCACATTGACTTTAATCCCTGACCATCCATCCACAGAAACTTTCCTGCTTGACTTCTATGTTGCAGCGAATGAGAATGCTGGCAGAGGGCTGAGCAATTCCACATCACATTTAGAAAAGTTAGCCTTGTGCTGTGATTAATCTTGATTCCGCTGTATTTACTCAAAAGCAGCATGTCATGACCTCACCTTTAAGAACAGTGGTGAGGATGCTGGTGGTCCTCTATTAGATTCCCTGCTACCATGACTAGAAGCCGTAGAAAAGGAGGAATTTGGTGAAGGAATACACACACCACAGAACAAGAACACAGATGTCTCGTCTGGACGTGCCAAGTGTTTTTCTCACACTTTTGACCTCTTCTACAGCAGTGTGTGTTTGAATACAGCTCGGCATGCACGCACACACACAATGTCTGAGAGTGTTATTTACCTGCTCTCATCTTTGTCACCTGTGTGACGTGTCTGTCAGCAACGGGATGGTGATGGAACAGGCCATGATTGTGTCAATCGAGATGACTTGACACACCTTGGTATATTGTGTGGAAGGAACAATCATGCCAGTCTCCTCTGGCTAAAGTGAAGTCGAAGTGCAGGGAATAAAACCTGACCCACCCCTTTTTGAAAACGTAAACAATCTATACAATGGATGACATCACCTGCGCAGTGTTTGGTATCATGCATACTTTTAAAGGAATAGTTCACCCAAAAATTAAAATTCTCTCATCATACACTCACCTTCTTTCTTTCTTCTGCTGAACACATATGAAGATTTTTAGAAGAATATCTCAGCTCTGTAAGTCCATACAATGCAAGTGAATGGTGACCAGAATTTTAAATATCCAAAAAGGACATAAAAGCAGCATAAAAGTAATCCAAATGACTGCAGTGTTTATTGTAATCCATGTCTTCAGAAGTTATATTTTAGGTGTTGGTGAGAAACAGATCAATATACAAGTCCTTTTTCACATTAAATCTACACTTCACTTCACAAATTTTCGTGTGGAAGTGACTTCCACTTTTTTGGACCTTCTGAGTTCTGGTCACCATCTACTTGCATTGTGAGGACCTACAGAGTTTCTTCTAAAAATCTTTGTTTGTGTTCTGCAGAAGAAAGAAAGTCATACTCATCTGAGATGGCATGAGGGTCAGTAAATTATGAGAGAATTTTCATTTTGGGTGAACTATCCCTTTAAACCGAGGAGGGTTTTATTTATATCAAGTGGCCCACCAAAAGTGGAAATTAAAGGGATAGTCCATGCATAAATAAGTATTATGTCATGAATTTCTCACCCTCATGTCGTTCCAAACCGAAATGGCTTTCAGAATTATATGGAACACAAAATATGTTTTAATGAATTCATGGTCAACTGCTTCTCAACTGCTTCACAACCCAAATGAAAACTACCACAATTGTTTATTGTACCAAAGTAAAAAAAAATGTCCTTAATATAAAACATAGAAATGTATTTATATTAATCTAGGCCTAGACATTATTCCTCCGCTGTGCCATCCGCTGCGCCAACAGAGTTAGATTAACACAGATGTAATCATGTTGATAACTCGCTGCATATTAACGTCATGTTCAGTCAACACCATTTAGTGCACTGATTCTATCGTCAGTTCTGTCAGCAGTTCTAATAGCTGTTATTAAATATGATGTCTTTAATGGGTGTTTTGTGCTGTTTCTGAAGGTGAGTGATGGTAGTTTGACAGTGCAGGCCATCACGAGGGAGGACCGGGGGGCCTACAGCTGCCGTGCCCACAGTGACCAGGGGGAGGCGATGCACACCACCCGCCTGCTGGTGCAAGGTAAGAACATGGGCACAGTGTAAACCATAGAGCAATTTATGTTTGTATTTTCTGGATTGTAATTAGTGGTTGACTGATTTTCAATAACTAATGCCATTATATAATAAGAGCAGGGTGGCCTATGGCCGAAATACAGTGGCATCAAAAAGTACAGAGGCAAGAAAAAATATGTGAATCCTTTGTAATTATTTATAATTTATGTATAAATTATATACATAAATTATAAATTTGTCTTAAAATCTGGTTTGATCTTCATCTAATTTACAACAGTAAACAAACACAGTCTGTTTTAACCAATAACACACAAATTATTGTATTGTTCTTGTACATATTGAATACATCATTCAAACATTTACAGTGTAGGTTGGAACAAGTATGCAAACCCCTAGGCTAATGAAATCTACAAAAGCCAATTATTGTCCTGAATTGGCAAATCTGGCATCATATTTATGAAACGAGATAATTTGACTTATAAAAAGCACCCAAATATTTTGAGTTTGCTATTCACAAGAAGAATCTGCTGACGGGGACCATGCCTCACAAAAAAGAGAT
The DNA here is from genome assembly GCF_025860055.1 of Xyrauchen texanus. Taxonomy (NCBI): domain Eukaryota; kingdom Metazoa; phylum Chordata; class Actinopteri; order Cypriniformes; family Catostomidae; genus Xyrauchen; species Xyrauchen texanus. The sequence goes on from NC_068311.1 coordinate 21,217,785, forward strand.
CTCAGAAGACCTACAATCAAGAATTATTGCTTTGCATTAAGCTGGAAATAGTTTCAAAGTTATCTCAAAGAGCTTAGATATTCATCTGTCCACAGTTAGACAAATTGTCTATAAATGGAGATGATTTACTACTGTGGCTACTCTCCCTAGAAGTGGCCGTCCAGCTAAATACTCTCTGTTCATGAGTCTACTATATGGAAAACATTAAACAAGCATGGTGTCAATAGCAGGACACCATAAAGGAAGCTGCTGCTGTCCAACAAAAACATTGCTGCATGCCTGAAGTTTGCCAAAGACCACCTTGACACTCCACAATATTTCTGGGAAAATGTTTTGTGAACTGATGAAACTAAGATTTATTGTTTGACAAGAACATGCAGCACTACTTATGGCATGAAAAGGGCACTGCATACCAACATGAAAACTTTATCTCAAAGGTGAAGTACTGTGGAGGGAGCATCATAATTTGGGGCTGCTTTGTGGCTTGGAATGCTTGCCATCATCGAGGGAAAAATAAATTCCCAAGTTTATCAAGATATCCTACAGGATAATGTCAGGGTGGCTTTGCGCCAGCTGAAGCTCAGTAGAATTTGGGTGATGCAGCAGGATGATGACCCTAAACATTGAAATAAATTCACTACTAAATGGCAAAAAAAAAGAAAATACAACTTTTGGAGTGGCCCAGTCAGAGCCCTGTCCTTAACCCAATAGAGATGCTGTGGGATGATCTCAAGAGAACCGTTCACACCAGACATTTTAAGAATATGGCTTAGCTGGAGCAGTTCTGTAAGGAAAATTTGTCCAAAAATCCTTCTGAACATTGTGCAGATCTAATCCGCAGCTACCAGAAACGTTTGGTTGAGCTTATTGCTGCCAAAGGAGTTATTAAATACAAAGGTTTATTTACTTTTTCCACATCACTCTGAAGGTTTAAAGGGATGCGTTAAATAAAGACATGAGAGATTATAATGGTTTGTGTGATGTTACATTGTGTTTTTCTATACTTGTGACTTTGATGAAGATGTGATTACATTTTCTGACCAATTAATATAGAAAACCAGCTAATTCCAAAGGGTTCACATACTTTTTCTTGCCACTGTATTTGGACACTTTTGGACACAGAAGTCACCCTTAAATGTGTATGAATTGAATTGTGTAGATCAGAACAAAAGATCAAACCAACTGGCATTTGCAAACAAACGATGCTCCAACTGGTCCCAAAGTGAATTCTATTGGATTCAAGTTGACATAGTTTGCCTAGCAGAGCAATCACAGATGTAGTTCATACATTTTTAACAATACTTCCATTGTCTTTTTTTATGTTAAATGATTGAAAATCAGTTTGTTCTATATTTCTTTAAAACAAATACCACTTGGTTTGCAAATTTGCAAAGACATTCATACATTTTTAACTGTGGCCTAAGTGTCAATACTTTTTATGGCCACTGTATAAGCCTTCATACAATGCAGTTTAATGTTAGCTGATGCTAATAAACTCAAAAATGACAATTGTCTGATTAATCCACCTTGCCGATATATTGGTTTTACACTAATTGTAATGTCTATGTTGCTAGCACATATCCATTGATTTTCTTTCTCAGCAAAGATATATACAAAAAGCAAACACATCTATTGCACATAAAGATAACCTCCAAAAGTGATCAAAAGAATCCGACGAGTGTCCTTTACGGTACATTTGTGTTCTTTTGCTCGCTACTGTGAGCAATGCGCTCCGTCAATACTATGTTAAAAAGATGCGAAGACCCTCATTGCTCTCTGGTTAATTAGTCTCTTTCAGTGAATCCGTGTGTGGACACATCAGTGTTGTCAAAGTCTGGCCTTTACGTCTCGTCAATCTCAGCACATCTGCAGCAGTCAATATGCTTAGTCCTTTCCATCTGCATAGATCACTTCCTGTCACTCAGTCTCTAATGGAGCCTTCCAGTAGAAGCTGTTTACAGCCCTGCTCAAAGCGATCGAGGTGATATACGGCAGGTTTACGGTTACCTCTCGAGTGTAGTACACACTCCATCACAGGAGTGGCCTGTTTATTTATTCACCTGTAGTTCAGATAAGGATCTTCTATAATATCTGTATATTTCATACTGTAGATATTGCCAACAGTGATGATTCACATACCTCTGAAAAGATCTGCTTGCAATTTCCATGCTGGTCAGGCTAGAAGTTAGTGCTGGTTAAGTGCTGATTCGTCTGGTAAGCCACGTGAAAGAAAAATCCCAAATTAGATTTCTTTAAAATCTCAGTTATTTATCCTAGGCAGCAATTAGATTAAATGGAGAACAAGTGGAGAAAAACGCCCTAGTTATATCTGATGAGTCTCCTCTAGGGATTTAGAAGAGATCTCCACAATATCACTAACTGTGCACATTTTTACCAAGAGACCAGTGTCTGCAATGAATTCAAACATTTCTCATCAAATTCTTTCAAGACCAAATTAGCTTGGATGTATAGCTATATACTCTTGTTTGTCAGCAAATGTTTGTCAAACATTTGTCCTTGTTTCACTTTTCATTCCTCCTCAAGAATTTTAGGAGCAACTGAGACAAAGTTGCTATTTTAAAACCCTTTAAAATCAAAATTGGAGTTTTTTTACTTTTAGTCCATATTCATTAGCTCTGATGTCATCTATATGCCAATGTACTCCCAAACATTGACAAAATTATCTTTTAAAAATCTTTCCATGGACCAGTATCCAATATACAACATATGCTGGTGGCCAGAATTACCAGTCTTTTCACCACAGTTTAGATGTCTACATGCTGCAGATCTGGCCACATATGGCATCTGAAAAAAGATCTGCCTGTCTGGTCTCCTATCTAGATCACTGACGTGATTTGAATCTGTGTGATGAGTATGTACATGTCTGTTTCATTCATATGCATACAGAATAATCCTCATTCGCTCCAAGTCTTCACCTGGTTCTAATACCATAGTCTCTCCCCATTTAGCTTCAGTGTTAGTGGTGAATGATGAAGTGGTTCCGTTTATTATCCATGGACTGTGTATATGACAGTATGACAGCAAACATGAGCAAGCTGCCTGTCACTGACTTTGTGGTTTTCACTGCAGTCAGATTTATGGCAGTGGAGCATGGCCGTGAATACAGAGCAGCACACTAACATGCAGCCTTTGCTGGCAGATACAGAGAATGTGTGATTACAAAGCACACATGCAGACTTTACCGGGAAATACACTGAATATACGATAATATATAAGACACATATGATCACAAAACATCCTTTACTTGGAGACGTACGTGAAATGTGTTAACTGATGCTCTATGCATTACCTGGAATTGAATGCTTTAGTTATAAAACCATTATACCAAATGCTTTCAAGGCCTATATCACTGATTTTAAAAACCAATATTTGTATTAAATTGATTTTTAAGGAAAAATTGGTAATTATAGCTAATTATTTATAATATCTTTAGAAACCACCATCATTAACGAAGTATAAACAGCAAATTAAGAGACCTCAACAACATCCTAATGAATGCCAGATTTAGCATAAAAATACAGTAAGTGAAAAGATCTACATGATGATGTTAAAAGGAATAGGTAAAAATAAAAAGAAGAATTTTTGAAGAATGTACAGGTTGCTTTTTTCCATGCAATTACAATGAATGGGACTGGCCCTGTCAAGCTTTAAAAAGGATGCAAAAGCATCATAATAGTATCATAAAAGTAGTCCAGATGAATCTTACTCTATATTTGAAGTCTTCTGGAGCTTAAAGCCCAAAGTATACTTGGTCAGACGTGAACACTGAGCGTCTGCGTACAGGATGCTTGATGCAAATTTTGCTCCAACTGCAAGTGTATGCACACACAGTAAAACGAAGTATACTTTGACAGGCTCGTGTTCGACTGTACGCAGACACGAAGCGTTCACATCAAACCGATTTATAATTTGGGTTTAAGTTGTTATTCACTGAATATCTTGATATCCGCCCTAGCCTTCCTTGGAGTGTTCATGAGAGTTCATGTGAAAGCATTGATTTTCGTTTCATGAACGAATCATTCAGATTGATTTTGTGAATCGGATTAAACAATTAGTTAAAAAGATCCAATTTGAGAAAGATTAGTTCATGGGAGAAATGTTTCAGACACAATATTTTTGGAACATAGTTTCTTTTTTCTAATGTGTTTAAGCTAAATTAATAATAAAAATACTAGTCTATAAAAGTATCAATAAATGTAGCAATATTATTATGTAATGATCAATTCTCGCAGTACAACAATCAGAAGTAACAATAATTCAGGGTCGGCCTGCTTATTTTAGTTGAGTGATTCAGAAGAGAATCATCTGCTCTTGTCAGATGGAGACTCATATTGTGCTGAGCCAAAATTGCCTTGGCCATGGGCTGTTTTGTTTTGTAAACCAGCAATATTGTTTTTACAAAAAGCAATATTCTTATGAAGTCTCCAGAGAGGCACTCTAGTTGTAAACCTGCTTCATTAACAGTGCACAGGCAACGCTGTGGATATTTTTAGATGCTTTCGAGTGATGCCTTTTGCGATTTTATTTTAATAAGCAAAGCTGTGCTACTGTCAATGATCCCCTTGGATGCAGTGTCATTTACTGCACATTAAGGAAGCATCCAGGAAGCTCTCAGCATAGTCCACACATTAAGATGAGAAGATATTTCCCTACTAGTCATGTGTTTGTTCGTGCTAAGGGCAGCATTCATGCTGTATCTTTCTGCAGAGCACCTGACAATATACCTGCCTACTCACACATTTAATTAAAAGTCTATTCGCAATTTCAGTGACAACCTCAGGTGGTTAGGGAATGTTCTTTGTGGGAACGTCTCACAGTAGTATCTATGCTGTTACACAGGAAGTGGTCTTTAGAGGACAGGTTTGTGTAAACAAACACAGGGTAGAATTGGGTTAATTGGAGGATCTTTAAAGGAATACCACATCTGTGGCCTGATGTCAATTACCACACAATAAAATTCATCTCTCAGTGTTTATGAAGGATTTATTAATGAATAGAAAATGTGTTTTCAAGTGGTAAGCAGGCACCATCGTAAATAAATGTTTATAAAAATGCAACTATCATAATCTTTGAAACAATTTAAAGCCATATGAAGTACTTTAAGTTCTTAACAAATAAAAACTTCAAATTTCTGCCTTAAAACTCTCTGAGCTGCCGGCTTCCATTGTAAGTGTAATGTTGTAAATGTGTTTCCCATTCCTTTATACGCTCTCACTGACAAGATGGTAGTATTATTTTTTTACCCCGAAATATTCCTTTAAATTATCTGTTTTGATTTTTGCCCTTTATCTGTTATTTATTTTCTCTTTGTCAGTCTATAACACAAATCACTGTTTGTCTCCACCAGGTCCTCCGTATATTGTATCTCCACCAGAGAACATCACTGTTAACATATCCCAGAATGCCCAATTCACGTGCCAAGCCGAGGCATATCCTGGCAACCTGACCTACACCTGGTTCTGGGAAGAGGACAACGTCTACTTCAAGAAGTAAAGTTATGATCAAACTCACGTCTGTGCCAAGTCTCAAACTGTTATCCTGTGTGCGTGTGTGTATGTCTGCCACATTCACACAGTTGTAGATTAGAGCCGCATATATTTTTAGTCCCAAAATCCCTGAATCTCGAGTCTTACAGCTTTAAGGCAAATGCTAGCACAGTGACATGGAGGCGCACACAGCAGGTTTTTTTTTCTTTTTTCGGGGACGGGAACATCTTGTGACACTGTGCTTGTGTCATCACATGCCTAAAAAAACATGCTGATTATCTGAAGCTGAGCCAGGAGCTGTTCTGACTCCCCAAAGCGTGGCCGTATTGACCCTCTATACGCAGTCCTGTAGTTTGTTCACAGCCCAGAATAGTGTTGCGAAATAGCCATTTTCGGTACTATTGAACTGCGAAGAATGGAAGGACAACCATCTGAATATTCAGACTGCTGGCCAACATACGAGAGGACTTAGTTTACAAATAACAAAGCCATAGAATCAGCATTTTATTTAATTTGTTCCGCAGGCATCTATATATATATATATACCATGAATATATATAGTATATTTCACCATGAATAAGGTTTATTATATTCACAAAATATGAAGTTGGAGACTTTTATGCCCTGACAAGTCATGTTTCCATGTAGTCACATTTTTCTTTGCATGCCCTTGCATCCATTTAAAACACTTGATTTATCTAATCAAAAGAACAAAATATGCATTGAGGATAAGATAAAAATATGGATGAACCCCACAAGGTGTCATGAATGATTAGAAATGGCGATGTTTATTATGCAGTTTCTCTGTATGTAGCATTGAATAGGTCTTTCATTCAAAACAACATACTTCTAACTGAAAATACATAGTTTAGGCTATATGAAAGATACATAAAAACAATATACAGTGATGGCTAGATAAAATAATCTTTGTCCCTTGATAATGATTTGGGTGTTATTTAATGGAAAACTATGTGAGTTGAGCTCCATGGCATTGCAGAATTTTAACTCTGAGACTTTCAGGTGTGTGGGAACCTTCGTAGAAAATAATTGTTATGAATTTTAGGATGCATCATGTCGTCCACAAGACGTATCCGGTGTGCGACCCTCTTTAGTTTAACCTGCTGCTCTCATGTTACCAAAGCTGTGTCGAGAAATATGTTTGAGAAGACAAAGACTATTGTGCAACGAGCAGCCCTATTTATATCTGAAAAAATGCAGATATTCATTGATAATTATCTGAAAAATCTTTGATTGATGCATAGATAAGGCATAATTCCCAAGTCTAATTGGCATAGATTTTTTCCGATAACCAAGAGATCTAAAAAAACAATCAGTACTGATTAATCGGTAAAACTCTAGTGGTAAAACTCTAAATATTTCAAACAGATTATCTTTCTTCTCTATCCTTCAGTGATCTGAAGCTTCGTGTGCGCATCTTTATTGATGGAACCCTCATCATCTACCGAGTGAAGCCAGAGGATGCCGGAAAATACACCTGCAGCCCTAGTAACAGTCTGGGCATCTCCCCACTGCTTCAGCTTACCTGACTGTACAGTGTGAGTATCACCTCAGACATCTTATGCACCATTTACATTGACAGCAATTTTATCCCTGCAGGTCACCAGTTTGCTGTACAGTCAGTTAATCTGCATTTTGACCAAGGTGGGCTAAACAACTGTATAGGTTGACAAGGAATCAGTTGAAGGCTAAATTAAAGGGTAAATTCACCCCCAAAAAAATATTCTGTTCTTATTTGCTTACCCTAATGTCACTAAAATCCCACATCTGACTTTGAATGGAATGCAGCATTAGTGCACAAATCAAATATGGTGACGCATCAATAACATGATGTCATGACACATGTCACAAGATGCACAAGTACCAATAACTATATTACTGGTTTGTCAAACAATATTTGATTTGTGCACTGTTTACAGGAGTTGATCTGTGTTCTATGAGAGCCATAGGGGTTTAGAACAACATGTTACACATTATGGGCCATTCAATCCAAATACGTTATTTCATCCATCTGCAATGTTTTTCAATTTTTTTTCTATGTAAACATGCATGTAGACTCCAGTTAGGTCTCCAAAGCAACCAAATTGGCCCGTTTGCTAGGTAGGGTGGAGTCCCATGGGGTAACCTCCTCGTGGTTGCTATAATGTGTGGTTCAACAAGACACGTGATAAGATGGGCGGATTGATGGTCTCAACTGCTGAGGCAACTGAGATTCGTCCTCCGCCACACGGATTGAGTCAATACGCCACCACGAGGACTTAGAGCGCTTTGGGAATTGGGCATTCCAAATTGGGGAGAAAAGGGGAGAAAAAACAAACAAAAAACAAAACAAAGTTGTCTTGCCTGTACTTCATGACAATATCTCACAGAAGACGTTGTATCCCTCCTCTTTTCAAGAAATTAATCCTTTTTCTGTTTTCTTGTGTCGCCGGACATGATCATGTTGCATCACCAACTGTCGTTCATATCGCCAGAAATAGGCAACTCTCATTTCTTCTGGTCGCCTTTTCGCTGCAAGTTGCAGTCTTTGTTTATGCCCCTTTAAACAGCACGTGCCTAAAATCATAGCCTCATGTCCTGCGTGCCTTTAAGCTGTGTTATGTGTAGCATGCTATCATCAGAGCGGGTAATTGGTATCTGGCACATACAGGGACAGAGCTATTACACCCTTTGAGACAGCGTGGTGACTGCCAGGCATCTGAGATGTTCTAGTTGCTGCCACTCACTGGAGTATATGAGAGTTTGCTTCCATCTGTACCAGGGCTCTCTGAGCATGAGCTGCTGCTGTCTGTCCAGCCTCTCTATCTCTCTCTCTCTCTATCTCTGCATGTCTCATAATATCTGCCCCTAGTCTCTATTGGTTGAAAGAGACAAATTAGAAGAGTTTTACTTCCTGCAGTTACTGGAAAAACTGGATTAATGACAGCCAAGAATTGTCAATGATGTAATGCATTTCTGTTCATTATAAGAACATGGATAATTCTGACTCTAAAATTTGATGTGAGGGCTTTGGAAATAATTGCGAGTGTGATATTGCTTTGCTACATTGTAAATATAGAAGTTATAAATGAGAAGTATATTGAAGAATATATTGAAGAATATTGAGTACCTTACATTTCAGGCAACATTATTCCAGTTTGTATATTTTTCTCAGTCCACAAAAAGCTGAGCAAAAGAATCTATGGTAACACTTTACAGTAAGTTTGTGTTCATTAACATTTGTTCATTGCAACATACACCTTATACATTTTAAAATTAAAAGTTGTTTATGTTAACATTAGTTAATGCATTAAAGGAATATTCTAGGTTCAATACAAGTTAAGCTCAATTGACAGCATTTGTCGGCTTGTCCCTCCTTTTCTTTAAAAAACCAAAAGAAATCAAGGTTACCGTGAGACTCCTATAATGGATGTGAATGCGTCCTAGTTTTGGAGGGTTTAAAGGCAGAAATGTGAAGCTTGCAATTGTATAAAAGCACTTCCATTAATTCTTCTGTTAGAACTCATGTATTATTTGAGCTGTAAAGTTGTTTAAATCATAATTTTTACAGTCGTTTTAAGGTTTTAGGGTTTGTTGACATTTAATGGCAACAAAGTTGGAAAATTGGCTATAACTTCACAAAAAAAAGGTTAGTAAGTGATTTTATCACACTAAAATCATGTTAACACACATATTTTGGCTACAGTTTTGAAACTGAGTATTTTTTTCCTCCCCTTTTTCTCCCCAATTTGGACTGCCCAATTCCCAATGCACTCTAAGTCCTCATGGTGATCAATATTATACCACAAATGCTGTTGATAGAGCCTAACTTGTATTGAACCTGGAATATTCTTTTAAGAACTAACACTTAGAATGAACAATTATATTCATAAATTAACTAATTGTACCATAAATTAACATTAACCAAGATAAATAAATGCTGTTAAACATATTGTTCATTTTCATTTCATGATACTATAGAGGACGAAACCTGCAAAAACAATAAATACATAAATACATGATTAAATTAATATGCAAATTCATGCATAAATAAATATATACATAATTCAGTGTTTGAGGAGATATACAAATAATTAAATAAATGCACCAATCAATGCTAAAATAATACAATATAAAACACACATAAATGGTTGGGGAAATGCACATTTTTAAAAGAAATGCAAAATTTAAAGTAGATTTTTGTTCCACATTTCTATGTTTCTTTAATCATACATTTATTTCTGCATGCTGTCCTTTATTTATTTTTCCATCATGCAACATGCTATTGAAAGGGTGTCAACAGCTGTTCAGGCATCACAGTTAAACTATCGATACCAGGTGCAACAATTTTTGGCGGCAATTTCACCATGGTGAAGAGGTCGATAGCAGAGTTGAAATCCTCTCATTCGCATGTTGCACGAAGGAAAACAAATACAGAAATAAATGAATGATTAAAGAAATAGAATAAAATCAAATCAACATTCAATTTCCATATGATTTTCATTTGTAGACAGGTCAGGACTGCAGGCAGGCCAATCTAGCACTCACACTCTCTGGACAGTCTGCACAGCCATGCACTTGTAATTTGGACATCCCTGGAAAAGATGGTGCTGGATGGCAGCATATGTTGCTCCAAAATTTGTACATATCTGTCTGCATTCATGGTGTTCTCACAGATGTGCGAGTTACCCATTGGGCACTGACACACCCCTGGCCCATACAGACACTGGCTTTTGGATGGTCCTTTTCCTCTTTGGCCCGGATAACACAACGTCTGTGTTTTTCAAAAACAAAGACTCTTTGGACCAAAAAACACAGTTACACTGTTCTACTTTCCATCTAAGTTGAGACTGAGCCCAGAGAAGACAGCAGCGCTTCTGGACAGTGTTGCTGTAAGGCTTCTGCTTTGCATAGTAAAGTCTTAACTTGCATCTGTTGATGCAGCAACGAGGGGTGTTGACTAACAAAGGTTTACTAAAGTTATCCCAAGCCCATGTTCATGATATCCATTACAGATAAATGACGTTTTTTAACACAGTAACTTCTGAGTGATTAGAGATCACGTGTATTCAGAAATGGTTTTCGTCTTGCCCTTTACGCTTGCCCTTTACGAAAAGATTTCTTTAATCTTTTATCTATATTGTGCACTGTAGAGGGTGAAATGTCCAATTTGTCTTTGGAGAACATTGTTCTCAAAGTGCTGGATTATTTGCTGAAGCATCTCCTTGCTCTTGAAGGACTAGGCTGTTTTTGGAGGCTGCTTATACAGCACACAGTACTATGATACGACTGCCTCACCTGTTTAACATCTCCTGTTTCACATGGCCTTGTTATTTCAAATTGCCCCTGTCTCAACTTTTTTGGAGCATGTTGTAATCAACTGATTTGAAATGACTCATATTCAAATTCATATTCAAAATATAAGCAGGCATGCACACAGCACTTGCACAGATTCGCTAACCAGGTAAGAACGCCTGTTATACTGTATATCAGCAATATATAACAATGATATTGGTTGACTACTAAAAAAATATCTCAAGCCAAAAGTGATTGTTACAATGGAAAGAAAATCTGATGTGTTGAAAAAATGTGTTGAGATTACGGTATAGCGCTTGAAAGATTTTGGCTTGTTTCTCTCCATTTACTTCCCAGAACAGTATGTCACCGTGACCCTCTATATCATCTTAGCAGAAAAAGGAGATCAGGGGTGACATGTGGCTCTTAATGAATTAACTAAGGGGAAGTATAGCACAGCAATCCTTATGTCTGAAGAGAAGACATTAGTTGTAGAAAAGCACATTACATTGTGTGATATGCAGAGCAGTGGCTGTCTCGCTCATTAGCAGCCAGCTCCTCTGTGCCTCTTGGGTTGTGCTACATCAGTCATCACACCCCAGGGCTATTTCAGGTGAGAAAACTTTACAGGAATGGACTTTAAATAGCATTTACATGTTCTGTTACAACACATCACTTAAACTGGCTTTAAGCACTGAGATTTTGTATTGAAGACTGAGGAGATTTTGGGCTTATGAAGAGAGACTTCTATATCTATAATATATTCATCTTTAATTCCCGTTTTACTGTATATCCTGTAATCGAATATCACTTGTAAATACATTACATTGCAAATGTAGAATGTGCTGTGAGTGCTACATGTTGACTTTCAAATAATGTTTTTGTTTTCCAGATGTTGTTTTTAAAAATGGATTCGAATCAGCTGCACCATATCAAATGTGATTACCAATGTTCCTTATTTCTGTCTGGACTGACTGCTCTGTGCAGACCCTGCCCGTGTTGTGAACATGCCACCTGTCATCTACGCCCCAAGAAAATTGCCTGGAATCATTCGCTGCCCAGTGGATGCCAACCCCCCAGTTATATCAGTCAGATGGGAGAAAGATGGCTACCCTCTTAGAATCGAGAAGGTCATTCATGTGTTGACTTCTGATGTCAGAAATCACTTCAGGCTGTGTTTGAAAACACTACACATCAATGATTGTGCTTCTCTGCTCCTCTAACAGTATCCTGGATGGAGCCAAATGGCAGATGGAAGCATTCGGGTGGCAGAGGTCACTGAAGACTCCCTTGGCACCTACACCTGTGTGCCTTACAATGTCCTAGGTACCATGGGACAGTCCCCTCCGGCCACTCTGGTGCTAAAGGTGCATGAATGCATCTTAACTATAGGGGTCATATCATGAGGAATCTCATCCTGGTCCCATAGAATCATGTTACTATACCTACATTTTTCAAAATGATTTTTATGTGGCTCGTTGTACGTATAATGACATTTTCCTCATAAAATGAACACTGAAGGCACTACAACAATTACTTTTATTCCCTTTTATACAAATTACGAGTAAACCGGCAGATTATCAGTTAATAAAAACATACTTTTTGCCCTATTCCTCACACAGTGCTATCTTATGACATCTAAACATTTTTACTATAGCATATGACTTGTAAGGTGATAAATTTTAACGTTACATTACATACACAATTACATTTACAAGCTTGTTTGAGCACGATCGAATTGTGCGGTAGCTCACCTGATAAAGCGTTGCACTTGTGATTCAAAGGACTGGGATATAAGTACTGAACAGCACGTGTGTTGACGTGAGCCAAAGATTCATAGAAGTACCACAACAAATGTAATTGCTTTTTTCACCTCACATTTGCTTTTATGATACTATCAGTTAGGTTTAGGTTTAAGGTTTAGGCTAGGGATGTCAGTTTAGTTGATTTAAAACTCGATAGAGCATTAAATTTAAAAACCTCATCTGTTTAGGTGAAAATTTTTCATCTTGGAACTGGCCCAATATATGTAAGGTACCAAGTAATATATTTTAGCCACAATTTTGCCACGGTCACATCATTTTCATGACATGAGGCAGAAAACTGAACTACACAAAAGACTCATTCTGTTGTACATCCTCACTTTATCACATCACAGTGAAAAATGCAGTCAATGCAACACATTACTGTCCAGATACTTGGCCAACCCAGTCATAGTGAGGTATTAAGAAGGAAACAGGATAGATGCTATTATTCCTTGTTGTGTGTAGCACCTGCTGCTCTGCACATCCATCCGATGGATCTCAATGTTAGCAAGTTTAAGTTTATATTTATAAAAAACTATATCAAGTTTATATTTATATAACAAACTAAAGTTTCTCTAATCACAGTTTGATTATAATGTTATAATTATAATGATATCCATATATATTTATTATATTTCTGGATGTGTGTGTGTGTGTGTGTGTGTGTGTGTGTGTTTGTGTATATTTACAAGTTTAAATTATATTTTTAATTTAATGTACTTTTATTATATATTACATTTGTTTTATTTTAATATTTTAATAAATATTTTACATTTTAATTTAATTTAATCTTAATATAATTACCATTTATGTTGACTTTTTAATTATTTAAAAACCTTTCCTTGTCTGCCTCTTTCTTCTGCACTAGCTTCTGTACTACTCTAGGTACTCTGGGAACTTTGCAGTGCAATAGTGCAGATATTGTTGACTTTTGTATGACAATTTCCTTGATATGATCCTCATTTGTAAGTCACTTTGGATGAACATGTCTGCTAAATAACTAAATGTAAATGTAAATTGTAAATAAAAAGTGACAACAAACTTGCAGATAGTTTGTGAGTGCCATATCACTGCATTTAGCATTCATCTAACATGCAAAGGGGGCGTTTTTTAAAGGCACAGCAGCAAGAAAATGGCTTGCTAATTCTAAGGGCCAGAGAGAGGTTAGGAAATGGTCATAAATCTTAGTTATTAAACTAACATTATAAGTGGAAAAATGGGTTACGTTTGATTTTACAGTGTCCTTGTTACAGTGTAATTACACAAGTAAGTAAGTCATATTAATTAACAACATGTACTCACTATAGGTTTGGGGTTAGGGTTTGGATTAGGGTTAGTTACTTGTAATTATGCATAGTTTACTGTTATTACTATAGTCAATACATGTAATATGTTTAACAAGGCCACTTTAACATTAAGTGTTACCAAAAAAATTAAATAATAAAGAAATTACTCCTTTAATTTTAGTTTGATATGGGTCAAGGTCCAGGTGGTTTATGTGTTTAACCTTATCATATGACCATAGGACCCCCCTTACTTCAACGTGAGGCCTGGGGGGGAGTACCGCCAGGAGGCGGGGAGAGAGCTGGTCATCCCCTGTGCTGCCTCTGGAGACCCTGAAATTCCAACCATCGTATGGAGAAAGGTAAAAACATCATGACTCTGAGAACTTTTTCTCATTTGCACAGACGATTATTGTATGGTATAGGCATAATGTTTATTTTTTTTGTTTCATGAAGGTTGGGAAGCCCAGCAGAAGCAAGCATAACATCTTATCAAGTGGGAGCTTACAGTTTCTGTCTCTGAGCAAAGAGGATCATGGGGAGTGGGAATGTGTCGCTACCAATGTAGTAACAAGCATCACTGCCAGCACACACCTTTTTGTAATCGGTAAATTATTGTTATCATGCAAAGTAGTTTCATATTATATCATGCATTGATGTAATATTGATGACTGATGAAATATACGTATATTATACTTTCATACTTTGAGTATTCTGAAATGGATCGTTCCAGATGGTAAAAAGGGTAACACTTTAAAATAACTTTAATTAATATTATTAATAATGTACTGTAAAATTAAACCAAACAGGGTGATCAAAACCTCAATGTTTGGGGAGTGAGGAAGTCTTGCATCATCCTGAAGGGGTTCATTTTGCATTAACCTCCTGAGACCCAAGTGTGACTGCTGTTTGCATTTTCCATTCCCCTTTTTCATTTGTAAAAAAATCTTGAGCAAATAATTTTCATAAAACCTGATGGCAACATATGTGGACAGCGGGACTAAGTTGTGAAATCTTAAATAATACCAAGAAAGTCATATTTTTTTTAATCAAATAGTTTTGAGATGTTACAGACATTACATCAGAAATTAACATAATAAATTCTGATTCAAAGTAATATCCAGCATAATCCAATCACTGCCAACCGTGTTAAAATAAAATTAAACATTAGAAATTCTGAATCTATGTACTGATTACCATTGTCCAATGTTTGTAAACATGTTTAGTGGTCAAAACATCATCTGCAGCCTGAAACTGAACTATTGGTCGGATGTTTGGAGTGAATGCACTTGGCTGCATAGAACGCTAAATGATGCTCTCTTGCTTCCTCTTTAGTGAATGACTTAAACTCTGCACTGGTCTCAGAACACTTCAAAATCTCTATATAAAGCCTCTGAAAGCAACATTTTTCAGCTTTTGGATGAACCCATTGATTCTCAATGTGATAATGCACAGTAAAAAGGATTTCTAAGGAAAAAATGCACTAAAGTACACAACAGTGTACACTGTATTTAGCATCATGGCGTTTCTCGATAAATCGCTCAGATTTTAAAAATGGCATATCGGATGAAGCTAGAGACTAATCTTTTGACTCAAACAGGTTTCAATGTAAAAAACTTAATTCGGTTTCTTACCAGATGTTGTTTTGTTGGTGTTTCTCCCAAAGACAAACTCCGCTGTGATCTGCACCATGTTGTTTAGTCACATGACTCAGTATGTTGAAAGTTTAACCCTTTACTGACAGCCCTGAATCTTCTAAACTGAGATCAGTCAGTTTAAATGAATTTAAATTATGCATTGCGTATAGAAAAGCAAAAATACAACATCCACACACGTGTACAGTGTGTGTCATATGTCAGTTATGTGATTCCTCAACATGTGCCAGACAGAAAGTGGAGGCTAGAACATTCTGCATTCCCAGCCACCTAGTGAGTCATTACAGCAGGGGTCCGTGTGGCTTGTGGGGGCTCTATCTCAGCTTTCACATCAGTGAGTTTGCAACGGATGACAAGTGATGTGTCAGCGTGCGCAGAACCTCAGACATGCATTATTTGTTTGGTGATGGACTGATGTCATGACAGTGCAAAGATTATGCTTAATGAGAGCGCAATTAACAGCCGCTCCACTGCTGCTGTGTGCTGATAAGAGATGTGATGGAACTTCCGACTCCCTCCTCCACTTCTGCACTATCCTATCGTCCAACACTTTCCTGCTCTTATCAGACTGGGTCAGTCTGGGCTCAGCTCTTGTTTACTGTCTGCTCAGAAGACATAAGTGTATAGGTTGAGGTCAGACAAATTAATTTCCTACTCTTAAGTTCTCCATAAATCTCTTGTTGTTTGACAAGGCTAAATCCATCTCCCAAAACAGTTGTGTTGGGACAAACAACCTGGCACTTAGAATGGAAGTGAATTGGGCCAGTCCATAAACATTAAAATGCACAGTGTATTAAAAGTAAAAAGTAAACATATGTGTTAACATGGTTTAAGGTTAATGGTTTGTTCAAATCACTAACCTTTAGTCTGACAAATGTTAACCTTGCCTTAGCAGGCACTGCTAATTAAATAAATAATTCTATGTTTCAGGCACTAGTCCACATGCGCCAACCAATGTCCATGTGTCAGCATCCACAAGCTCCGCTAATGTTTCCTGGGAACCTGGATATGACGGAGGCTTTGAACAGACGTTTTCAGTCTGGTACGGCCCGGTGTAAGTCATGGCAGCAACCTCACTACTTATAGTTCCTTCCTTACCTTTTTTTCTCAATCTACTTGTGACTGGGTTAAGTCTATTTTTTACCAATGTGTTGAAGCATAAAGTGCATTCAGAAAGTATGCAGACCCCTTCATTTTTTGCACATTTTGTTTTGTTGCAGCCTTATGCTAAAATGCTCAATCTACACTCCATACCCCATAATGACAGGATGTACGGGATGCATGTGAGCAAAATTTCAAGTGTCATAGCATTTATTTACATTTACATTTATGCATTTGGCAGACACTTTTATCCAAAGCGACTTACAGTGCACTTATTACAGGGACAATCCCCCTGGAGCAACCTGGAGTTAAGTGCCTTGCTCAAGGACACAATGGTGGTGGCTGTGGGGATTGAACCAGCGACCTTCTGATTAACAGTTATGTGCTTTAGCCCACTACGCCACCACCACTACTATATAATATAGCAAAGTCTGAATGGGGGGTGGAATGCCCAGTTCCCAATGTGCTTTTAGGTTCTCGTGGACACGTAGTGCTTCGCCTCAATCTGGTTGGTGGAGGACCAATCCTAGCTGCCTCCGCGTCTGAGACTATCAACCCACGCATCTTATCACATGGCTTGTTGAGTGCATTGCCACGGAGACATAGCGCGTGTGGAGGCTTCACGCCATCCACCGCGGCATCCACGCTTAACTCACCAAGTGCCCCACAAGAATAAACCACATTATATCGACCACAAGGAGGTTACCCCATGTGACTCTACTCTCCCTAGCAACCGGGCCAATTTGGTTGCTTAGGAGACCTTGCTGGAGTCAATCAGCATGCCCTGGGATTTGAACTAGTGAACTAGCGAACTGCAGGGGTTATAGCCAGCACCTTTACCACTGAGCTCCCCTGGCCCCCCAGTTTTTTCTTTTAAATACATTTGCAGAGTTATCAAAAATCTGGTATTTGCATTGCCGTTATGGTGTGTGGAGTGTAGATTGATGAGGAAAAAAAATATTTAAGCATTTTAGCACATGGCTGCAACATAACAAAATGTGAAAAAAAGGGGTCTGAATACTTTCTGAATGCACTGTGTATAGCACACCAAGCCTTCTGTTTGGAGGCAGGGCTGTAGATTAAATTAATCAAAAGAACAGTTCAAAGAAAGAAAAGCACAATGTTCAAGAACTGTTCTTGCTTTTAAAGCCAAATTCTTAGGTATTCGATTAAAAGGCAGTTACCTCAAGCTGACATCTCACTACATAGCATCTGTGATGCAGTGAATAATATCAGCAGGCTCTGTGCCATGCCAAGTGATAAAATGTGTACATATAGCCAATGTAATGTAGTTACTCATCATTTTCATGACTTTCCTGTTGGAAACTGACGACACGAAGGTGTATTGAATTGCTTATTAAATCAATGCTTTGTGCCATGAAGGTTCATTCAATCATTCACTTAAATAAGAAATGATTTTTTCTCTGGAAGCCTTTGCAATAAATATGAGAAACAAATCATGTGTTTTCCCTGGGAAAAGATTTCAAATGCAAGGGGTGTTCAAGACATAGTTTATTTGTTGGACACGAGAGTATATAGGACTATACACAATTGATGCTAATTTTCTGATATATCTTGTTTTTATGATATTTTATACAAAATATGGTCTTTCCATTGAAGCTGATTAAAAACATATGATTCTGATTGAAGTTGCACCAGCTATATATTGTCCTGAGCAATTTCACTGCTATGTTTAAAAGTAAAATTTTAAGTCAGTATTAAAATAAAAATATAATTATTTTAGAAAATAAAAACAATAATGGACCACAATAAATACATAAATAAAAAAGTGCCTATTAAAACACTATTGTTTAAATTACAACTGCAATGAAATAAAATAATTTATTAAATATATATTTTTTTATTATTTACCCACAAACATGCACTTATATAT
This sequence comes from Xyrauchen texanus, assembly GCF_025860055.1. Taxonomy (NCBI): domain Eukaryota; kingdom Metazoa; phylum Chordata; class Actinopteri; order Cypriniformes; family Catostomidae; genus Xyrauchen; species Xyrauchen texanus. The sequence goes on from NC_068311.1 coordinate 21,236,322, forward strand.
ACGTAAACATACCAGTATGTATCAAGCACATTTATACCATACCTTTTGATGTGTGTTAAAGAGATAATTCACCCAAAAATGAAAATTCTCTCATAATTTTCTCACTCTCATGCCATCTCAGATGTGAATGACTTACTTTCTTCTGCAGAACACGAATGAAGATCTGTAGAAGAATATCTCAGCTCTGTAGGTCCTTACAATTTAAGTGAATGGTGACCAGACCTTTTAAGCTCCAGAAGCACATAAAGGCAGCATAAAAGTCATCCATACGACTCCAGTTGTTTGGGATATGTTTTACAATAAATTTCCACTTTCACTTCTAGAATCTGAAAGTAAAGGTGAAAGTGGATATTAAGAACAAAAAACGTATTTAAATATTGATGTTTATCACCCACACCTATCAAATCGCTCCTGAAGATATAGATTTAACCACTGGAGTCATATGCATTGCTTTCATGCTTCCTTTATGTGCTTTTGGAGCTTGAAAGTTCTGTTCACAATTAACTTGCATTGTATGGACCTACAGATCTGAGATTTTCTTCTAAATATTTTTGTTTGTGTTCTGCAGAAGAAAGGTATGGCATGAGAGTGAGTAAATGATGAGAGTGTCAAAAAAAATATTTTTTAAATGCTATTAACATAGCAACTATAGAATTACATTGTTACAGTATGATTACAGTATGGCATAAATGTCATCATCCAATAGGAAAGTGAAGAATGATTTAGGACCTCACGATTGGCTGTCCATACCTGTGCCCGGTTCTCAGACGTGGTTGATGGTACAGGGGTTGGAGCCAAATACTGCCTATCAATTCAGTGTGCTGGCCCAGAACAAACTGGGCACTGGCCCCTTCAGTGAGGTAGTCACTGTAACTACAGGAGGTTAGTGATACTTCCCTTTATAAACACTTTATAGTGAAATGTACCTCCAAATGACCCTACACATGAAATGCAGTTATGTTTGTTCAGCACAACCTCTTATCTTCCTGCATGTCCCAGGGTATCCTATAAGTACCCCTGAACCCATGGTGCTACTAACTCCACCACGGTGCCTGACAGCCAATCGGACACAGCAGGGTGTATTGTTGACATGGCTCCCTCCAGCCAATCACTCTTCACCAATTGACCGTTACATCATCGAGTTCCGTCTGGGAGAGAGGTGGGAGGTTCTAGACGACTTGATTCCTGCCACTGAGACTGAGATCATAGCAAGAGACCTCATTCAGGTAACACATTGGGTTAATATTTCTACTATGTCAATATACATTATAAAATGGACTATGTAAATGGTTAATTTCCATAATTAAGAAATAAATAAGGAAAAATGTACAGTCAGTTGGTCATTGTTGCAAAATTGGAAATAATGACCAGTGGCTGGTGGCCAAATAAAAAAAAATTAAACATGAAAAAATCTGACATGAGTTTAAATTATTTTATAATGTGAGAAGAAAGAGACCACAGAGTGTAATGCAGGAAATCAGTTGCCTCAGATAACTGAAAATTATGCAGATTAGGGGTCATTATACTTAAGTATTTGACTGAAGAAAGCCAAAATTAACCAATCTGAATCGAGGAATAATAGTAGTAATATCAGCCAAAGTTGCCTACAGTTAGCAATTACACAGGAGAAATGATGTCTTTCCATCTTGCACCAGTGTTCACTTCTGGATGGATGGCAGCTATGTGATTATTGAGAAAATTAGCATAGTAAGAGATTTCTGTTGAAAAGCTCAGAAGATATTGTTTTAATTTAGTCTGACATACATTCAGTATAGAGTCTGCGACAAATGTTCTTATTTTAAATCCTTTGGTAGATCTGAAACTTCAACCTGCTGGCCTCACAGGATTTGTGACCTACTGACCTGTTTCTCTGTCTCCCAGGACTCTTGGTATGAATTCAGAACGCTTGCTGTAATGGATGATCTTGTCAGTGAAAGCAGTAATGTGGTGGGAGTATCAAGTACAGGTGAGAATAAGGGGCGTCACTAAAATGCACCAATTCATAGTTTTAGCCACCTAGGTCTTCACTGCCCCCTGCTGGTCAAAATATTTAAAGCCCTTGTGCTTTTTTTTTTTGCTATGTAGATGTAATAGGCTGCAGTAATGCCAATACCATGCCATAGGGCTGGGCAATATATGGAATAGAACAATATATTTACAACGATTTTTCTGGTGATTTAAAATGACCAACAATGCAATAATCGCAGAAAAGAGTTTTATTTGACCACGTCATTAGGCTTGTTAAGGCTCAAAAAATTAGATTAAGAGTTGATCATGATTGTGTTGGCATTTTTCATGTGTTTTCCAAATATTTAGTAGAATATACAGTATGTAGACACATACTGCTGTTTATTATTATGTATTGTGATATCTTTGTGGTCAGTTAGATCATTTACTGTATCTAATTCCTAAACATTTAGAATTTTGGCTACAATGGTTGTTTTGTTAAAATGATGGTTCCTCTTATTGAAAACAACAACATTTTAAGTTATTTCAGAGCAAATATATAAATATAGACATATATAATGAATATCATCAAAGTCTAAATTATAAAGATATATTTTGTATCTATATCGGCCTGCCCTATGCCATAGTCTGCTTTATGATTCGCACTAACTGAAGCATAGTCAGTAACCATGTTCACCTGCTTTGTGATTAACACACTTGCTGCATTCTTCCATCTTTATTTCACATTCTGGAGTGTGTCTCCTCTCTCAGACCCCTTCCCTCCCACAGAGATCTCAGACGAGGGGCTGGCCAAGCCAGTGGTGGCCGGAATCGTGGCCACTATCTGCTTCTTGGCGGCTGCCATCTTGTTTAGTACGCTAGCTGCGTGCTTCGTCAACAAGCAGCATCGTCGCAAACTGAAACGCAAGCGAGGTGGGTCCCTTTAAAAGACAAGACAGACTTTTTCTTGTAGTGCTGTATTTAAAGCTGAATTGTGTCATTTTTGTACCACTAGCTATACGAAACAGAATTTCAAAACAACACAGCTCAAAATAATTTTCAATGTCAGTATTTCTGTCTTGTTTCCCAGTAAAAATACCTAAACTAGAAGTTTAACAATAGTGGATTTTGCTGATATGATAAATAAGCTGGTGGAGAAGGCTGATAACCCATTCATCGGCAAATTGTTTTTAAAGCCGATTTATTGAATGTTAAAACTAATTCTTAGTATTTCCTTACTGTACAAACATAGATGCTACAAGAGCCCTAAATTATTAAAATTCCAGGTGCTGTTTAATTTGCAACCAAAATACCAATAATAACCATAAATAAATAAAAAAAAGATTTGGTCCATAGCACAGGAGTTTTAACTGTAAACGAGCCCTAAATTTCAAAGCTCACACAAACACAGAAGGGAAACATGCACTCTTACAATAATCTACAATGTATTACAATATAAACACTATAAAGTAAACATGGTCATATATTGTAGGCTAATAAATACTGTATAAGCAGTAATTCATCATTAGTAGATCATCAGCAATCCAGTAATTAGAAGAAAAAACAATTCCCATTTCTCTAGGGACACACAAAACATAAATTTATTGAGAGGCAAAAAGACATAATTTACTAAGTTTTGTTTTCAGAGAAATCTTAACTAAATTGAACCTTTGCATGAGTAGGGTCTAAATTCCTCTGCAGTGCCTCCTGGAGTGAGTTATGAGTTATTCTTGCACGTGACAGGTGGTAGAGGGGGACAGAGTGTAGACTAGTATTTTGCTTCTATTTTTTTTAATTTCTATTTTTTTTAATACTGTATGTAATAAAATAAACATGTAAACAAATGTATTATGGCTTCTGTACTGTTTTTGTTTTATTTATTTTGTTTTCATAGCTGTAAAATACAAATGAACAAATAATATCATCAGTCCGGTTTGCCTATGCACTGTTTGACATTTCAGACATTGTGTGTGTGTGGGCGCACGCACGCATGTGTGTGACAAGCGCTAATGTAAACAGACTTGGCTGTGTGCATGGCTTAAAAGACTGTATGAGTAACTGTTTGAGCGAATATAAATAACAGACGCGCCAAAGCTGATTTGAATCTGGCAGCTTGTAACGTAACTGGCAGTTGCAGAAACACATATGTGTGACAATACTCTACGGGGACCAGTTATTAACATATGTGTGATGGTACATATGAAAGTGTTAATGAGTTTTATGCTTAACACAAGAAAAAACTATTTGCTTATGAAAAATAGAAAATAGACAAATTTACTTAATTTAAAGGGAAAACATTACTCCATTGGGATGTATTTTTTTGCATAAAGTTTGAACCATACACTTGAAAACAAGACAACAATACTGATTGAGAAATAAAGTTTTGCATATTTATTATTATGGTTTTTAAACGGTGGTTTCCACCTTCTTTTGCACACACCCCATCTCACATTGATCGAGCAAACTGATAGTCCCGTCCCAAACTTATGTTAGTGTTTGAGCCAATATGGCTGTTTGGGGCCAATAGGGCAAACAAATGGTTTGATAGTGTTTACATTTTATGGGAAAATAAACCCACGAGTAGCTTACTTATTGTTGTCTCTGCATATTATGCAGGGTAAGAGAAAGTAGGCTATTTTTGCATCCAAAAATGACAGAGGTTGTGATAAAGATCTGAAGCATACTGTCATGCTGATGCAACACTTTGTTATATCTGTCCTTAGACCCTCCGTTATCGATAACGCACACAAGGAAAAGCATCGAATCTCCGTAAGTACCAGTGCATGGTTACATCAATCATACTTTGCACTTTTGCAAATCTGTTGACTCTCAGGATCCCTTCAGCACATGGCTTCAGAGAGCAAGAGAGCATGTACAGTTGGGGAAATGAAACCGCTTACCCTAGCAGCTGCTGTGTTACTGTGAGAGATGCATGGAGGAGGATTTGAGTGGTCACTAAAGTGGCTGCTATAAATGCATCTGTGCTTACCTCTGCTTTTCAGCAGTGAGATGCATTGATTTGCCATTACAAACAATCTTCTCTAGCTTTTTCTTTTTTTTGCCATTCAGTCAGGTCTTAACAGAACCTTTCAATAGCACAAGAAAATATAATCAACATGCTTCTCCCTCTCAGCTCTTCTGAATTAGTGCAGGCATGACAGCATGTCACGTCCACATTTAACCGGAGCTAAATGGGGGGAGGAGAACATTTAAGGTAGCATCCTTATCCCAGTTCAAACTGGGACTTATGCTTTTATCCGATTTCATTCTGGTCTTCATAGAGCTGCAATCTCATGCTCCCATCCCACCCATTTCCACATAGCAGTGTGGAACCGTAGTCTGGTTGACGGCCGACTCGGCCCCGTCTCTATTGTGTTTCTCACCGCAGGCCTCCTCTTACCCCCTTGCCTGGCATTGAGCCCTACTGGGAAGAGCCAGACAGGAGCAGCTACAGGCCCCCATCCACCAGCCCTCAGTGAGTGCTTGCACCTGCACCTCTTTAAGCGTCAGGCGCTAGTATGCGTCTGTCAGCAGTAGATGCATGCTTTCAGTTTGTGGTGCAGAGCTAAAATGCTTCTTTGGGGGAATAAACATCTTCAATACTCAGCTGCTCCAAATTCTGACAATTGATTGATCCCGTAAAGTTAGAAAAAGATGAAAAACTTCTTATACAAAAAAAGATGAAAAACTTAGTGTATAAATATATAGCTGATATTATGTTAGCCCCTCGTGCCTGTATGACTTGTGTGTTCTGTGTCATGTTCTGATTCTGTTGTACTCCATTTTGTCTCCTTTTGACACAATCTTTCTCTTTTCTTAAAGAGATATTTCAGCAAAAATGAAAATTCCAACATCATTCACTCATTCGCTCACTCTTGTTGTGTTGTTCCAAACTCATGACTTTCTTTCTTCTGTGGAACACAAAAGGAGGTGGTAGGCAGTCTGTTACCTTCAGTTACTGTTTACTTTCATTGCATCTTTTTCCATACAATGATAGTGAATTGTCATTGAAGCTAACAGGAAACATCTTTTATGTCCCACCAAAAGACAGAAAGTCATAACATTTTGAAACGACATGAGGGTGACTAAAAGATTTCAGAATTAAAATTTTTGGGTAAACTATCCCTCAAGATGACCTTTAAATAAAGGTATTTTTATGTAAATATTATTAATTTGTTACATTAACAAATAAACATGAAAGTGTAAACTCACGCCATTTCCTTGAGATAATATATCACGTGTATAAATGTAGCATGGTTTTTGTTTTGATATTTTGGATATTCAGGTACGGTATTCCCCAGGGCTCTATCCTAAGCCCTATTTCTTTTTTGATTGATAGGCTGTCCTCTGGGAAGATTAGTCCTGAGAGCATTTCCTCTTCCAGGCCCCCATCTCTGACCAGCATGGGTGGCCACGGCCTTTATGTGAAGAAGCTGCCAAGCCCCAGGAAAGAGAAGGAGCTTTCCCTCTATAAGAAAACCAAGAGAGCAATAACCAGTAAGAAGTACAGTGTGTCCAAGCATGAGGCAGAGGTCACCACACCCATCGAGCTGATCAGCCGTGGACCTGATGGCCGATTTATCATGGATCCCACCGACATCGACACTTCCCTCAAACACGGACGCATTGAGGGTTTCCCCTTTGTGGAGGAATCAGACTTGTATCCAGAGTTCCGCCAGTCAGACGAGGAGAACGATGACCCAGGGCCCCTGCCCCCAGTCATGGCTACCCTCAGGCCCCAGATATCCCCTGTGTCCTCCAGCCAAGAGTCCTACATGCAGCCCCCAGCCTACAGCCCTCAGTTCCAGAGGCCCATGGAAGGTATGAGCATCTTGGAGGGTAGTCGGCTTCAGGCCACAGGGCAGAGCCGTGTCTCCCATTTTCACAGGGTCTTCCCTCCAGGGCCCTTCTATGGCTATCTAGGTAGTGGCGCTGAGGTGGAGCTTCACCCTCCTTTTTACATGCCTGATGTTAGCCCTCGTAGCTCTGCCATGTCCTCCTCACCATCTTATCCCCCCGAGGGGCCGTTTCGCCATCCCACCATCCCCGAGGAGAGGGAGGAGCTGAGGATCCATCAGTACGGCGCTTCAGGCCACGCCCTCCCACTGGTGCATAGCCCTCCCTCCTCTCGCTCGACCGAGATCTGGCAGCCTCCTGACTTCCCCTTTCTGGGTCAGGAGGGTCCCCGTCTCGCTCTTCAACCACGTCATTCCTCATATCTCCACCGGGACCTCCCCGAGCCCCCGCCATACCCCTCCCATAGTCGCACTCTTGGCACCACCTCTCAGCTCCCTTCAAGCTCTGCTTTCCTCCAGCTGGAGGCCCCTAGAGCCCACCTGAGCAGATCTCCCGGCAGGTTCCCGCCTTCAGCCAAGCATATAACTATGCAACAGGCCCAGAGTCTGGGGCAGTTGAGACACACTGCCCACGGTATGGGTGTACCAGTGTTGCCTTACTCAGGCACCACGGCCCGCATGGGGAGCCCAAGCACACTGCACAGTGAGAGCTCAGACGGCTGGAGGTCCGAGGCCCAGCCTTGGCTGAGCCCCAGGGCAGTGCGGCGGATGGATCTTGGCTTGCAGCAGGTGGTCCTGCAGCCATCACGACTCTCCCCTCTCACCCAGACACCTCCCAGCTCACATGCCGGCTCTCCAGACATCCTCATCCGCCCTCCTCCCCGTCCCAGCATCCTGCGGCCTTCGCGCTCTCAAGAGATGCCAGAGAGTGGCCGTCACCCTGCCAGTGTCTCCTTCTCCCGGAGGTCTCTCTCCTCTTCCCCCACCACCTCACCCACCCAAGGTCAGAGGGCCAGCCTCAGCTACCCCACCCACATGGCCTTTGCCACAGCAGCAGCCAGCTACCCCTCTCAGTCCCCTTCACCCCCCACGGAGAGCAGTGATGCTTTTGGCCAGATGCCGTCTCAAAGAAGGACAGATGAGGAGATGCTTCCCTCAGAACCCTCTCCAGGGTAGGTGAACCGTACCATTGGAGGCTCCAAAATGACAAAGGAGATAGTTATTAATCATCTATGCCACAAAAGCAATGCTTTCATGCTTTTCCAATGTTGAATTATAATCTTCTACATGCACATCTTAAACTGTTTACATATGCACCAATGTCCATGTCCTCCAGCATAACTTATTGGGTTCACAGGATAAATTTCAATACTTTTTTTTTTTCAAAGCCTAATCTCAGTGTAATCTTGATTTATGAAAATGAATAAAACATTTGATGGATAAGGGCTTTTCTAATGCATCCATGATGACCCCATGGCTCTTCCTTCTTTGCCCTCTTTTGTGGGCTGATCACATCATTCACCCTCTCCAGCTCATTTCCCTCATCCCGTTCACTCCCTCTAACTCAGGGCTTTGACCATCGCAGTGGCCTTCATAGGCGGCCTTCATTGCCAGGGATGAGTGTGCACTCATCTCTTGCAACACTCATCCTCATCTAGAGTAGAGACGCCACTTTTACTCTGGAGGCTCTGGTAGTCTTACCCTCTTTGTTTTTGATTGATCTCAGCTATCTGGGCAGCATTGTTGTGACCAGGTCCTCTACACCACAATAGGTAAGGGTCGAATCCATGTCTGAAAGGGGAGGGGTTTGCAGGTGGGGTCTTAAATCATTCTCATTTAAAGGGGAATGACAGACTTTTCAAGATTTTGATTACATTACATAAATTATAGATTTGTGAAGAGTTTACTTGCTCCCTGCTAACAATAAGACCAGCCTAAGCTTGTTTGCTAATCTTAGCTGGTTTAAGACGGTCTAACTGGTCTCCCAGCCTGGCCAAGCTGGTGCTTAGCATGACTTGCTGGAACGTGCACAAAACTATCTAAAACCAGCAAACAGACCAGCTAAGAGCAGCAAACCAGCTTTTATATGTATTTTTTAGCAGGGCTTATAAACACTGCAGTTTTCTTTTCTTTTTTTTTTTTTTTAGAAATTTCCAATACATTTCTGTGAGAATCAAGTACAGAAAATTGTCAGTTTTTTTTAACAATATTTCACACTTGCCCCCTTTCAGAGGCAGACTTGGACATTCCCCTTTAAAAATGTTGTTTCCATGTACAAAGATATCATGCATGCCTTCTCTAAATACTCTTCCTCGATCCCGAATCAGTAACAGCAGTTCTCAAACTAAAATTTCTTGTCACATCTGTTGTCCTAGTGGTTTGGTTCATTTCTTTTATGTAACTGTTCTTTGCTGGCCATTCTCCCCTCCCTGCCATCTCTTCTCCTGTCAGCATGGTGAAGCCACTGTACAGTGTATTCATGGTAACCAGAGTGTGTTTGATGTAACGGATTGTAGTGCTCAGTTATGTCTACCTCCCCTCTCTGTTAACCACTTTCACTTTCTCTTTCCACAGCCTCAGCAGCAAGGGACACTGTCTATAAACGCTTTGTGTTTCTGTGCCTTGTGAGTCCATGAGTTGTTGGCTGACTCTTCAGTATGGACGTTTGAATGTCATGATCTCTGCCATGATAGAGGAATGGCATGTACGATAAAAGACAACACTTTTCAGGACACATGACCTTGTTGTGGTCAGTTTAATAGAAAATTGAACTCAGTGTGCTTACTGGGAAATGTGATTTTGGCTAGTAGTAATTTGATTGGAAAGTGCTGGCAGCATGGCAGCAGTGTACAACATGAGGTAAAAGGTTTTGTCATGATAATTTAGGTTAATTCACATAACATCTGTAGAAACTTTATAAAAAGTGCTAACTTCAATTTAGCAGACTAACCAAACTAATGTGATGTGCTTTTAACTTAGTACCCACGCGCTGTACTTAATCAAGGATTTTTTTAAAAATACATTTGATTTGGTAATTTTTGTGTTTTGAACAACCAATTATAGTTAACAAGATCATGATTTAATTTAGATAACCTGTTTAAAAAAACAAAAACAAAAATTTCTACATAATATCTAACAAGAGTTTTGCGACTCATCCAAAGTTGATTCATTGCTAAATTGCACAGCACATGTTGATGAATGGTACTTTAGTACTTTTGTCACAAAGGTATTAAAATTGCATCTGACATTGGGGAGCCCGAGAGTTACAAGAAGTTCCCAATCTGAGTTTAAACAGACCGATGGAGGGCAGCACACCCTGGTGGCTGTGTAAAGTAATGCAACATTATGTTTGTCTCTCACAGGGAGCATCTAGGTGAAGTGAGAGTCCCTGCAGGGTCTGAGAGTTTTGAAGCACTGATTTATTATTGTATTAATAAAGCCAAGAAATCATCAGCCAACAAGAACAACAACTCCAGATTCAAGAAAAGGACAGGTCAGTTTCATCTCTATTTTACTTACTGGGAGAAGTACACATGTTAGTTATCCTGATGTCCCAATTACTTTTATGTGATCATTTGTTTAAAGGAACTTACTATACAGCTCTTTTGGCAGCATGGTGTCGATTATCACAGATAATAATTTCGACTTGTCCCAGTTTGTAACATACAGAAACATGCACAGTATAAAATGTACAGTAATGCATTTACAATGGATAACAATGCTTACTAACCTTGTTTGTATAAAGTTGCAATTGAACTAATTTCATATCATAACCATCATACTTTTGCACGATACATGCACGTTTTGTATAATACATGCAAGGATACCAGAAAGAGACCATTTACATAAAGAAAAATTCACCCACGGAAATTGTCTAAAATTCATCTGTATAGAAAAGTAGTCCCGTTGTTAAAAGGACCACTTAAATAACTGTACAGTTCAAATAAATGCATTTTTGTATAGTAAAGATCAGGGCTTCCCAAATGGGGGTTTTTGAGGGAACTCAAGGGGGTTTGTGAGAGAGTGTGAGGTTGCGTATAAAAATATTTCTTTCAATTACAGATTTTTAAAAAACCTTTAAAGATCATTCCAAATTTGTCCTTCATTTGACTAAAAAGAAAAAATATATATATTTTTTTCATTTTAACCATCCTTGTGTCATTGAATTCAGTGCCATTTTCTCACCGCCAGTCAGTTGCATGAGAGCGCACACTGTCTCTCTCTCTCTCTCTCTCTCTCTCTCTCTCTCTCTCTCTCTCTCTCTCTCTCTCTCTCTCTCTCCCCCTGCTCATGCCTTGTATATCAGTGAGAAAGAGAACAAGAGTGTGCGCTCTCATGCAACTGACTGATGTTGAAAAAATGTCACTTTTTAATTCAAAGTTATTCATTTCATTATCAGCAATGCAATCATGTTTCAAACGTTTCCTTCACTGACCTGACATTATTTGCCCTGTAGTCCTTAAAAGCAATAGATGATGGCTGCACCTTCTTGGCCTGCCCTGTACTGTTACCGCTTCTGCACTGGTTCTGTTCACTGCCGAATGGACTGGTTGACGTAGGCTTCTGATGGGTCTTAAAGGCACCAACCCCAGCTTATAATAGTTGCTACAGCCCTGGCTTTGTTACTTTGGATGGGGTCAAAATTATTGGCTGTGGGAAATGTCACCATGCCACAGATACCGTTGATAGAACTCAACTTGTTTTAAATCCCAGAACATTCTTTTCATAAAGTATATAATAGTGGTTAGTTAGTATATTTCAGCTTGCTGTTTTGTATGAAGTGTAAATTTGTGTGCTCTTGCAGTATCCCTGTGTTTCTCACTTGTTCTACTGTCTCTAGATGTGTCGTCCTCTCAGACCCTGCAGCCGCATGCATCTCAGGCCTCTGAGCAAAGAGAACATCTCAGCTCTCCCTCCAAGAAAAAGTGGAAAGGTCCACTTAGAAAGCCTCCCTGTCTCCATCTGTCCTCTCTGCTGCGTTGGCTTCACCCCAGAGAAGACAGGAAGTCACTCTTGGCCAGTTTGGACCCTGCCCCCTCAAACTATGGCTCTCTACTCTGAAAGAGCCCGAAACACACTAACCTTATCCTTGTCCATTAGCAAAAATGTACAATGGATATGCTCTCAGTACTGTTTTGTCTAAACTAGAAACGATTTATTATCTTCGTTTGGCACAATATCCTACACATATCTGTATTTTCTGTAAATTTACACAAAGGTAAAAGTACAGGGGTGCTACACTTTTAGAAGAAAGGAAAAAGGATAGGAAAAGCTTTGTATGATATTATACTGAAAAGAAAAAGAAAAGAAATCCATTACATTTTAGGAAAAATGCCACTTCAGTAATTGTAATCTGTTATTAAATCATATTGTGTATATTGTGAAGGATAGAGAGTTTAATACTCTGTACAGGCATGTCCCTCAAGACGTGAACGTTACTACAGGGTTTCTTATCTTCCTTCTACAAAATATACCTCATAAAAACAGAAGAAAAAAAAAAAAGAAATAATCTGGCACATATTTCAGCACTCCTACAATATTTTGTGCAAGCGAACATATTTCATTTTAAATGACATATGCGGTCTGTTTGTGGCAAAGCTTCAACAGTATTACAGAACAAGAGGGATTAAGTCCAAAAAGATCAACATAATTTGTTCCATCAATTTTATTTATTATTATCAAAATATTACAAATTAAAGATAAAGCACAGAATATCATAGAAATTGTAAGCTTCAAAAGACAGGCTTTGGTTGGCTGCATTACTAAACAGGTTGTGGGACAATAGCTATTCAGTAATTTATGTTGTCAAAGCTCAGATTGAGCTAGTTTTGAATTCCAAGCAAAGGCATGTGGAAGAGAAAACATTGTTGATTTTTAAAAAATGATTTACATGATATATTATTTATGACACATAAACTACTATTGAACAGTTAAGGCACTTTTTATATCAGTTTAAAGACATTATTTAAAGACATGACAGCTAAAGTGGTTGGAGGTAGAATAATATTAGCCCCCTCAAAAAAGATTCAGGTTCACATGTTAGAAATATGCTTTTTGACAAGTTCAGAAGACATATTTACCAATGTAATATTTAAACTAAAGTACAATTATTTGGTCCTTGTCTTGCACAAATGTAGTTAGAAGTGGTGAAATGCATTATTGCGAGGATATTATTATGAGGATAAATAATAATTTGATATGTGTTGCTTTAGACATACACAAAGGAAGTACAGTAGATATTGTGCAGACTAATAAAGACATCAGTATAACAGCTACATGAAATAATCAGTGTTTTCTACAGAAATGAACCTCCAAAATTGTTCTTTTTAAAAAAAAAATTTGAGTTGATTATATTGTACTCTCGAAATCATCTTTAGTACTGTATGTATCATTCATCTCAGCTCACCTGAAGTCAATCGCAAAGTTTGTGTGAATTTAATTATTAATGATTTCGGCTGTTCATTGTATCTAGAGTTCACTAACAGCTGCTGATTAAGCTAATGGAGCATTTAGTTTAGTTTAACCGAAGGGGAATGTGTGGTTTGCTCTTAGAAGATCAGATTTATCTGAATATTTTCAATGTGTTTTAGTTCATTTAGATGCCAATGCTACCAACTCCTATATTAATCTTCTCCAAATTTCTCTATGGGGTTTTTGTGGCTAAAGTTGAATAATTAAGTACGATGTAATAGGAATGTGAATATCTTGCAGTACTTGAACCAGACTGAGTATACAAGCAGAGAACACTGGGATGAAATTCTGTGAATCAAGATTCACAGAGTAGGCTTTAATTGCACACAAAAAAAGTGACATTGAGTGTAGACAATTTGACTTAAGTGCCCAAAAGGCTGTTCACTTTCTTTTTTTTAATGTAACATAAAAAAACTAAAAAAAAAAAATCTAATATTTCACTGCACAGTGATTATTTGAGCTATTAATCCCATTGCTTATTTCAACATATGTCTTTGTCAATTGCTTTTCACCCCACATGGTGTGTACCAATTCATAAAGCTGCTTTAAATATGTTGTCTCCCAGAGGACAGGGGCAGTGGCTATTTTAGCTGTTGGGAGAAAAGTATTAGACTTAACTCTGTTTTTGCTACATGTCCTGTCTATACAAGTTCTGTCAAGAATGCGTTCCACATAAGTCCTACAAAAGCCACATAATGTTTACATGATCTAGAACTAACGTGCAAGGATGTAGGCACATTGTATACATTATGACTTGGTGCTATGTCTTTTTGAACTTGTGGTGCTGTGGTTCAGCGGTTAACACAAACTCACGCACAGTCCTCTGTCTTTAACTAAACTAGCTTCATTGTGGTTTCCTTTGTTGAGTTCTCCGGGTGTGTAGGACTGCAAGCAATAAAAACCTATTTCACAGGGCAGGTCCTGTGCTCTCACTATGTTTCACTATGGGAATGGCAAAGGAGTTTAGTACAGTTCCACATTCAGATTTAAAACATGCTTACATTATTAAGTGATCATAAGTAAAAAGCCAACACATATAGAAAGGTTTATAAAGACTTGAGGAGGCAGCATATCAATGTGTAAAACGTGAAATGTACTCACGGTATGATAGTAAATGTTTTTATTTAGCATGGTAAGGAACTGGGAACATAAACAGGTGTGAAAGACAGCATTTATGTTGTATTGCGTTCTTCTTGGACATATCGGAGTGATGCATCCTTGCATAAATCTGTGACACTGATTTAAAATGCAAATGCAGTGTCGCTTTATATCTGTGGATGGTGATTGACAGTGTTGTACTTTATCCAACTCCTCTGGTCTCTGAAAGGAGCACCCCATTATTCAACATTTTCTTGTTGAATATACTGTATACGATACTGTACAGGTAGACATGCCCCTTTTGGCTTGTAATGGACAAATGTCTAAGAGGGTATTGGAAATGAAGTGTCATATTAATGATTGCCTGTATTCAGTTATTGTGCTTACTTCTTATGGTGCTTTGTGAAACTTTATTTCCTTTTTCTGTTGATTGAACAGTACTAACCTTACATAACCAAGAAAGTTACTCTGATTTCACTCATTCAGACCTGTTTGTCTTGTTTCAGATAAAATGCATCTTTTTGTTCTTTATTCTTTGCTGTTCATATTACAAGCACTGAAAACTTAGAATGTAATACTGCATTATGCACTAATTTATGACTGTTTTAACATTAAACCTCATTCTTAGAGATAGTGCTTACTTAAAGCATATTTCAAACTGCATTGTTGTGCTTTTTAACTGCTTTTAGATTTGTGTTGTACATTGTTTACAGATTATATTATCTGAAGAGGTATTCTGGGCAAACATGTTTTCATCCTGACACCTTAAATGCAATGTATAAGAGACTGTTCTCATGTGAAGAAAAAGAAAAATCATAAAATAATATATTTTTTTCCTGATTTATTTGATTGAATGACTTGATCGGAGGCTTCTTTGTTCAGTTATCGGATTTATTTCAGGAATTATTCTCAAACAGTATGGTGCTGTACCAAAGCCTTATGTAAAATAGTATTACAATGTATTGTTTGATTCTTCTGCCACTGCAACTGGAATTTACCAAGAAATTGCTAGACTAAACTGATTATGACACGTGGTGCGGTGTGCCTCTGTATTCTCGTCCTTGATTAATACTCCAAAGTGTTTTTCCACGGACATTCTGTGTCTCCACATGCTCAGATGTTAAGATATGGTGCCTGGTGTCTTCATGCTGCTAGGAGTAAATGTTAAGGTGTTTCATATCTGCACCAACATCTGAAGTGTGAAATTTTGACCTCCACAGTAGTTGATTCAGCATCTTGATATTGAAAAGGAACAACCCTGCAGCAAGCAATGGCATTTTTAGAGAATAAACAAAACCACTGTTCTACCACTGTTTTCATATTTTGTTTTTACATTTATTAATAAACCTTTCTGGATTATAGAAACCCCCAATCAAAAAGAATATGCTACCCTGACAAATTAATTGTCCCTGACACATCGATACCAGACCTGGTTGTGATAAATATGGTGTTAAGTGTCTGTGTGCTGTCTTTAACAGCCCAATTTGCATTGTTTACATCACCAGAGGCCCAGATATGCACATTTTGGCAAGCTCTCTATTAGGTTGACATTTTACAACGCTTTGCACCATGTAATAACCCCATACAACTTTTTGTATTTTGATATAATAAAAAAAATATAAGAGTGTATTTATATCTGTACGAGTGATCTTTTGACCATAAGTACTGACATTGACCACTAGAGACCACTATTGTGTCATTTTAAATCAGTAGGTAAATCAGTTAATAATGTTAAAGACGCACTCAGGGTGCGTCTCAATCAGCTTCCTAGTACAGTAGGCAGAGCATTGATCAGGGAGTCTGCAGTTTCTGGTGCTTTCTCAATCGTAAAATCGGTCTAGGGCATTGAAACTTTCGCTCCCTAAAAAAATCCCACAATGCACCGAAAAAACAGGGAGCATTGCCGGAAATGTCGTCACGTCTTCTGGAGTCTCTCAAGTCCTTAAGACGAGCACAAGTTTAAATATGTGACGTTAAAGCCTTGTGTTATCTTTTAAAGAGATGATGTTTGTAATGTCTTTCATTCATAATGACCATGAAAGGGAACATTATTTTAATTAAATACACAGTATATAAATATTAAATACACTCCTTTATATTTGTATTTCTTTATTTAATGTCACTTATCTTTCATATTAACACTGTACGTTTAAAAATCTTCAACGGAAATTAACGTCATTATACAGTAATGAGGCTGATTATTAACAGCTGCGCTTTCTGCATTAGGTTGTTATGGTGTTGCAGACAAATGAGTCATAAGTGTCCCAATGTTCTGTGATTGAACCCTTGCCAGTGCCCAAATTCGTTTTCACAATATATTGATTCATGACATAGGGAGCTGATTTAGACGCACCCTCAGTAACTTTGTGTCATCTCATTACACTGACACATAGCTTGGATGCAGCATTTTAATATCAATAGTTTCAGATGCCATTGTAGAAATGTAGTATTCACAGTCAGCCATGATTACTTTAATCAATGAGTGAAAGTGTCCAATAACAGGATGGTCAATGAGATTAGTAGTATTTGGCTGATCATGTGATTCTAACATGGCAGCCCCCATGTGTGGACCCTCTCCATGTAGAACAGTTTTTATAAGGTTACTGATATGACTGGAGTCTTCATTTTAATGTGAGTGGTCATTAATTCCTCCATATATTGCAAAATTACAATTCATGTCTTTAGGAGTTAAACTTTTTAATGAGGAAAAAATTAATGAGTGCACCTTATTGTGCCTTTCACACACTGATTGAGTTTTTGCGTCTGTCCCTACTGATTTTCAATTGTTCTATGTAAACATGGGCTAGACAGGTATCTCTGACCATGTCTCGCTATCATTATTTGCCCCAATCCAAATGCATTTCCTCCAAAAAAGGATGCATTTTACAGCATTTTAGATGGGAAACCAACATAATTTATGGTGTCTCAAAACCAAATGCAGCAAAACCGCCAGTTTTCCATCTAAAACACCATAAAATGTGGCATTTTTGGAGGAAAGGCTTTTGGAAAGCGGCGAATTATGACCCATTTGGTATTCCATATATTTTCAGCGTCTCGCACAGGAGCGCCACATTTTTTAGACGCTGTGTCAGATTAAAAACTATTTCTACTGTTAAAAGTGCTGCTCATTGCACTATGTCTAGTATGTTGGGGCCTTTCCTATGTTCCCAGGGTCCTATGTTCCCCAGATTTACATGGCACATAATGAACACATGACAAAGGGTCATGTTCCTAGGGCCCTACGTTCCCCAGATTTGTAGTGTTATGTTTAGGTTTAGGGGTTAGGGTTAATATTTGTGAAATAAATATTATATGGATAGGCCTACTATTTACGAAATATTTTGAACTTCCAAATTGGTCAAATTTTAACCGAACACAATAGGAGGGTTAATGTGTGTTAACAGAATGTTGAACTGGAGAACTTAGGACCCTGGGAACATAGGAGCCTGGGAACATATAGGACCTTGGGAACTTAGGAGCCTGAGAAAATATGTCAACAATCCCGTTTTTCCCAGGAGTCTCCCGTATTTCACAGCAATCTCCCGCCCCTTCCCGTTGTGTTATTTCTTGCGGGAAACTCCCGTAATTTGTACGGCCTAAACCTGGTTATATGACTAATCACACCAATATATTGTTCCAAGGTTGTTTAGTTGCCAGATCTAGTATGAAACGCATTCTACTCACACAATCGACATCGACATACAAATTTCAACCCATTTTTGACCTCAACCTGGCAACCTACAATCCAGTTGCGCTGTTGATATCTGCGCAGGTAGTAGACGCGGGAAGTTGAATCAAGCATAACTGTAGATGGGAGAATACTCAGGTGGTGCTCCGGCGAAAAATACGAAATATCATGTAAATGTAACAACAGCTGAACAGAAGAATTTAATTTCATATCTCTAAGCCATATCGATAATGCCCCCCACCCCCGCTCAAAGGTTTCCCGGATTTTGATACCCAAATGCAGGATCTTGGGAACGCAAAGAATGCAGCCTTCGGTTTGAACGGTCCCTTTAAAGGGAAGGTTTGGCTGAATGACTACTGTCATGAAGGAAATGTTTTCCCACCCACATTCAGGTGCAAAGTCCTTAACTAAAACAACTCACGCCCATTTTCCTGAAGTGAATGACTAACATAGATAAAGGCACACTGTAACAAAGTCCAGGCACGAGTCTCATGCCAACGCCCGAATTGGTCAGATAATGTGGCAATTATAGTGGTGGTGCTGATTAGTCATTGATTCCAATGCAAAGTTGAGACAGGTTGAACTAGGTTTTGGTGAAGTCCAAATCCATCTTGCTCGTGACCACGCCCCCAAACACACGCACTAAGTTTATCAGGTGATGCAAGAGAAAGAACTTTTTCTGTGTACTGCCTAGAGAACGAGCTCATTCATTCACAGAGCTCATATGTACTCACATGACGAAGGATGCCTTTGTTTGACCCCCCTTTCATCCACATCTATAATAACGGATATATACAAGTGGGATAAAGCGAAACGGTTTCTGGATTTAGATGTTATCTGGAGAGTAACGCTGTAAGGCTGCAACAATCGCAGAGCGGTGAGTGATTCATATTGTTCTTTCCTCTTTACATTTAAGGAGATTCTGTACTTGTAAAAATTATTTAAACTCGATAAATCCAAAGGAGGAATATACTGGTTTAAGTTGTTCTCTTACATTGCGTCGTTTTGTTGTGGTCTAATAATCTTTGTAATACACAAATGACTTAAATGCGGCAATTGCATTCATTTCCCTACACCTATGTAGAGTTTTGGAGCCGCTATATGTTCCTCAGACAGAGATAAAAAGTCTGTTGATGACTGACCGGAAGTGCTGAAGTCGCATACTGTTGCCCATGACAACAAAGAGCTTATTAGGTTTATTATTAGGTTTATTTTAAGGTCCACTTATTAACCTCTATATTAAACCCACTAAACCCATACATTTAGCCTACATAGTATAATATTTACTGTCAAAAACACTCTTCCACAATAATTCTTCTTCATATATACTAAACATTCAAGTTGACTGACTGATTTCTGGAGGATTTCAATACAGTCTGTTGCTTAGCAACCACATCACTGTCCATCAGCTTCCACAGAATCCTATGCAGCAGTTGTACAGTATAAAATATGCCAAATATACTTAGCAACTTGTCGTTATCAAAATATGGTGACAAACATGTCCATTGACTTTTCAGTTATAAAAAAAGAAAATAGCCAACAAACCACATTTAAAACTAAAAGGCATCATTCTATAACTTAACATTTTATTAAACAATATTAAATGTTTATATTTTCACACACACACATACACATATGGTGGCCAAAATTTGGAATAATTTGAAGGCCAAAATGGAGAGAAAAAGATGTGTTTTCAAACGAAAACGTGTTAGTGTAGACTAGGCCTCACATGTCCTCAGATGACAGCTTCATTGAATTCTACTTGCTCAACACCAGTTTCATGTACAACAGTAAAGAGAAGACTCAGGGGTGCAGGCCTTATGGGAAGAATTGCAAAGAAATTTCAACTTTTGAAACAGAAAAACTAAATGAAAAGGTTAGAGAGGGCAAAGAAACGCAGACATTGGACAACAGATCATTGGAAAAGAGCGTTATGGATCGTAACCCTGTTGAGCTTTTGTGGGATCAGTTAGACTGTAAGGTGTGTGAGAAGTGCAGGCAAGACAGACACCTCTATGGCAAGTGCTACAGGAAGTGTGGGGTAAAATGTCACCTGAGTATCTGGACAAACTGACAGCTAGATTGCCAAGGATCTGCAAAGCCGCCATTGCTGCATGAGGAGTTTTTTTTTTTTTTTTAAGTAGTTTAAGAAGTTCTGAACATCTTTTGCAAATTGTAATAAAAAAATGTCACATTATTAATGTCCTGACTATACAATGTGAACAGTTGAATGCCACTTTGGTCAATAAAAGGAACAATTTCTTTTCATAAGAGCAAAATCTGTACATTATTCCAAACTTTTGGCCGTGAGTGTGTGTGTGTGTATGTGTGTGTGTGTGTGTGTGTGTATATATATATATATAATTTGGCTACTGCCTGAAAAAAAACCCTTGACCCCTTCATCTGGTACACCAATATGACATTTACAGTTATTTGTGTGTTTATTTGAACTCATTTTGTTTTCTCAGGTCAAGTACTGCTGTAAGGCCTAACAAGTGTTTAAAAAAAGCAAAATAAATAAGTAATGAAATGGACGGTTCACCCAAAAAAGTAAATTCTCTTATACACCCTCAAGCCATCCCAGAAGAGTATGCATTTTTTTTCTTCTGCAGAGGTCTTCTGTAGGTCCATACGATGCAAGTGAATGGTGGCCAGAACTTTGATGGTCCAAATATCACAAAGGCATAATAAAAGTAATTCATATGACTCCAGTGGTTAAATCCATGTCTATGGAAGCTGTCCAATCAGTTTTGGGTGAGAACAAACCTGTACATCTTGCCATTGCAGTCTTTGGCAGGATCGTGGTTTCAAGCTGGACTGCACTGAAGTGTAATCGACACTAAAATCAAGATCGCCATGTAGACTGATGTCAAGATTTATAGAGAAAAGGGAGTTACATTATGGTCTGTTCTCACCAAAACTGATTGGATTGCTTCCGTAGACATGGATTTAACCACTGGCTGCTCAAATGTGATTTTCCCACCATGTTGAAAATGTAAGGCTATTCATTTGCAATTTAATTATAATTCTTTTCACATGGTTAATTTAAAAATGCCATTGGGTGTTACACTGGTTCATGTGAACAATGTTTATTGAAAAAATACTTTTTTTTTTTTTTCCCCAACAAATTGTTAGTGAAAATGTCACTAGGTCAAACAAAATGTTCTATGAGCCCTTTTCAAATGTAATTTTTTTTAAATAATTTTTTGAATTATGTTTTATTTGTGTGATTTCATTGTTTTCTAGCTATGAATATTAAAAAAACATCAAAACAGCCTAAATTGACATTGGTTGAGTAATGTTGTTTGGGACGGGTCTAAACGGGTCGCTCAAAACAAACACAGACATTTTTAAAGAGACACAGTATTTGAGTAAATTAACCTATGAATGTCTTCTAGTTGTGTCTGCATATTATTCTGGGATAAGAGAAAGCATTTTAACTCTGAAAAAGTAACATCAGCTTTATGGCTATATTCCTAATGAAAAATAATATAAAATTTACCAGAAGGATTACATCATCATTAGTTCACTTGTTGTGGCCATTTACAGTAAACCTATATAAATGAATTCAGATGATCTCAAGGTGAAGTTAACCCCTCTCAGGTGTCTGCATGCATGTATTGGGCTGTCTTTCCTGTCAGGGAGGTTTCACTTTGCTTAGTCAACATCAAACTTCCCTGTGTCAGCACTTTCGACAGTAGGACTGCAGTGTGAGAGTAATATTGTGTCATGTTCATATAATTCTTCAGAACAAACTGTGTTCACATCTACCTGACATTCAAGAACTAATAGGACAGAATTCCTTATACAAAAGTGTTTATTTTTTTTATTTTTTAAAGAAACGTCTTTTCCAGTTTGAATGAGTTTTCCCTATCTGAGGTGGTGAAACACTGGCAGTGAGGGTGTGGTCCAAAATTAGTTCCCTTTGTTTATATTTCACAGTTGAATTATTAATGGTTTAAGCTACGCTAGGTATTGCTAGTCTTATATAAGTCTTGTATTCATGACGGTCATGCACCATTGGGATTGTTTAAACATTCAGTTAGAAAGATTTGGCACAAACCGTCCTTTCCATTTGATCTTTTGGTTCATTTGTATGTCAAGGATCACAGTCACCTTTTAGCCAACTGATTTTAGCTTGAATTCAATAAAAACAGTTTTATTGATTAATAGTGATATAGTGATAAATGATCACCCCATCCACAATGTCATTGCATTGGGGTTAATGAGGTAAGCTATGAATAATGTTCTAATGATTGATTTTATTTAATGAATAACTAATGCTAAAATATAATTAATATATACTTTCGAATTGTACCTAGAGGGGTTGGATAAAAGGTTCCTTTATCATTAAGAGCATTAGTTGAGATATATATATTTTTAATAAGTAATTAAAATCAACATTTTAACAGAAATGTACCCATATGAATCAATATTAAATTCAGATCCAAATCTAATCAAATCGAGGGCTTGTGAATCTGAATCGAATCATGAAATCTGTATCAATACCCAACCCTAATATTTTGATACATTTAATTAACCATTATCAATTAATAATGGAAAAAATGTTGTTCAATGTTAGGTTATGGTACCTAATGCATTTACTAATGTTAACAAGTTGAACCTTAATTGTAAAGTGTTACCACATGGTTATATATATATATATATATAAATGTATTATTTATTATGAACATATAGTTTAATTGCTATATGGTTATATAGCAATTCCAAACATGTAATTTATAATATATCTATTAGACCTTGATAAGTTTGCTTTAGCATTCAAATTAATTAACATGCATACAATTAATTTTGACAGATTTAGCATTAAAAAAAAAAAATCATGTTTCTCATGTGCATCACAGGCATTATATGATCAGCCCTTTCTAAATGGTGACATGACAAAATATTGCACAGTTTTCTAGATTAAAGGAGTGACACAGCTCAGACACTGACACATCCCAGTCTCTCCCACATAACACATTATATCATACAGCCATAAGACTGTAATTCAAATAGCTTCTGCATATCGATGGTCATGAAACACAAACAATAAATAGTGATGGTCAAATATTGATGCAATGTCAGTATGCATGACACACATGTGCATACCACAGCTCAGAGCATGTTAACGGGCCTTTATCCTCTGCCAAGGTTGGAGCTTTAGCTTAAAGTGAAGCCTGTTCTCCTCCCTCCCTCCCCTCACAGACAGGCAGCTGTTGCAGTGATTCAGTATCATGGAGGCTTGCAGCAGGACTGCAGCAGCAGCGACAAACTGCATAGCTTCAGCACCCCTGTCAGACACATGCAGCCATGATCCCTGTGAAGGGTGAGTAACAGCCTGCATACTTTGCCTCTCGCCACCAGCCATAACTCTCTATTTGTTTTGACTGCAGATGCGTTGCGGGATTACGATTAGTTATGCTGTATAATGAGTGTCTGCATGTTTGTGTCTCTTTTACAAGGTTGGTAGAGGCTTTTCCCCATAATTGACTGGATTGCTGCATAAACAGGCACAGTGCATGTACGCTGTGGTGGTTTTGCCCGCACAAGCATTTTGTATGTCATGTGATTGCTCACCTTTTTCTGTTTCTGAGACTGCAGATTTCATCTGCGCTGCATGCAGCAGATGTGAATTGTTTCTTGAGGACTCAGAGTAGATTATAGTGGTGATCTGCGTGCAACTGGTGCCATACAGAGATGATAACAAGGGCACTAGTGTAATCAATTAACTGTGATGGGTTTTATCATCCTCTGAGCTGAAACAGGCACAGTTTTGTGTTATTTGGAATTCCCTATCCTGCCTTTTATGTACAATTATGTTGGATTTATGACATTTAAAGGTGCAATGTTTATGTTCAGTGTCACTAGGTTAACTAAATGAAAATAATGGTTCTTGAAAACTCCCACCATCTGCCATTGTAGAACCATACCTATTTTTCCAAAATTGAAAATTCTGTTCTACTCACCCTCATATCATTCACAGGCAGAATGATTTTCTCTCTTCCGTGGAACACGAGTTACTCTTTTCTTTTTCTTCTTCCATTACAATAAAAGTCAAAGGGGGCAGAGGCTGTCAGTCCCTAAATTTCTGATAAAAAAAACACCTTTTATGTTCCATGGAATAAAGAAAGTCCAACGGGTTTGGAATAATATTAAATGATTGTGAGTAAATGAATGATCATTTTTATTTTTTGGGTGAGAATTAAGCTTAATCTAATATTGAAAATCCCTAAATATATCATATCATATCATATCAATAATATCATCATATCATATGGAATACATAGACCAAAAATTATTAGAATTAGGCCAATAATAGGTATATGTTCAATGACATGGAAATAAAACAAACAATATTATGACTTTTACAGCCACTTTTTACATTTTTTAAAAGCTTTACTTGTCTGCTGCCACAATATATGTATTTGATGTAATGTAATGTTTCTTAGTATTATTATTATTAGTGGTGCTTGCAAAGCATCACTATTGTAATCTCACATACTTATTTTTATTTTTATACTTTTTATTATTCTATCTCCGTACAAAACTTCGGCACCTAACTCGTCCCGCACCGTTTGGCGTAGACCCACGAATGAGGTGTCAAATCGAACGGCCTATTGAGGACACGTGTGCTATGACTTTTATAAGCGTATCGGGGTACGGTAATTGCCCCAGGGGCAAAAAAGCGGCCGAAAAATCCCATAGACTTAACATTGCGACAAACTTTGACGCGTCACAGCTCCGAGCGAGGATTTCGCAGAAACGTGTGATTTGCCACATTTGAAGAGGCTGGCAGGCTCTGTAAGAGCATACCTCAAAATGGGGTAAAAGTTGCACCCCTGGGGGCAGGAGCTGCCCAAAAATGCCCCAATTGACTTACAATGGTGTAGGACGGCCCATGAAATGAAATGGCATTGGGATTTGTATTCAACATAGCTCTGGATCACAGTGTCATAGAGACAATGGGGCGGGCTCATTTTACTCAGACGACCAATCAGTATCTCAGGATCATTTTGAATCTATCAAGCCACGCCCTAGCAACAATTTAGAGCACCTTAGCAACAAGTCCCATACACTTCTAATGAAAGACATCAAAGGGATATCTCCGGATAGAAGTTTCATAGAAACACAAGGGTGGTCTCGTTTCACTCGGGGCAGCAAACAGCCAATCATGAATCACCTCAACACTTCCTAGCCCCTCCCTAGCAACCATTGTCGAGCACCTTAGCAACCAAAATCCATAGAGGATATCTTCCATTCTGAATGTCACAGAGGCATGGGAGTTGGTTTATATCATTCATACTGACAAGCAGCCGTTGGAGATTAATGATTGGCAGCTGCCAAGCCACTCCCTAGCAACTAAACAGAGTACCCTAGCAACCCTTTAGCAGTAACTATATCTCTGCACCAGAAAATCAGAGAAACTTCTGGGTTGATTTATTTCAATCAGGATGGCAAGGACACTTCATTAGTATCACTAAGGTAACTGCCTAGCAACCAGATGGGGTTACCCTAGCAACCGAGTAACAAATCACATATCTCTGCATCAGAAAAACGTAGAGACTTCCGGGTTGACTTATTTCAATCAGGATGGCAAGGACACTTGATTACTATCACTATGATTACTGCCTAGCAACCAGATGGGGTTACCCTAGCAACCGAGTAACAAATCACATATCTCTGCACCAGAAAATAGTACTGACTTCCGGGTTGATTTATTTCACTCAGGATGGCAAGGACACTTCATTACTATCACTATGGTAACTGCCTAGCAACCAGATGGGGTTACCCTAGCAACCGAGTAACAAATCACATATCTCTGCATCAGAAAACGTAGAGACTTCCGGGTTGACTTATTTCAATCAGGATGGCAAGGACACTTGATTACTATCACTATGATTACTGCCTAGCAACCACATGGGGTTACCCTAGCAACCGAGTAACAAATCACATATCTCTGCACCAGAAAATAGTACTGACTTCCGGTTGATTTATTTCACTCAGGATGGCAAGGACACTTGATTACTATCACTATGGTAACTGCCTAGCAACCAGATGGGGTTACCCTAGCAACCGAGAAACACATCACATATCTCGCACCAGAAAAGAGTACAGACTTCCAGGTTGATTTATTTCAACCAGGATGGCAAGGACACTTCATTAGTATCAATATGGTAACTGCCTAGCAACCACATGGGGTTACCCTAGCAACCGAAAGTAACAAATCACATATCTCTGCATCAGAAAAACGTACATACTTCTGGGTTGACTTATTTCAATCAGGATGGCAAGGACACTTGATTACTATCACTATGGTAACTGCCTAGCAACCAGATGGGGTTACCCTAGCAACCGAGTAACAAATCACATATCTCTGCACCAGAAAATAGTACTGACTTCCGGGTTGATTTATTTCACTCAGGATCGCAAGGACACTTGATTACTATCACTATGGTAACTGCCTAGCAACCAGATGGGGTTACCCTAGCAACCGAGAAACAAATCACAGATCTCGGCACCAGAAAAGAGTACAGACTTCCGGGTTGATTTATTTCAACCAGGATGGCAAGGACACTTCATTAGTATCAATATGGTAACTGCCTAGCAACCAGATGGGGTTACCCTAGCAACCAATTAACAAATCACATATCTCTGCATCAGAAAAACGTAGAGACTTCTGGGTTGGTTTATTTCACTCAGGATGGCAAGGACACTTCATAAGTATCACTATGGTAACTTCCTAGCAACAAGGAGGGGTTACCCTAGCAACCAAATAACAAATCACATATCTCTGGATCAGAACATCGTAGAGACTTCCTGGTTGACTGATTTTACTCTGGATAGCAAGGAGACTTGATAAGTATCACTATGGTAACTGCCTAGCAACCACATGGGGTTACCCTAGCAACCGAGTAACAAATCACATATCTCTGCACCAGAAAATAGTACAGACTTCCGGGTTGACTTATTTCAATAAGGATGGCAAGGAGACTTCATTACTATCACTATGGTAACTGCCTAGCAACCAGATGGGTTTACCCTAGCAACCGAGTAACAAATCACATATCTCTGCATCAGAAAAACGTAGAGACTTCTGGGTTGATTTATTTATGACCATAATTTTTGTTCTTTTCAAGCATGCTATTTCACGAGTTTTGCCACGGCAAGCACCACTCACATTTTCTTCAGGAAATGTACCTATCTAGTTATTTTTATTTTTCTTCTTTTTATTATTATTCTATCTCCGTACAAAACTTCGGCACCTAACTCGTCCCGCGACCGCTTGGCGTAGACCCACCGAATGAGGTATCAAATCGAACGGCCTATTGAGGACACGTGTGCTATGACTTTT
The DNA here is from genome assembly GCF_025860055.1 of Xyrauchen texanus. Lineage (NCBI taxonomy): Eukaryota > Metazoa > Chordata > Actinopteri > Cypriniformes > Catostomidae > Xyrauchen > Xyrauchen texanus. Next base: position 21,263,677 of record NC_068311.1, read on the forward strand.
ATAGCGTATCGGGTACGGTATTTGCCCCAGGGGCAAAAAAGCAGCCGAAAAATCCCATAGACTTAACATTGAGACAAACTTTGACACGCCACAGCTCCAAGCGTAGGATTTCGTAGAAACGCAGTGATTTGCCACATTTGAAGAGGCTGGCAGGCTCTGTAAGAGCATACCTCAATATGGGGTAAAAGTTGCACCCCTGGGGGCAGGAGCTGCCCAAAAATGCCCCAATTGACTTATAATGGTGTAGGACAGCCCATGAAATACGGATATTTCATTAAACATAGCTCTGGATCACAGTGTCATAGAGACAAGGGGCCTGCCTCATTTTACTCAGATGACCAATCAGTCTCTCAGGATCATTGCAAAGCTATCAAGACACGCCTTGGCAACCATTTACAGCACCTTAGCAACAAGTCCCATAGACTTCTAATGAAAGAGATCACATGGATATCTCCGGATAGAAGTGTCATAGAAACACAAGGGTGGTCTCGTTTGACTTGGGGCAGCAAACAGCCAAACATGAATCACCTCAACACTTCCTAGCCCCTCCCTAGCAACCATTGTCGAGCACCTTAGCAACCAAAATCCATAGAGGGATATCTTCCATTCTGAATGTCACAGAGGCATGGGAGTTGCTTTATATCATTCATACTGACAAGCAGCCTTTGGAATTTCATGATTGGCAGCTGCCAAGCCACTCCCTAGCAACTACACATAGTACCCTAGCAACCGAGTAACAAATCACATATTTCTGCACCACAAAATCGTACAGACTTCTGGGTTGATTTATTTCAACCAGGATGACAAGGAGACTTCATTAGTATCACTATGGAAACTTCCTAGCAACCACATGGGGTTACCCTAGCAACCGAGTAACAAATCACATATCTCTGCACCACAAAACACTACAGACTTCCGGGTTGACTTATTTCACTCAGGATGGAAAGGAGCCATGTATTGTATTACCTTGGTAACTGCATAGCAACCACACGGGCTTACCCTAGCAACCGAGTAACAAATCACATATTTCTGCACCAGAAAATCGTACAGACTTCTGGGTTGATTTATTTATGACCGTAATTTTTGTTCTTTTCAAGTTACAACATGCTGTTTGACGAGTTTCGCCACGGCAAGCACCACTCACATTTTCTTCAGGAAATGTCCCCATCTAGTTATTATTATTATGTTTATTATTATTAAAATGGATATATACTAAATTGACTTTTATTTGGGCACTTTCCCAATAAATATTGATATTTGATAATATAATATAATACTTAGAATTCATTCATCTGTCTTTTACAGTAAATAACATTATGTAGCATCTGTGACTTTAAAATGGCAGTTAACATTTACTTCTTTCTTTCATGGATCGTTCCATCTTATGTTGGTCTAATCTCATTTTGGAAGGGGGAATGTGGGATTTTCTGAAAAAACAAAACAAAACAAAAAAACCCACTGACTCTGTCTTTTGTCTGTTGCATGAATCGCCTAAACTCTGACCTTTCATTCTGGCTTTTATTCCCATTCCAAAAGGCCTCTCAATCCTTAAAGCTGTTCCAGCTCACCTTTCCTTACCACAGGAGCGCCTCATATTTCAAGTTACGATTTAGCCCTTTTCTTTGTTACTTTGTGTAGTTTCGTTGTGACTGACTGATTGAAGTGATAGCCTTGTTCACCACAAAACCAACAATAGTCTGCATTCTAGCACTGCTGATCACATCTTCTACAATGTCTCCTTGTTTCGGCCCTCTTGGCCATGTTCTCAACTGGTTAATACCCTGGAGTTTATCCAAAAGTGTTTGGATAGTTTTCAAATTAAGTAGAAATTAAATGAAATGTGAGCATTTACTTTTGAGAAACTAGTCTTTCTAAATATATTAAAGATTTAGTATAATTAATTATAAATGGGATGTTGTCAGAGTTCTCTCAAAGAAGGTAGTGTACTTGCTTGTGACTTTAATAAATGCTGTTGGCTCATAGAGACTCTTGTTCGAATCCAGTCTGGGTCATGTCCCGATCCCTTTCCCCCTCTCTCCTCTCCTGTCTGCCTTTTATAGAACACAAAAGTCTGGTTCTAGAAGTAAAAATTCTATTGACTTTTAACTATTTTTTTACAAGTTTGTAACAAAGTTAAAGGCTAAACCATTAGAAACAGACCTACTGTGAGATTGGATGTTGTTTATCGATGTTATATGCTTCTGTTGAAGCCATCAGTCCATGTTATTTCAAGTTTATTAAAGCAAAATCGTGTTTGATAGTAGAATTCCACTCTCAAAATACAACCCCAATTCCAAAAAAGTTGGGACAATATGAAAAATGCTAATAAAAACCAAAAGGAGTGATTTGTAAATTAGATTATATTGATTATGTTGCAATCATCTCATTTGAAATTAATGTGCATTTAAAATAAACTATGAAATTCATAAGGAAAAACATAATATAATGTGTTGTTGTAGTGCTTTCAATATAGCAAAGGCTGAATATAATTTACAAATCAAAATTTTGTTTTTATTAGCATTTCAAATACTTTTTAGCTTCAAATCAAAGTTTGTAATGTTGATTTTCACCTCAGAGCTGGTTGACTTGGTTCATAAATTAGAACTCTTTTATAAATTATTTTATAAAATCCTTACAGAAAATTCTTTCCATAACCTTCCATAACCAAGACTTGTGAAAATGTGATTGGGTACCATTGTGCTCTGTTGTCCTCTAAAAAAATTATAAATCGTGTGAAGTGTTATTTTCTCATAGAATAGGTTTATCTGATTTATTTCAATACTATTTTAGCTACTACATGTCCTAAATATCTTTGTAAACAGTCTAAAGACCTTGCGTAAGTTTCAGAACCCCCATGAACAAATCAGATTTTTTTATTTTCCTTAACATGCTTTTGCCAATATGCTGGAAAGAACACATTGAAAATGCATTTGAATTGCCTGTGCTTTGTTGAGCTTGATGTTGCTGACACAGCCTGGCCTTGATCAAACCTGAAGCTGGTTGGTGGGTTATCACCTCTTTCTCAGGTCATGAGTTCAGTTCAATGAACGGTATCTCAGCTTTGTTAGATTATTGCCCAGATGTCCTACTTGATTAGGGAGTAAAGCCTGTCAGGAACATTGACTGGGGCAATAGGAAGTCAATATGTCCATCCTTTGTCACTTTAACACAAATTGTAATCAATGTCAGAACAGTTATATTAAGAAGTTACATCATGTACAGTACAGGTTTGGAACGACATGAGGATGAGTAAATGAGATTTAAAGACAGATTATTTAAATTTTTTTATGTCGACAATGAATTTTTAGAGCCTAGTGCGGGTATTTCAGTGGAATTGTTGTCAATGTGATAATGACGTATTTGATCATATGTGATGCTGTGATCTAGGGCTGGGCGATATGATGATACGTATCGTGGCGATGATTTAAAGTGTCAATTGATAGAGATTTTGCCATGTCTTGTATATTATGATACGTAAATATCCATGTGCAGAGCATGTGCTTGTCTATCAGGCAGGGCTTCATGTGAGAAAATATAAGAATTGTACATGTTTTTTCCGGCACTGAAAATTTTGGCAAATTCAATGACGTTCATCTTTATAATATACTTCTTATTTTCTCACGATCTCTGGAGCTCGCAAGTGCACACGAGACCAGCAGGCTTCCCGATATTTGTGCCTCAGGGACAGGATGGCGCAGAGCAGGATCCCGCTACTCAATCTGGCTTCTCTTGATATCGCGGCGCAGACCACAATACTTACATGACCCATTTGTGCTATACTTATTTTTTTATTTGTATTTTTTACATTAAAGCATTATGGAGGAATTCAAAAATTTAATTGGTAATTGTTTTTTTAAACTTATGTATTATTTTCTTTGTTGCATTGCTTTGAGAAGATGAGTTTCTTGAGGGAAGATTATTATAATAATAATAATAATAATAATAATAATCATTTTGGTCAACAACATATCAGACTGAAATGTGGTATAGGGTGAAATTTAGCATTATGGTAAGTTAAAACCAAGTTCAATGTTGGTTTGCTTGTTTTTACTTTGTCTATGTTTGTCAAGTTACAAATAAAGAGAATGCTATATAAGGAAGCAGTTTTCATTTATAATACTTAATTCACTGTCTGAATTATCCAAAAATCAACATCACACCGTTTTTCGTTATCATGATATAAAATGACTCTTATTGTGATATAAGGTTTTGGTCATATCGCCCACCCCTACTGTGATGTGATGCAGAAGTCTATATGTTACGGCAGAAGTATATCTCTCTGATTCTCTCCTCTTTAAGGCCCCACCCAGTAGAGGATGAGGGGGATGATGACAGAAGCTTGCAGCCAGCACAGACTGCAGGCTGGGAGGACGCCATTGCTGTTATGGTGTGTCAGAGCACTGGCTTACTATAGATCACGCTTCACGTGTTAAGAGTGTTGTGTCATCTGTGTGTGTGTTTATGTGTGCACATTTGTACATGCAGGCACGGGGAGCATCGGTGGTCCCTGATCTGCCTGCAGAGTCTTCTCTGCGCTCATGTACCAGCACAGCCAGTATGAAGGTCAAAAACATAAAAAAGTAAGTGCTTATACATGGAAAGAATAGTTAATCTTAAAATGACAATTCTATTTCAGACCCATATGACTTTCTTTTTCCATGGAGCACAAATTGATGTTAGTCTTAATCAACTTTTACTTTCTTTGCATCTTTTTTTAATGTCTAGGTGATCTATCCCTTTAAAGTAAAGGTTTCTATGGAGTTTTCTTAGTCTTTTTCTGTCTCAGACATACAGAACTAAATGCTAATTAGTTATTTTGTTTTGCAGACTGTCCTTTACCAAAGGCCATTTTCCCAGGCTTGCAGAATGTGCTCACTTCCACTATGAGAATGTTGACTTTGGCTCTGTTCAGGTGAGGGTTTTACATTAAATGAAGTCCTGCTGAAGACCATGTTCACTCATGTTTGAAGGGACAATTGCTACTCTACAACATCTTAAAACTGAAAAGCATCTTGCCTAGTTGCTTTTATTTCATCGTCACTGTTCCTCATCCCCAAACTGTCAGATTAAAACATATGTTGTGCATTAACATTGTTCATTTCTTCAGAACGATAGCTATATCTGTTAACCGACGGCTCTCCTAGAACTTCTCAAACTTGAGAAATTTGTTAAAGGGTAACTAAACACCTGCTCAGAGTCTGACTCCACCCACTAGAAATATTTGAAAATGCAGGAAAAGTGGGCAGACCCCGGCGGGGATAGAGGGAACGAACCGAGAGCGGGGGGGGGTGGGGGGGGCACCTGAGACTCGTAGTGACGGATTAATTGACAGCTGCTGTCAGACTCTGTTATTATTATTCCTCACACGGTCGCAAGACGACATGTACATGAATCTGGCGTGGTGAGCTGGAACCTGCTTACGTCAGCTGTCACCGCTTACGTCACGAAGTACCGCAACAGCCAATAGGAAAATTCAACTGCAGTAGCCACCGTTCAACCTGAAGAGGGCAGCACTCAGACGTTTTTACACCATATATTGTAGAATTAAAACACTTTATACACAAATGTCCAAAAAATTACTTGAATCAATGACCAGTACTAATAAAGCCCCATGCTTACAGATCATTAACTAAAAAAAGTTGGTTTAGGGTTTAGTTACCCTTTAAAGGGACCATATTCTAAACTTTTAATGTTTTTCTATTTTTTGAAATACTACTTTAAAATTTTTCCCTGAAGTCCACATTACATTTTTGTAAAGGCTTCTTGCACCAAAAACAGTTTTTCTACCCTCTCTGGCACTTTTTAAACAGTCTATTTTTGCTGTTCTTTTAAGGCTTCTGTATGTAAATTACATACAGTTAGCTTGTGATTAGCTAACCTCTTCATATGTGTATACAACCGGTGTAGTTCACAAAGTAATTCATCAGGACAGGCCAAGTTGCTGAAAAAAATTCTTCCCTTTTCTCCCCAATTTGGAATGGCCAATTCCCAATGCGATCTATGTCCTTGTGGTGGCGTAGTGACTCGCCTCAATCTGGGTGGCGGAGGACGAATCTCAGTTGCCTCCGTGACTGAGACCGGCATGTGTGGTGGTTTCAAGCTATTCTCTGCGGAATCCATCCACAACTCGCCACACACCCCACTGAGAGCAAGAACCACATTATAGCGTCAACGAGGAGGTTACCCCATGTGACTCTACCCTCGAATCCTATGCGCTGGATTCGAACTCGTGACTTCAGGGATGGTAGTCAGCGTCTTTACTCGCTGAGCTACCCAGGCCCCCCAGTCCCTGTCGAGGTTACTATGAAGCAAACTTGCAATGGAATTAAATGGGGCCAATTTTTGGATTGTTTAAAGGCAGAAATTTGAAGCTAATAATTTGATAAAAGCACTTGCATTAGTTCTTCTGTTAAAAAGTATGTATTATATTACTATTAAGTTAGTTATTCCACTGTTTTTATGGATGTTTTAGGGTTTACAGCATTGGTGAGTCATTGCAATGAAGTTGTAAAATTGTCTATAACTTTATACAGAAAAGGTTTGTAAATGATTTTATCACATTAAAATCATGCCAACACATATTGTTTACGTCATGTGACTATACTTTAGAAATCTTTGTATTTTGATGTTTATGGATTGGCCCCCTTCACTTCTATTGTAAGTGCCTCACTGTAACACAGATTTGTTTTCCATAGCGTGTCCACTTTAAAGGTGCACTCAGTAATTTATTCCTCATTAAAAAGTAATATCAGTAATTATAAAAGCTGTTTAATCTTATTTCATTTGAAGTTATTTGTTGCTGCTGTTGTTTTTATTGTTGTTGTGACAGTCAGTGTCAGGCCCAGAACTTCATATCAGCCAGATTTTGTGTTTTACTGTTTGAGTTCCAGCAGAGAGCAGCAGATATCGTTCTCTGTTAAATAACACAGTGCCCCTTTTCATTCTGTTATTCTCTGAAAACTCCCCCTGGAGCAGAGAGCTGGTTTCTATGTAAACTGAGCAGGGTATGGTGTCCTAGCTGAGAAACAGGAAGTTGGTGCCTCCATTATCCTGTGTGTTTCACAGCTCAAGGTCGCAGAGATTTCTGAGCAATTCCTGCTATGTGCTTTAAGTTACCATTCAATCTCCTGTGTGTGCCACACTAACACATAGAGGCTGGGGGGCTGGAGGCGTCTAGATTCAGGCTTGCATTGGAATACAGATAATTTTCCACAACAAACATGGCAATTAAATACCAATTTTGGTGTTTATGAAGGCTGTTCCTCTCCATTACCTCTTCTCTATTGTTATTTTCAAAGCACATACTAGTGGGACAATACTATATCAATGAAGACGTATCAGATAGCAGCAATTTCATGCTACAGTGCCAATACAAAAGCCTTGTCTGTCTGGTATGCACTTATGTGATCTAATCTCATTCTATACAAATATTAATACTGAAGCGCTAAATATAGTGTTGCACGTTTAAGGGTAGATTGGACATGCAAGCAGGGTTGTGCCAAATTTAAGTATTGGCTGCCTTTCATTTCATGAGTTTGAATTTAATTGGCCACCCCCAAATTGGAATTGATTTGGAATGACAGGAAAAGGTATTTACTGAATCGCAAAAAAAAAAATTTAATAAATCAGTCACACATTCGAGGGATTTCATATTTATGGGAAGGCCTATTTCATATTGAAAATTGAATGTATTAGTAAAACTACACTTAGACTATAGCAGTTATTTGCATTTCTTTGAATTTCATTTTATTTTAATTCTACTTAATTTAATTTGAAAACCTGCTTAAGGTTTTGATTAAGGCATTCTTGTGCTTTAAAAAGCTAGATGCAGTGCAACGAATAGAGCAGAACGCAGGCATCTCAAGACAAGTTTTTAACATCGGAAGTTCTGTTTTTTTGTTATGTGACACTAAATAAATGGTGAGTGTGATGAGGCGGGTGTGGGCGTGGCCGGGCCGTGATGGATCACGGCTGGTGCTGAAACAGCTGATCAGCGGGACAGCAAGATAAAGGGCAGCCGGAGACACTGGTTCGAGAGAGACTCACACGTCCGCGTTGCATATGTGGCTGTTTATGTTTGTTTTAAGTTGAATTTCTCATTAAAACTTTGTTTACTGTTCAGCTGGTTCTCGCCCTCCTCCTTGGCCATCCATATACTGGTACAGTGCGACATGGTGCAATGGTCAAAACGTTGGTCTATAGAGCATGTTACATAGAAAAACTATTCAAAAACACCACGGTCAGATGCAAAAACACATCCAGTGTTAACTGGATTGGGAATCACTGGTCTAATGCAATTACATTCATACATTTCTTAGTGTAGTTTAAGTGTTTACATTTTGGGCCACTGTAGATTCATTTATCTTTTTTTAGTATGTGGTGGGGTTCTAGAGTAGAAGATTGGGTTAACATCCAGTGCTGTGGATAGTCAACATTCCATGGCTCAGGAGTGTATCCCTGCCTCAGTATCCCTGCCTCAGTATCCCTGCCTCAGTATCCCTGCCTCAGTATCCCTGCCTCAACCTTACTAGGGAAAAGAGAGGTTGATAGAGATGGAGGAGGAGATAATGAGTCGAAAGCAGTAATAATCCTTTACTGATCTGAAACTAGTAGCACCTCATCTGGTCACCTCCATCTCCATATGAGCAGCTGTTTGGGACATTGATTAACTCGCTATATCCGCAGCTATAAAGCTCTCAGACAGGGGAGGGCTTCCCCACTCATCACCATTTTATTAGAATGGATCCAAATCATGCAGGTTTTGGAAGGTTCCATAAACACTACTGACCTGTGAGGGTGTTGGGTCAGTGTAAGGGATTTTCTATTCTCCTTGTATATCATGTGTTATCTGAACTTGATCCACACAGACAATGCATCATGGCATCTATAAGGTCTGTTTACAATGCACATGAAAGCAGTGCATATTTATTGTGGTGCCTGTATTCACAGGTTACTGTATTGTACTGTACTGTACAAACACTAACCGCTTTTTTTCCATACTGAATCCATATGATTTAATCCGTTTATAGCCACACTTTGTGGATTATGACATGACAAACCAATAAGCACTGTGTTGTATCGATTGTTTATTGCAAAGAACATATCTGATATATCTACTATGCTTAAAAAATGTGTGTAACGTAATAAAGTCAAAAGATTTACCCAGTTCATATGATCAAATATTAAGGTAAAATGATTCAAGATACGCTTCAATAGACAGTTCTATGTTAACTTGGTGTTGCACAGTAGCCTATACCTGTGCCATATTACTACCATGGACTCAAGCTTCATAATACCATTGGCACCACAGTATTTTAATTAAAAATATAGTTGTGTGTATGTACCCAATGTTTATGCAGCCACGTTCTCTTTTATTCATTGCACTGCATCTGTTTTAGCCAAAGAATGTAAGTCATCATCAGTGCTCATCAGTGCTCGTAACACATTCAAAATTAATACATTTTTAAATTATAATCTGAAATTCAACTAGTAATCGTTCAGTTTATGATACAAGCGTGAAAATTGTCAAATGACCCTTTGAAACAGCTCATGCCAATTTTCATGCTTGTATCACCAAATAAACCACTATATCACTTAACTGCTCCACTAAGGTGTCGGCCATCTTGAAAAATGGCCGCCATCTTGAAATTTCAAGTGGCTCGGACAATTTTCTTGTCAAGTGACCCATGGAGATTGCTCTTGCCAATTTTCACCCTTGTATCATAAACTGAACGATTCTGCCAAAACATAAGCACTTAGCCGCTCCACTACAACTCCTGATTTTTTTTATTTATGGCTGTTATTAAAAGAAATAATCAATGTAGTAACCCCCCACACCCCCATAAGTAGTGTGTTCTTTGCTTACACACTACTTATGCATGCAGTGTAAAACGGGCCTAATACTTCAAGATGGCATTACCAAAAACCCATAATCAAGAGTCTTGTAGAATGTGTTTTGATTGGATCAAGATCCGGGGTTAACATTATGAAGGGCTCAAGGACATTGCTGGATTATATGATTTTATCATATTTTGCCTGAAGTGGGACCGGATTCATTTCTGAACTTCTAGGATTTAGTCTAATTTGAAAGATGGACAATAAGCCTGCAGTTCATCTTTGCACCTAGTGCAAATGGCAGTACATGTAATTGGATTGCTGAGAAACCTCTTGTAATTTATGGCACTGTAGCTCCAGCCAGCAAGGACAGAGAAGGAGAAAGGTCAACACCTGATCACTGGGTTCTTCCTTGCTTTTATGTAACTTGAGGAATTTCCTCGTGGATTATTGCTACCTCTTTCCAAAAAAATTATGCCGCAATTTATTACACAAGTGAAATTTTAATCCTTGGATTTTATGGCCGGATTTGGATTTAATATCGGTTTATTCCTGATGTGGCCATTGACCTTTTTTTTACCCAATGTTTCATCTCAAGCCTGTACAGTAGATGTAAATAACTAGACCAGGTGCAGCAAATTCTGAAGAAATGTGCTTTTATTCAATATTACTGTAAGATTTGACTTGGTTGTTGTACAAGTTCTTTTCAGAGATTCAGCCAAAGGAAAAACCTTCAGCATTCTTTGCCAAGAGGAATTTTCCAAACCAGTGGTTTAGAACGAGCCTGTCATGTTAGGTTATAGAGGTCTGAGTGGAAAGTTTGCATGTCAGCATTCAAGGTTTTAGACCGCATGAAATCAAAATTGAAGTTTTGTTTAGTTTACAGTAATTAATTTAATGTACTTTAGCATATATATTAATTTAAAATGTACATTCTTTCTCTTCCCAGAAAATGGACCAAAAATATTTGACTGCTGTTTACAAATATTTTCCCTCTTTGGAATGAGAGTATTTACCACACCAAATAGCAATAATAAGTTGCGAATTATGGTTTAGTAGTGTGTAAAATGCTGCCTTCATGTCCCCCTGGGTAGTTCCTACTTATGAATTCAGAAATCATAATTACAACGTGCAAAGTGATTTTGGTCTGTATAAATTGGGCAAGTTGGGCAATCTCATATTTATTTCTCCCTTTTACACTTCCTAACAAAGTCAGCAATCATTTTAGTGCTAGTGCAACAAAATGTAAAAAATATGTAATGAATGCCTTCTTTATGTACTTTCTCATTCCCGTGTGGCCATCAGTCATGATTGCTCTCAGAATAATTGTAATGTGTTATAATGGATAAAAGTTGGAAGGTTTGTTTTTGGTGGACTCAATCTGTGTATGCCGCTGCTGCAAAGCAAGTACAAAGACTTGCTACTGCTAAAACATATATACATATATGCTGTGTTTAGCATTTAAGACATGCTGCTGCTTCTGCACAATTAGACATACATAAGACTTGCTGCTTCGAGCATGTAGGAAATGCCGCTGCTGAACAATTAGACATGCATACAGTCCCCTTGAAGCAGATCTAGAGAGGTGATACTGTGGAGGAGGAGGGTTTCAGAGAAAACTCTTGTAGCATGCTGCAGTGATGCCAGTATACCAGCAAACAGCTGAGACTATTTAAATGTTAGACGGAGTATGCAAGTTAATCGACTAACAGATTACATGTCAAAAGACCTATAAATTAGGCCATGGAGTGTGCGAGCCGATTGGCTAACACATAAACTTTTTAAAGGACCTTTCAGTTATCGCCATGAACTTAATTATTTTTTTTTTTTGTTGCACCTTTAATTGGCTGTTCATCATCAAAATTACACAAACTGTGTACAATCTAAATTGCAGAGTTAACATTTACTCATGATCAATACCACATTGATTCCATCACAAGTTACCCACTGGTAAGTATGACATTGCGTACATTTATCTTGTATATATGATCATTTTTACACAACTTGAAGACAGCAGTAAACTAAAGGCTTTATGCCATTTTGAAAAAGAAAAAAGAACAAGTGTTTGATATGTTCCACTTTAACTTCCTGTTTCAGTAAGGCATGCAACAACAAAGGAAAGAAAATTGTGTTCATCAAACAATTTCATGGGGTCTTTAAATGTCAGTGAAATAAGCCTCTCAACTACAAAAACCTATGTTGCTGAAAGTAGCAGGAAATGAAATGTTTCTAGGGGTGTCCCATAAACCACAAACCATTCCAGCAAATGACATTAAAAGGATTTGGAATACTACCCCAACCCGCATGCATATTATAATAGCTTGCTTCAATGCTGCCCTGCCGGTCATATTTCCCTACTACACTGTTCTCAGATCAGCCCTTTAGCATTTGTATCTAGTGCAGCTTCGCTCTGCACTCTCTGTGGGAGGGCTGTCATCCAGCACAGGGAGGGGCTAAGAGTGGGGTGGGGGACTCCATTTCTATATTTGTCCTCCTCTTCCATTGTATTTAGACACGGTAGCATGCACATCCATCCATTGCAGGAGATGGATGCTGAAAAACGGCCACATTTCAGACAGGAAATGAAGATGCCTCACCTTTTTTCTGCAATGCCATGCCGATCTTCATCCTGCTTTAAATCCGCCTGTTTGTTTTTGATGAGCTGGGCAGACTGAGCACAGGCTGCTGGTCTGTGGGGGCATGTGAGTTGGTACAGCAGCAGAGAGGCTGAATCAGTAAAGTCTCAGGTGTAAGACCATGTATCAGAATGGGACTGGATAGAAGAGGAGGTAGACAGCATATCAGTGAGTATGCATTCAGTTTCAATAAGAAATGGTGGCAAGATCAGAATAATTATATCTACTTTCAGGAAATAGAAATTCTTGCAGTTTACCTTATTTTTGTTTAATGCGTTACATAAGATGTTTGCTAGTTGCAGTTTATGAACTGCCATTGTACTTGTACTTAGAAAGTGATTTGTTATAACTATAAAGGTAATACTACAGACTAACACAATATTAAACCGTTTGTATGCTTTCAGTTTTGTTGTAACAAACAGTCTTTAAACATCACTGTTAACTAAAAGAGCTAGTGACCTTCGTTGTAAAGATTTAAAAGGTACTATTTCTGCAAATGCATCTGTTTCTGTTTTATGAAAATTTCTGAAGGGATAGTTCACCCAAAAAGTAATATTCTGTTATCATTTCTTACCCTCTTTGACTTTCTTTTTCCATGGAGCAGAAAAGTAGATGTTGGGAAGATGGCTAGGGTATGACTGTCACTATTTACTTCACTGCATCTTTTTTCCATACCTTGAAAGTGAATGGTGACCGAGTCTGTCATTCACTTATATTCTTTCTAACTTCTCCTTTTGTGCTCTATGGAAGAAAGTTATATGGGTTTGGAAAGACTTATGGGTGAGTAAATGTCAAAATGTCATTTTTGGTTTAACTATCCAAAAAATGTTTGCATAATGTTTTACATAGGGCTGCACTGATATAAGGATGAAACTTTTTGGCAGATAACGATTTAAAAAAAAAAATTGTCAATACTGATACTTTGCCACTTAAGTTACCTTATTTCTTAATCAGATCACTGTTTTACTTCGGAATGCTTACAAAAATGACAAAGAGGTACAACAGCTTTTCACTGTTCTAACAATAAATAATTTCAGCTGAACGTTGGATCTGTTGATCACATGATGACAGGCCAAAATTGTAAAGAAAGACACCATAAAAGATGAATGGAAGATAAAAATGTTAAAAGATAAAATAAAAAGACTAAATATGATAACATGATAATTTTGCCGTTTAAAACGCTGCTTATAAGGTTTAGTAATCGCACAAGGCCATATTGTGATTTCAATCTTAATTCAACCAATCATGCATCATTTATGAATTTCATACCAATATCTCAGAAGTCAAAGTCTGCTGGTTTCAGAGTGTTTTGAATTGTTTCCCTCATCATGTAGCCTATTGGTAAGTGCCGCTTTCACAACTGCCACGTCCGTTTATGGCGTTTTTTTCCCGCATTAACATGATAATGAGACCATCTTTTTTTTATATTTCATGTTTTTTGTAGTGTCAACCCTTCTACATATTCTGGCTATTATTATTTTTGAATTGAGCATTTGAATTCACAAAGTTTTTACCAAGTATGTGACTAATTATTCAGGAATCAACCATCTGCGTTTTCATGCTTATTACCGAAATGCCGATGGGTTTTAATTTGTTCAATAATTATCGGCAGCCGATACATTGGTGCATCCCTAGTTTTACACAATCTTTGTTATTGTTGTGATATTATACTTTTAAGTATTATTAATATAATTTTAAAATAACTAAAAAGTGACAAAATGACAGAAGAATTAATTCGTGTTTTGTTACCAGTATTTGTTGAACTTTGTTTTTCCAATTTAAGTACTGTAGATGCATTAGGATGTAAAAAGTCATGCATTAATGTATATTATTTTAATGGCATTCCGGTCGATATTTTGTGCTTAGGTGATTGATAGTGACAGATCCACATATCAGGTGTTTGCACTGCAGATTGCGCATTACAGTACTGAACTGCGCTGGTAAAGTAGGTCATTTAAGCCTTGTGCAGTTTATGTTAGTTCTAGACATAAATAACCAATGCTTTCAATTTTTAATTAATTTGTTTATTGCACCTTTGATGAGGCTAAGTGTTGGATCGGCATTCTGTCAATTAAAACTCTTTGATTTGGAGGGCTTGTGTGTGTGTGTGTGTGTGTGTGTGTGTGTGTGTGTGTGTGTGTGTGTGTGTATTGAATGATGCATCATGAATCTGCATTACTTAGATGATGCAAAGAGGTAAATTACAGCAGACACTTCAAAGACAGCAGTTCCTCTGTGTGAAGTTTGCAGGGGCATGAACTAGTTTATTCATATCATATGTAAATGAACCCTGAATCGCATCACCTTTTGGGAATGAGGGTTAGATCACATTTGCATGGACAAAGTAGATGTTGTCATTTACAGAGGAAACTCAACATATAAAGTGTTTGAAACTGGTTGAACTTTGGAGGACAAAACTTGAAGTTGCACTGAAGCCTAACTTTGCTGGAGAAAATGGTCTTGAACCAGCCTAAGATGTTTTTTTTTCTTTTTTTTCTGGTCTTCCAGACTGACCAGGTCCATCTGTTGGTTGATTTTAGAGAGGTTTTCTGACACATTTCAGCTTGTTGGGCTAGCAGACCAACTGGCTGTTAAGCTAATTCAGCTGAGTACCAGCTTGGCCAGGCTTTGAGACCATCTTAAAACCAGTAGACCACCTTATGCTTGGTTAAGATGGGTTTTTTTTTTTTTTAGAAGGGGAACTGTGTTTTGGGAATATTCATTTTAAATTCTGGTCCAGTTTTAATGGATTTGTGATTTGAATTCAATTTAAAGGTATATAATGGTACATGCACTTTTTCAAGTTGATTGTACTGAAATGTGTGTTGGCTGTGCCTGTCCACAACCATCCTATTATGATAAAAATCCATCCAGTGTTTTTGTTTTAATCTCCTTGTATATTTTCCCCTGCCTCAAATCGAGCCGTTCGACCGTGTGACGTCACACGGTCGGACGTCCCTCCCAGGATTGTTGATTGACAGCAGTGTTTCAACACAGACCCGCCCTTGCTCGTGAGCGAGCTGTCAATCATAGTCCGTCATCATTGTTGATACACTGGAGCAGAATGGCGCCTAAGCGATTGTGGTGTCCTGTTCTTCGGTGTAATAACGAACACAGCAGTCATTTTGATGTTCCTAAATCTGAACTGCTGAAGACGCAGTGGCTGAGTTTTGTTTACGATGGGAATATTCCCCACGAGCAACGTCAATGCGTTCATGTTTGCGCTAATCATTTTTCACCAGACTGCTTTATCAACGAGGGTCAGTATAAAGCTGGTTTTGCTAAGAAGGGGCGGGGTGACCAAAGCTCATTATCATTTAAAGTCATATGCACTGAAATGGCGTGCTGAAAACAGAGCTGTTTTGAGCAGGTAAAATTAGTGTTTTCTTAAAATACTAATGAGAATTTTTAATAAAAGTATATTACAAAGTTTTCATTTAGACCCTAAAGATTCATATTAACTTGTACAAAAATGGCATTATATGACCCCTTTAACAATTTGTTTTACGGTGCATTTACTTTGCTTACATGTAATGTTATGCTTGTTGTACTTGAGGTACACACACACACACACACACACACACACACACACACACACACACACACATATGTTCGTGCAACTATCATTATGAGGACTCTCCATAGACATAATGATTTATGTACTGTACGAACTATAGATTATATCCCCTAACCCTCACAAAAAAAACGTTCTGCATTTTTACATTTTCAAAGAAACATCGTTTAGTATGTTGTTGTTTTTTTTCAAGCTATTTAAATTATGGGTACACTAGAAATGTCCTCATAAACCACATTTATAGCATAATACCCTTGTAATTACCAGTTTGTTACCTAAAATTTTAACTATTTTAATAAACCACTTAATCCTACACACACAATATACACACATGCACTATACAAACACACATAAAGCTGTAAATGCTTCTATTTCTGTTATTTTATTTTATGTCCTGATATTATCCAAAATATTTTATTGTAGTGGTGGTTTTGAATAATTAAAAAAATATGTATTGTTTTTAATAGTCTGCCTTTGAATTTGTTTATTTTTGAGTATATTATAATAAAATTGCACTCTCTCTCTCTCTGCCCCCACAGCTGTCTTTTGCTGAGGATCAGAACGACCTCACTCACAATGGCCTGGACACAAAGGAGTGTGTGTATTTGGTGCAGATATCATGCCAGGTAAGGTTGTACCTCACTGAGAAAATGACTAAAATAGAAAAAAAACGTAGCACTGACTGTGTGATGGCAACAGAGCAAAAGCTTAGCCTCGCTGCCATGCTTGAAAAAAGGGGGAAGATATAAAAAGACTTTTAAGAGGTTCAGATCTCTTAAAAGGCCAACCGCATGCTCAGCAATTCACCGTTTCATGGAATGCAACTGGGTTTTAAGTAAAAGCACACATTTTCAGAGCAGATTTACATTGTTAAGACAAGATGAAGACTCATTGCAGAAATGGAAATACTGGGTGGCTTCTTTGTTAAAACAAAGGGCTGGTTTGTGCACTTTAAGGGAGTTATACTGTTTTCCACACACTGCCCAAAGAATTCTAAGTGTGTGCGTGTGTGTGTGTGTGTGCACGTGCACGCACACATGCGTGGGTGGGTAGTTGGGTGCATGTGTGTGTGTGTGAGCTGAAAGGATTTAGAGGAGCCCTGCTCTGCTGATAGTGAACCATGCCTCTCCACTGAGGAAAATCAAATTGTCCAGCTATAAGAAACATATCTCCATACAATAGACATAAAACCAACTACGGATACCAGCGTTCTTAACCAAATAACTTTTAATATGAATAAGAACTGGTTGTTATGATCTATATCATATATATATCATGCGAGGGACGAAAAATGTCAACCGACAGAGAGATTTGCATTCTACTGTATTGTTTATACCATCCGCACGACTATCAGTTGGCAGGACTGCTTTACATAATTACATGTAAAAATGAAAATACAGAGTGGTGTGTGTCCCAAACAGGTCACCAGGTATATCAACACAGGAAAGAAAACTGTTCTTGTCAAGCGATTTTATGTAGTGTTTAAATATTTTCCAACTGTCGTCCAGTTCTGAAGAATATAAGGAGATTTAAAAGTGAAACTAACCTTCTCTCTCTCCTTTATTAACAATAAATATTCTAGCTTTCTTCAGTCTTACTGCTGCTCATGTGTCTTAGGGTCGTAAGTGGACAGTGAGGCGTTCATATGAAGAGTTCCGTGTCCTGGACAAACACCTTCACCTTTGTATCTATGACAGAAGGTTCTCTCAGCTTCCTGAGCTTCCTCGAATAGACAACCTCAAGGACAAAGCCGAGGTATGTACACCTCATATATAGTGCCAGCTTAAAAACTGTGCGGATTTTAGAGTCAATGCACAATGAAGACATTGTTTTAGAATGAATCAAGATCTTATGTCTCAAAGGCTCTATTTTTAGACTATTGAAACATGCCTCTTGATTTGTGCGAGTAATAGACTGAAATGTACTGGTACTGGTCTTCACCACAAGCTTGGGTCTAGATTGCAAATGTGGACAGATTCAAAAATGGTGTAGTGTAAACGACAAGAAAATCACAACTACTTTTTTGGTAACTTATCGTATAGCTTCAGAAGCATCTGAATATACAGTAGCAAGCTGTATGGACTAGGGATGCGCCGATCTGATACCTGGCACGGTATCTGCTCCGATACTGACGTTTTTTGATGGATCGAGTATTGGTTCGACGAGCCCGATCCAAATACGATACTGTGTGTTAATCATGTTAGTTCCTGTCAAGCTCCAAAAACGACATAAAAGAACCATACAAACACAATTAAAGCAGTTCATATGTCTCGTGAATTTTATTCAAAGACTCTTGAAGACGTGTGATAGCTCTGTGAATCACAAAAGACTGTGTTTAATAAGTCAATTTATAATATACACGTACAGCGCCAGCGCATTATTGAATGGCGCTGCTCTGTTTACACACACAAAGATCAAAGATCCCCCATTTAGCCTTAACAGACTGTAGGGGCAAGTGCTGTTAGCGAGCACCTATGAAGGCCGGAACGGTACACGAGGGGGTGGGTGGCCAGCACCATGCCCGACCGCCTTTGTGAGATGTTTACACACCACACCAGGTACTCATTTTAGGCTGAGTTGACCTAGGGGAGGCCCAGGACCGGTTCAGATAATCGTCACTGGTGTTGGCCATGAGCGGGAATCGAACTCAGGTCGCCAGGTTCGTAGCGCAGCACGCTAACCGCTACAGTACCGTTTACTGTATAACAGTATAGTTAACAATCAAGTCGTGTAGTTAAAGGTTTGTGTTTCTTTACATATAATTAGCATCACTCAGTGAGGTATAGATATTGTAAAATGATTATGAAATAAACAACACTGTATCAGATCAGTATCGTCCGAGACCAAGATTTCAGATATCGGAATCAGAAGAGAAAAAGTGAAATCGGTGCATCCCTAGTATGAAGCACATTTATGATACTTTTATGGTGGTGATTTTCCTCCATATTGAAGAATATCTGCCATATCTGTCATTATGAAATTGTGCTGTTTGGCAAGAGCTGTGTTAAGTTTCTCTCCTTTTGTGTTCAATGGAAACAACATACAGGTTTGGACAAAGATGAGGATTAAATAATAACAGATTTGTCATTTTTGGGTGAACTGTTCCTTAAGGAATCTCTCTTTTTTTCTGTCTCCTCAGACACTTTCCCAGATGCTAACGGCGTACATATCCCGCCTGTCAGCCATCGCTGATAACAAGATCAACTGTGGCCCAGCACTCACATGGATGGAGGTATATCAGTCACGCCCACTCCTTAACCTACATTTCAACTGAAAGCTTCCTGTTGCGGCCTGCCCAAGTCCTACCCAACTGCCATGGTGTATTTAACATAAAAGCAGTTGGAGAGTTTCATGTATTTTAACAACAATACATTTCTCAGGACAGCTAATGAAACATAATCCCATTTTAAAGAATGTCATACGTCGGACTTTGATGCATAATAATACACCCATTCACACCCAGTCTCTTATATGCTGTTAGTCATTAAGAAGGATAATAGACACCTGATTCAACTTGTCTCAAAGCATCCAATCATACAAGTTGTTTACTTGGTTAATGATATAGGCAAAATGATGAAACCAAGACATACCTTTAGGCATTAATTAATTAACTGACTCAATCTTTTTCATCAGTTTACTCATATCCAAGTTCTGTGAAACACAAGAGGAAAAACTTTGAAGAATGTTGTTGAAAAAGTATATATCCCATACACTTAAAGGGATAGTTCACCCCAAAATGACAATTCTCTCATCGTTTACTGACCATCATGCCATCCCAGATGTGTATGACTTACTTTCTTCTGCTGAACACAAATTAAGATTTTTAGAAGAATATCTCAGCTCTGTTGGTCCATACAATGCAAGTGAATGGTGACCAAACGTTTTTAATAATATTCAAGTCTTCAAGACATGGATTTAAACACTGGAGTCATATGGATTACTTTTATTTGGCCTTTGTGATTTTTGGAGCTTTGTAGGTCACCATTCACTTTCATAGTAAGAACCAAAATAACTGAGATATTTTTCTACATCTTCTAATCTTTATGTTCAGCAGAATAAAGATAAGATAACAATTTTGGGGGGAACTCTCCCTTTAAAAGTAAATGGCGACTGTGGCTCACATTCCACTTAACATCTCCTTTTGAGTTCCATGGAAGAAAGAATGTGATGGGTGAGAAATTAACAGAATTTTCATTTTTGGGTGATCAATGCATTCTCCTTCACCTTCTTAGATCGACAACAAAGGGAACCACCTGCTGGTTCATGATGAATCATCCATCAATGTTCCCGCTGTAGCTGCAGCCCATGTCATTAAGCGCTACATCGCCCAAGCAGCAGATGAACTCTCTTTTGAGGTATTATTTTTTTTAATTTTTTTGTTGTGTCTTAACCATTAAATGTGAATTTGAGGGCACAGTTCATTTTTATATCATTATGTATTGAAGCTCATTCTCTCCTCTAAAGGTTGGAGACATAGTGTCTGTGATCGATATGCCTCCTAAAGAAGACACTGGCTGGTGGAGGGGTAAACATGGATTTCAGGTGGGTTTAATATACTGTGTTGAAATGGAAATGGTGTATATCTTTTACTTTTCTGAACTGCTTTTGTTAAAGTTTTTTTATTTTACAAATGATTTTGTCAGATTTTTATATAAAAATTGTTAATTTATATAAATTAACACATTCTTCATAATGAAGGCACCTTATTTTTGTCTTGTTTCATGGCAGTCTGTGCCACTGTATCTGTAATTTCATTAAATGTTACAATCTCTTTCGAATCAGGTTTTGTGTACATTTGAGACTTGTTTTTGCAGTTTTTGTGTCACGTCTGAGTCAAAACATCAGCTCATTATGTTTCTTTACTGCTGATAAAGGAGGAATCTAATTGGTGATAAACAAGTTGTAAAGTAATTGCTACTGATACACAGGTCCATAAATACTGTATTTTTATTGTGCTGCTGCAAAATTGAACATTTTATAAACTGAGGTGATTCACAGACGTAATCTTATCTGTATCCTTAAAGGGATTGTTCATCCAAAAATAAAAATATTGTCATCATTTATTCACCCTCTTGTTGTTCCAAACCCATATGACTTTGTGTTTTGTTTTTCGTGCAACACAAAAGGAGATGTTAGGCAGGTTAACCTCAGTCACCATTCACATTCATTGTATGGAAAAAAGATGCAATGAAAGTGAATGGTGAAAAAGGAATTCTTGTGGGTATGGAACAACATGAGGGTGAGTGATAATGAGAGAATTACAATTTTTGGGTGAACTATCCCACAGAGATTTAGAGATCTTGTTGAAATGAGGTTGAAAATCTGTTATTTAAAGACTAGTTTCTCTCTCTCCCTCTCTCTGTGTTTTCACAGGTGGGATTTTTTCCTTCTGAATGTGTGGAACTAATTAGTGAAAAAATCCCCTCAAATGTGACCAACTCATTGGCCAAGCCAGGTGTGCACTTTTTGCCCAAACTATTTAATTGCAGTGTAAAAGCATAGCTCTGTAATTTTGTTAAATGTTGATTTCATTTTTATTCATTGTAAAATAACATCAGCCTATGAGCGTAATGGGTACAATTTGTTTTTAGCCTTCAGCTTTGGTTTTAAAGCTTTGGTATTTTTATATCTCATAGTGTCTAAGAAACATGGCAAGCTGATCACATTTCTGCGCACGTACATGAAATCACGTCCCACCAAACAGAAGCTAAAACAGCGAGGGATCCTGAAAGAGAGGGTGTTCGGCTGTGACCTTGGAGAACATTTGCTTAACTCAGGCCATGATGGTGAGAAGAGTGAGCTATTAAAAACCTCATGAGGATGTTTAAAGCAAAAAATAAATATACACTGCTTTTCAAAAGTTTGAGGTCACTTGACTGAAATGTCTTAAAAACATTTGATCTGTCTGCTTAAATGTTTGAAATTAGTTTGTAGACAAAAATATAATTGTGCCACCATATTAATTTATTTAGTTATAAAACTAAAATTTTATAAAAAATTAAATGCGTATTTGAAATTGATGACTTGGACTAAATAATAAAGAAAAGCACCCAATAAGTGCCCAACATAGATGGGAACTCCTAATGTTTAAAAAGCATCCTAGGGTGATACTTCGAGAAGTTGCTTGAGAAAATGTCAAGAGTACATGTCTGCAAATTCTAGGCAAAGGGTGACCACTATGAAGATGTTAAAATGTAACACAGTTTTGACTTATTTTAGATTTTTTTTAGTCACAACATAATTCCCATAATTCCATTTGTTTTTCCATAGATTTTGTAAGTGACCCTAAACTTTTGACCGGTAATGTATATATTTTACACATTGTGACATTATTTTAATGTCAGTTCTACAAATGTTACCCCCGATTCTCATTACCTCTATGTGAACAAGAATGTCATTATGATATTCTCATCATTGCAATATGAATTTTTTTTATATTTATTTAAATTGTAAAGTATTTGCACATCATAGTAGTTCTCCCTTAGTACTGCCTTTCATTCATTTAAAAAAAATACTGTACTTGTAATACAGTAAAAAAAATAAAAATAAGAATACTGTGTTGCGGTAATGAGAATCATCATTGAAAATGACAGGAATAGTAGGAGTAAAACGTCTGGATGCATTATGGTAATGAGAATTATGGTAAAATGGGATCAGGTGTCCTGAAAATAATGTCACAATGCAAAATATCTTAAAATAATATTCTGGGTTCAATACAAGTTAAGCTTTATCAACAGAATTTGTGGGATAACATTGATTACCACAAAAATTACTTATGACTTGCCCCTCCTTTTCTTTTTTAAAAAAAAAAAAAAGAAGAAGCAAAAATCTGTGTTTCGGTGAGGCACTTACAAATGAAGTTAATGGGGCCAATCCGTAAATGTTAAAAGACTCACTTTTTTTAAGATATAGCCACAAGACATGAACCATGTGAATGTTAACATGAGTTTAGTGTGATAAAGTCATGTTCTAACCAACAACAACTTTACAGCTCAAATAAAACATGAGTTTTAACAGAATCATTAATATAAGTACTTTTATAAAATTAAAAGCTTCACATTTCTGCCTTTAAACCCTGAGAAATGGGCCCCATTTACTTCCATTGTAAGTGTCTCAGTGTAACTTCGATTTTTTTTAAGAAAAAGACAGATGAGACTAAATACATTTGTGTGATAATCGATATTATGCCACAAATGCTGTCAATTGAGCTTAACTTATATTGAACCCGGAATATTCCTGTAATAGTCCTAATGTATTCTTCATTGTCTTTTATATTTGTAGTATTGATTTGGAGTTAATTATAACCAGGACATTTTTTTGACAGATTTCGTGAGAATCATCCTGATGTAATAATGTGTGGCTAGTGTAGCTTTGTATTGTTTATTAAATCAATATGCCTCGAGAGGCTGTCTTTAGAGTTATTTTAACCACAAATAAGGGGTGTTCATTCAAACCCCCTAATTTTTTAATTGAATTGAATAAACGTTATTGTTCCATGTAGGGAAATTTGTCTTGTACTCGATACACAGCAGTTAGACAGCAACACACACAACATACAACACAATATAAATACTAAAAAAGAACTAACAAAGCAACGTAATATTAAATATTTCAAGTAAAAAATAATATAAGCACAATATAAAATACAAATCCATACAGTTCAAAAACCTTAATCTTATTTAAAAGTTTGACTGAGTTTGGCACAAATGAATTTTTAAACGGCTCGACTTGCATAACGAAACTGAACCGTCTACCTGAAGGTAAAATATTTATTCCTCATTGAGGATGTGGTGCACATCAGATATGATTTTTTTGAGCTTGTCTCTGTGTAGACTGCTTATAGCCCCTGGATGGATTTGTGGTAAAATCACTGACACACGTCTTTTTTTTTTTTTTTTTTTTTTTTATAATTTTCACAAGAATATATTTTGTGTTTGACAAACAATGTTGCAGATATTATAAAATCCAACAGTCCCACAGGTCATCCGAAGCTGCACAGAGTTCATTGAGAGGTATGGAGTAGTGGATGGAATTTACCGCTTATCTGGGATTTCCTCCAACATCCAGAGACTGCGGTGAGACACCAGTTACATACAGTATTATAATAAATATTTAATCACTTGCATGATTTCAATATAGGCAGCACTTTACATTTTTTGAGAACGCTTATCAATGTCCATTGTCTCTAGGCATGAGTTTGACTCTGAGCACGTTCCAGATCTCACTAAGGACATGTACGTTCAGGACATTCATTCAGTGGGATCTTTGTGCAAGCTCTATTTTCGAGAGCTGCCCAACCCACTGCTGACCTATCAGCTCTATGAGAAATTCTCAGTAAGCATCAAACCACTGCAACATTGACACACTGGTGTACTGTGACATAAAAATCAGTATTGGGACACAGAAGTGATGTTCTGGCATATTTGTCACAGGATGCTGTATCAGCCGCCACTGACGAGCAGAGACTGGTCAAAGTCCATGATGTCATTCAGCAGCTGCCTCCACCACACTACAGGTTAGGTTGGTGCACAGCACCTACTACTGATAAGAAAGAAAAGTGCACTTTCCTCTCTATAAAATGATTAGAATTACTTCTTATGTGCTCATGTATTGAATAGAGTTGAATAAATAAAGTGCAGTTCAAACGACTGAGCTGCTTCACTTTGCAGTTTTTTTCAGAATATCTATTATCAGTATAACAATTTGAACTGATGAATTTGCATGAATTTCATAACTTTTTTTATTTGGTATGCCCCCTTTTGCATGTAATTGAGCTGTCATAGGCTCCATACGTTTGTGCAAAACCTGATTATCCATGTTATTAAGCATGATATGAGAATGCAACACACAAGATTGCACACTTTGGAACAATGGAAGCAAGGGAATCTGAACTTTTGTACAAAAAAGTAATGAAGTTAAGAGTCTATTTGATTAGTAACCTAGAACCTATTTTAAGTCATAACATTTCTTTGGTGTACATTTTTCAGGTTTCCAGGTTTATTAGATTTTGAATCCCAGATTTTCAATGTAGAATTTTGAACCCCTCTGTATGTGATGCATAACAAAACAAATTTTGGAGCTAAGAGATCTTTTTATGCGCAATGATTTTAATGAACATATTTGCTCTTTTTCTTTGTTTCTAGAACTCTTGAGTTTCTCATGAGACATTTATCCCGTATGGGAACGTTTAGCTCTGTCACCAATATGCATTGCAAAAACATCGCAATTGTCTGGGCTCCAAATCTCCTCAGGTGACTTAAGCCATGCTTTTTGATAGATTTGTCTATAAAGATATTTTCTCCAGTAAAACAAGTTGTGTTTATTAATTGACTCGATACATGTTGCAGATCCAAACAAATAGAGTCAGCATGCTTCAGCGGCACCTCTGCGTTCAAGGAAGTGCAAGTGCAGTCAGTTGTTGTGGAGTTCATCCTTAATCACGCTGACATTCTGTTCAGTCCCAAACTTAGCACTCTGATCCGCCACAGCACAGGTGAGAAATTAACCTCAGTAATTCTCCTCCCATATCAATTGATTTTTAGATGAAAGTCTACTAATGAGGGACTTTAAAGAGCACCTAACTGTAATCTGAATTGACAGGTCACACTACTTTAGCTCGGCCCAAGACTTTGCTGGTGAGCTCTCCTTCTACCAAGCTGCTCTCTCTGGAGGAAGCGCAGGCCCGGACTCAAGCCCAGCTCAGCTCTCCTGTGTCCCCTGATAGCAAGTACATTGATGTGGGAGAAGGGCCTGCCGCCCTGCAGGGAAAGTTCCACACAGTCATAGACTTTCCTTCTGAGAGGTTTGTCTGTTTACATTGATTTTTATTTTTGTAATGCTTACAACAATTACATAATAGAGCTGTGCCCTGCTTTAAAAACCAGCATAAGCTGGATTGGTGGTCTTAGCTGGTTTCCCAGCCTTGTCAGGCTTGTCTGTTGGCTGGTTTTAGAGAGCCTTCTTAAACCGCTAAGACCAGCAAACCATCTTAGGCCCACGTATAATTGGTTATTTTTCCGGGTTTAGGAAGAAGGGCTCAACCAAGGCAAAGAAGTCACCAGTGGGAAACTGGTTTTCATTCTTCAATATGGGAAAGTCTTCTGCCAAGCCCAAACTACACCGCCATCCTAGCGAGCCCAATGAGATGAAGAACACGCCCCTACCAGGTCCAGCTTTGACTTTGTTTATTTAAATTTTTTATCAGAAAAATCATGCAAATATTGGTTATGTTTCAAACACTCATGAGGTGGCTATCAAAAACATTTATTCAGTATTGAAAAGTATCAGTAGAAAACAGTTAATACCCAATTGTTGTTTTTGCTATATAGTGGTGGGCGATATGACCAAAATCTTATCACAATATGATTAATTTTATATATATTACAATATAGTAAACATTTTCTGAAAAATCAATAAAAATGGGTTTATATATTTAAAAAACATATCGTAATGCCTATGTTTTTGGATAATACAGAGAATTAAATACTTTTAAAATGAAAACTACTTCCTCTTTTATAATTTTCTGGAATTTGAAAAACATAGTAAAAATATATATTTTTTAAACAAAAACAATAAAAAAACAACTTGGTTTTAAACTAGCCATAATGCTAAATTTCACATTATGCCACATTTCAGTCTGATACTATTATTATTATAAACTTTCCTTAAGAAACTCAACATCTTCTCAAAGCAATGCAACAAACAAAATAATACACAAGTAAAAAAAAAAAATACTTATACAATAATACTAATAACCAAAATAAACACTTACCGTATAGGCTCTTAATAATTCAGTCTTCTCTATAGAGAATATATGAATATCTGAAGGCAAACATGGCTGGTTTGTTTTCTAATATCTAACGTCATTCGAAAATAACTTTAGAAATGGTGAAGATGTTTAGTTTAAAAGCCCTTTATTTTGCCACATAAAAGTGCTTTAGCTATTTTCCGCATCAGTGGATTTGAATGTTGGCCTGTCTAGCTGTTTGAGAAGTGTGACTTCCTCCATAGCACCAAACAGAATATAAAAAAGAATAAAAACCTAGTAGAATGCAAATGGGTCATGTAAGTGTTGTGTTCTGAGCTGTGATTTTGAGTCAGCGCAAGTGATCCAGCTCTGTGCACTCCTGTCTCTGGAGCATAAATATCGGAAAGCCTGCTGGACTCCAGAAATAGACACAGATGCGCGTGTCAGATGAGAAGGATAACTAGCGTATATGAAGTGCCGAACGCAAGATGAAGGTCATTGAATTTGCTGAATTTAATTGAAATTTACAATGCTGGAAAAACCCTGTCCACGTCTCTTCAAGTCTCACTTGAAGCCCCGCCCACTGAAAGATACGCACATGCCGGTCACATGGATATTTACATATTGCAATATACACGATATAGCAAAATCTCTATCGATTGACACTTTATATCATCACTGCGATAGATATTGTCATATCTATCGCACAGCCCTAATGCTATATATTTATTTTATTTTAGCTTATTAGAGTTTCGAACCGATAGCTTAGCAACATGCTAATATCAAACTCCGATCTGAATTCAGCTGTGTTCGTGAAATCTTTTGTGCAGTTCTTCTGAGAAGATTTATTGGAGTTGCGAGTGTTTACAGAGCTGCTGTCCATGATAAGCATTTAAATTTAGTCAGTTATAAGGTTACATTGTTGTACGAATGCTGCCTTGAAATGCAGCAGCCTATGTAAACAATAACCAGCCTATATAAACATTATATAGGTCTCTTTTGGTCAATAGGATGAATAATAAATACAATTCTTGAACTTTGTCTCACTTTTACAGGTGGTAGAGGAGACACTGGAACACTACGATCTGCTAAAAGTGAAGAATCTCTGTTCTCTTCTCATAACCATGAGGGTGAATTCACATTTCTTAACTTAAAGGTGCAATAAGCGATTTTTGCCTGCACTTTTCTAACCAATCAGAAGACTATCCAGAAATGCTCTCCCTGTCAGTCATTTTTAGTGTTTGTGTTTGCTGACATGTCTTTGAAGGGTGGGGTTTTGGAGAGAGGGTGTGTGGTTGAAGCGAACAGAATGGTGGAAGTTAGTAAAATGGCTAAAATCGCTTTCGGCACCTTTTAAAACAGTTGTTTCTCAATGATTTATTCTATATTTTACAGTTTTTGCAGTTTATTTACCCATGGGTTGAACTGTCATTCTGTCTCAGGTGGATCCAATATCTATCGTCCACGTAGACCACTCTCCATCAGTGATGCTTTATCAATCTCATTCAATGAGGAGCTGCTGGACAGCAAAGCAACTGGAGACTCCCGGTCCAGTCTCAAGGACCACAAGAAGGACACCGTTGCTTCCTCCTCTTGGGTGCCAGCTCTTATATCTCCACCCCACCAAGCTGCTGACACTGAGTTTATAAGCATGACCTCCTTAGACATTGATCCACTTGCCTTTAAGTGCAGCACACAGCCAATCATTCCTACTGTATCTGATGATAATAAAAAACGCAGTCACAAGAAGGCAGGAGGCAGTCTTGTCAAGTCAGACCTTTCATACAAAGTCACTAGCCCCTCCCTTCCACCTGATCTTATCCCAGTGTGCTTGGAAGATGCCAATCACAAGCCCTCCGAAGCGCCAGCTGCCACATCTAAACTGAACATGGAGACATCCAAGACTGACCCAGAGGGGACCACAAGGAGCTCGGTGGCAAAGAGTGTGACTGTGTCCTGTCCTTCTGACATTACATCTCTAATGAAAAAGTCCAGTGTGTCTACAAAAGGTGGTGAAGTCCATCAGAGATCCGCTAGCTTTCACAAAGCAGAAAGTAAACCTACAGATGTCAAAGGGCATAGAAGAGCTGAGTCAGGTCAGCACTGCTAAAACATTGTCATCAAAATAAATTAATTATATATTTTCTAGACTTTTTAGGACCATTTCCCTGCTGAAAAAAATAACAGCTTAAATCATCCTAAGGTTGTGTGCTGGTCTTAGCTGGTTTAAGATGGCCCGGCTGGAAGACTATCTAACCACTTTTTGCTGGATTAAGCTGTTTATTTTCCCTGCACTGTTGATATTTCATTGAGCCCATTTACATGTCCAGCAATACGCTGAACTACGAAACCATCAGCATTTTCAAAAAATCTGACAATGCAAGAAAAACGCATTTACATGAGACTTGAAAACATTTGATTATTACTTTTGATGCTAAAATGTGAACAGACGTCCAAAGAACACTTCATACACTGGATAAGCTGGACATCAGGATAAAAATGGGAAAGCCTTTTAAAGTGTTTACATGACCAGACATGTTGTTAGCTTAAGCAAACGTGTACGATCATGCACGTAAACTTGCTCATTGCACTCATTACAAAGAATATGTGAAATGAAGGCCACTAACAACTTTAGCAAGAGAAAGCTAACAATGTTATCAAAGCAAGCATTTAATCAATTTTTTTTTATTGTATTTAAGCTGTGTTTCAATATGCAGTTTCACATTGATTTGTTTTTCTTTATCTAGGTGCTGTGATGTTTGAATGCACGCCTGGTTTGGTAAGGTCTGTGTCTCTTATAACTCCCCAGCCTGCGATAAAGAGCGCTGCACGTATGCTAGCTCTGGAACTAGCTGAGACGGCCCAGCAGGCCACTCGACTTAGCAAGCGTGGAAGCTCTGAACCCCCCACACCAATTTCTCCAGTTCACCAACAGAACCCACTCTTTACACTTCAGTTTCCACCTCGGCAGACATCCACTGATCGAGAGGAACAGTATGCCTCCAATAGGATTTTTACAGATCCATCCAGCACCATGTCTACCAATGCAGACAGCCTCCGTAGCACCTGTGCCTGCCATGGCAGTGAAAGTGGACTCAGTTTCTCAGATGGTTGCGAGGCACCAGCTGGAAGCCACTGCACTCATGCGTCCTCTCAGGGTTTGTCTCCTTGCAGAGATCCAGGGGTACAGCTGGCTCAAGAGAGCCGCACAATGGTGAAAGACAACATCCGCCATGTTGGAGTTGGTACAGATGGAGGTTGTCCAGGCCAAGATCCTGAGATCAAATTGTATGGAAGTTTACAGTCATCTTTTTCAGAGAGCATCTCAATGAAAACTTCCTTAGGCTCTGATCAGTCAGCCATCACTTCCCTACATAACAAACAGGCTGCCAATGCCACCAACTTCAGAGCCATTTTGGCAGAGACAGCCATGCCTGCTTCAGTGCATGAAGTTCTTCCACCAAGTACTCCACCACGTGTAGTTTGTCACAACAAATCCAAAGACCAAAGGTCTGCTTACTCCCTACACTGGTCAAGCCCAATTGGGCAAAGCACACCTTATTATCAAGCTGAAGATGAGCGACCCCAGCCTAGATTTCTCTCCAGAAAATACTGCAATACCCTTGCTCCACAATCTCTGCATCAGTCTATTAAATATAAAGGTCAAAGGAAAGAGTACTCATCAGTTGGTCTCAGACATGGAGGACAAAGGTATCCACCATTGGATGGTGCCTCAGTGTACCCAACTATCCGCAGGGTACGTTCCATGCATGCTCCACCCGAGGACACATTTTTCTTCCTTCAGCGTCAAGGGAACAAGCCTTACCACAAACCACCTCCATCAGACATCCAGCAAGTGCGACCTTACTTTGAGGATGGCAAGGTTCGATATAGGTACAGCCCCTACTCTGAGGCTCGACACAGTAAAGTAGATCAACAGAGAGATGGATATACTCTATCCTACACACTTAGCAAACTGCCTTCTCGTCCATCAAAGGTAATGGGTGGCACTGAAAACTACCAGAAGCCTCTACACAACCTGCCGCTGAACAACAAGTCTGAGTTTATGACCAAAGATGTTGGTCACCAGCCAAAAACCCTAAAGAACCCTTCTCTCTATGAGGCTGTTAATTCCGGTTTGTCTGATCGTCATTTCAGCCAGTCCATTAGACGAGAAAACGCTGTCAAAGATAGGCCATTTGGTCCATTTGTGCCCCAGTCCCGTCTTGCGAGAGGCGATCGTCAATGCCAGGACACAATGCACACAAGGAGCAGGTCAAACTCTGGAAAGGAGATGTTGATCTCGACTGAAGGGGCTGATGGAAAGTACAGGGTTACCATGGTGTCTCATTACTCCCCAGAGCACCCACACTCTGAGCCTGATATCCCTGTGCCCTCTCAGTCAGACAGGCATGGTAGTGGGAAGGGAGCCAAATCCGCTTTTATAATGAAGCAGAGTCGCTCCATGCACGACTATCCTCAAGCACTGTCATGCCACTTGACCCTACATAAGGAGTATAGCTGCCCTGACTTTAAACACACCAGATCCAGGGATGGATTTGGTGTTGGACACACCAGTCAGGACAAGCTGATGCACCAGACTCTCAGTAACTACTTTAAAGAGGACTACCAGTACATCCGGCCAATGAGCAGGGACTCGCAGAGGTCTAAGAGATCACAGAGTGTTAAAACACGCCATGCACCTGGTCAAGCTAAAATAACTCTAGAGCGGGACAACAGACTGTCATTCAGTTCCCAAAGTAAAACAAGACCTCGTAGCATGTTTGTGCCATATCGCTCAGACTATTTGGACAGCTATGTTTCTGTACAGCCAAAAGTCCCTAAGACCAGTCGAGCAGGATCTGGTGTTTTCCCAAACTATGGCTGCATGGCTCCTCATATTAACAGACTGTATTCCTCTGCTAGGAGTCATGCAGGTTTTCACCGTACAGGTCTCAGGCCGGAGATGCAGATATATGCTGAATGACAGATCTGTAATAAAAATAACCTAAAATAAAGGAAATAATAAAGAAAATATGACCACTGCAGAGCAGTGGTTTTATATTGTTAATAAGATGAAAATATTATTTAAAGTTTAAAAAGGCTTTAATTGTTCACTGAGGGGTTTCCATCACTGTATGCACTGCATACTAACTGTATATTAGAGTTCAAGTGGCTTAAGCAAACAAACATTTTAGGAAATCGCTCATAGATAATGATAACGGGTAATTGTGGATTTTTTGCTACTTCCATTTGTTTAATTGTGTCATGTTAGTTTTGCCATTTTGTTACTAGGTTTGAAAATAACCAAAATATGATATTACATTTATATAGAAGAGAAAAATT
The DNA here is from genome assembly GCF_025860055.1 of Xyrauchen texanus. Lineage (NCBI taxonomy): Eukaryota > Metazoa > Chordata > Actinopteri > Cypriniformes > Catostomidae > Xyrauchen > Xyrauchen texanus. Next base: position 21,295,814 of record NC_068311.1, read on the forward strand.
TACAATGGCTTTCAAAATGTGCTATATATATGAGACATTGCCTTTTTTTGGGTGAAGAGTGTAGTGAGGTATTACCATCACTGTGTAATCTAAACACCGTTTTACATGTCAATGACATCAGCATGAATTATTTTACTTCTAAAGAGAATAAATATGAAAGGTCATAAAAGGGGGCTATGATGCCATTCCCCCCTGTTTTGCTCTCTGCATTTTATTATAAAACACAATAATCTGTGTTTTTATGTAACAACAGGCACTTTAGACATTATAATTTTCCATTATGTGCTAAATAAAGTCGCGGAAAATTTACTCAAAATGTAAAACTCGGTCATAATTTATTTACACGTATGTCGTTCCAAACCCTATGACTTACTTTCTTAACACAAAAATATTCATTAGTAATTTTAATGAATATTCTGGTCCATTTTTTTCAGTGCAATGACAATTAATAGGTACTCACGTTATAGCTTAATAAAGGACCCAAAAGTATCTTTAGAATAGTCCATGTTGGGTGAGTAAATCATGAAAATGTAAAATTTTTTAGTGAACCGTTCTGGGTGAAAATGTGTGGTCCTTAACTGGCTGACTAATATATTAGTAGCGTTCCGGTAGGTTCATAGTGTATATAGCTCAGGCCCGAATCTTGAACGGGTACTTTAGGGGGAGAATTGGGGTAAATAAAATTTGACTGTTTGCTTCACTCGCGCAAGATGTGACTGTCTTTCTTGCTTCTGCTGAACACAAGCAAAGATTTTTAGAAGAATATCTCAGCTCTGTAGTTCCATACAATGCAAGTGAATGGGTACCAAAACCACTCCAGTGGTTAAATCTATTAGAAGTGATGTGAAAGATCTATATTTAAGTTCTTTTTTTAGTATAAATCTCCACTTTCACATTCTTTTTTGTTTTTCATGCATATCACCACCTTTGGGGCAGGGAGTAGAATTTATTGTATAAAAAGACTTCACGTATCATCGTATCAGATTCTCAACCACACCCATCATGTCTCTTCTTAAGACATGGATTTAAACACTGGAGTTGTACTGATTAATTTTATACTGCCTTTATGTGCTTTTTGGAGCTTCAAAAGTTTGGTCACCATCCACTTGCATTGTGAGGACCACAAGAACTGAAATATTCTTCTAAAAATCTTAGTTTGTTCAGCAGAAGAAAGAAAGTCAAATATCGGGGTTGCATGAGGTTGAAGAAATGATTAGAATGTTTTTATTTTTGGGTGAACTATACCTTTTAATGGTTGCAAATGGAAAAAACTGTGCTTTTCTGATCAACTGCTGTTATAGTAATGCTAGTGTGATTTCTAACAAGTATGCTTGTTCTCTATTCTAGTTGATTTTATGCTGTTTTATGTGTTCACTTTGTCTCTCATTAAAGTTATTTATTCAGAATCACGACATGTACCCTTGTTGTACCTAATGTAATCAGCGATTAGACCATCATGCTTTGTTTCTTTCGACAGAAGCCTGGCAAAGAAGTGTTCAGTTAAAACCACGAAGACCGTTAGATGTTTAATGGTTGTTATTTATAATTTTTTTAGAAAGCCTGTTGTTGTGAGGTTTTTTGTTTTGTTTTTACCAAGCCCATGAGTACCCTAAAGGATTTTAAGCTGATTCTTCAAGTCAGAAATGTTTTTATCACTGTTATTTAGGCTACTCCTGTTATTTTTCCGTTCAGTTTTTATATTATTCATTAATATTAATGACCCCCACACCGGTTGCTGTATTTTACAGTCCCCTACATGTGTTGAGGAGCGAACAGCAGAGGGCACTACAGCACTGAAAGAAATGTAATGATGCTTCTGTTTCTAACATATGGACTAACAAGGATCAAAGGTTCAAAAGTGCTAGGTTTCTGATGCAATACAATTATTATATCTGCAAGACCTTTTTCATACGTTGTGCAAAGCATTTTGGTTTAAGGATTGGAATTGTCATGTTTTGCTGGTATGAATGAAACTGAAGCCATATCTGTGCTAAACTGTAGCATGCCAAAACATTGACACTATATTAGCCACTAATCGTTTTTACACAACTTTGTGTCAGACAGACATGAATTGAACATGAATTGAGTTGTCTTGCTTTTGCCATATTAATGAGATAACAAAAACAATGCTTTAAAACAACTAAAATAAAAGTGTGTCTTGTGCATATAACCACGTTTTGCTCTCAGATATGAATGTGTTCCTAAAGTAATAATTCAAATCAAAGTCTCCTTGACTCAAATATTAAATCTCGAGAGAATGGTCTCGAGCAAGAGTAACAATCTACTCTTTACATTCAATGTGTGCTTCCAACCAGCTAGCTGCAATTGTGATGCTTCTGAAGGCTGAAGCCAAATAATTCATGGGAGTCTGAAATTGAAGAAAGCAGATCATCAGTAGTATGGTGGTATGTATGGAAGAACACATAATGCACCATGTTGAGTTAAATAAGCATTTCTTGAGTGAAACTACCTGATGTCAAATCAATTGAATTGGCAGGGTTGCCACCACTTTCAGTTTGATTTGAATAAATGTTAGCTTGTAAGCATGTTATTAGCTAGAAAGAACCTTAAACACACAGGCACACACCTACACTCTTTTGTTTTTGTATCAGGATGGGGACTTTCTATCGACTTTTATAGATGGAGCTAATGATTTATTGCTATGCCCTAATCCAACCCTCAGAAAAATTAAAAACACTTTCTGCATAGGCATTGTTTAGTGTGTTTATTAAAGGAATATTCCAGGTTCAATAAAAGTTAAGCTCAATTGACAGCATTTGTGGCATAATGTTGATTAAAATTTTTTTTTTGACTCATCCCTTCTTTTCTTTAAATAAAAGCAAAAATCAAGGTTACAGTGAGGAACTTACAATGGAAGTGAATGGGGCCAATTATTGGCGGGATTAAAGGCAGAAATGTATTATTTTGTTAACTATTATTTGAGCTGTAAATCGTAATTTTACGGTTGTTTTTGAGTGTTTTAGGCCATGATGATGTAATGTCAACAAAGTTATAAGATTGGCTAGAACGTTACACAGATAAGGTTAGTTAGCAATTATATCACACTAAAATCATGTTAACACGCATATTTTTTTATGCCTTGTGGCTATACTTTAGAAAAGGTGAGTATTTTAATGTTTATGGATTGCTCCCATTCACTTACATTGTAAGTGCCTCACTGTAACCCAGATCTTTGCTTTTATTTAAAGAAAAGAAGGGGGCAAGTAAAAATTTATTGTGGTAATCAACATTATGCCACAAATGCTGTCGACTGAGCTTAACATGTATTGAATCCGGAATATTCCTTTAAGCCATTTTCCTTGTGGGACATTGGCTACTCCCTACAATGTAGGGGATTTCTGGTTTTACATCCTTGTGGGAACATTTGATTCCAAAATTATACAGTTACTGTCTTTTAGACCATAGAAAGTCTCTCCTCTGTCATTTTCATCCTAAACAAGTTGAATGACACGGGCTAAAATATCATCAGCATACTCTTTAAAAATCACATTATGTTGTTTGTGCATGGCTAAACAGCAATGAAAAGGACGAGTTTTAAAAGCAGGAATGCACATTATAAGACTAAAGCATCTCATATATGAGTGCCACTAACAGCTGCAGAAATCTGCTATGTGAGTAGATTTGTAGCCAACAGCAGATGCCTAGACTAGAGAACCTGCTGGCATACTTTCAGACTCGGTGTTCAAGAGCTCTGTGTGCAGGTACAATTAGTCTGGACAGACTGTGGCCTTATCCAACACTCCATCACTAACACAGTCAGGGAAGAAAATTATTTGCGGCAACAATAACATTAGAAAGGTAGTGCTTCGGTCAATTAAAGAGCATTTGCCCGTGGGTGGCAATGCGCATGTTAGCTCAACTTATATAGTAAATCTACAGTAGTGTGTGCATCCTGTGGCAGTATGAACCCTTCTTGTAATAACTTGGCACCATGAAAGCAGTGTCACCACATAAATGAAAGCAGCACAATTTTCAAGCAACCCTATCCATTAGAGCTGTCTTGAGATGTGAAAAGCAGTAAACAAATTTGTGCCCATTTTTTCTCTTCTGCCATTTTCATTGAGCGTTTTGGATGGTTCCAACAGCCACGTGACCCTCCGTCCATTACCATTGATTAATTCATAACAGGAGGTGCAGCTTTGTTCAACACATTTCCCCCTACCTCATCATGATTTTCCCCTTCTAAACTGGCTTGTAGCACCAGGGAGTTCTGTCAAGCTCAGATTAAATGTTAAAAAATGAATTACCTATCTGAGCTTTGTGGATAGCTGTACATATCTTTGTTTTCATAATGGATGCAACTCTGTCAGGCATCATCAGCTGTATTTCTTAGGTAATGTCATGATTCCATAGGAGGTGATGTTAAATGACTGATTATGAGTTGTATGTGATTTTTATTTGTTGAGTTCTTAAGACTACGATCCTTCCTAATAGCATCTACAATAAAAAATCTGTAGTAAAAAAGAACCCAATATATCAATGAATCGATTTATAAGGCTGAAAAATGTATGTATGTATAAGTATATATATATATACATTTATACACACACACACACATATATATATATATATAAAGAGAGAGAGAGAGAGAGTTATAGATATAGATATACACTACCTTTTATGTTTGGGGTCACTTGCTTGAAATGTTTCTCATGATCTTAAAAATCTTTTGATCTGAAGTCGCATGCTTAAATGTTTGAAATGAGTTTTATAGCCAAAAATTTAATTTTGTCACCATATTAATTTTTTTCATTATAAATATATATATATATATATTTTTTTTTTTTTTTTTTAAATGTATGACTTGGACCGAATAATTAAGAAATGCAGCCCAGCAGTCCAGCATATAGATGGGAACTCCTTCAATACTGTTTAAAGAGCATCCCAGGGTGATACCTCAAGAAGTTGAAAATGTCAAAAGTACATTTCTGCAAATTCTAGGCAAAGTGTGGCCACTTTGAAGATGCTAAAATACAACACAGTTTAAATTTAGTTTAGTTTTTTTTTTTTGTCACAACATAAGTCCCATATTTCAATTTCTATTATTCCATAGTTGCAGTGACTTTACAATTAATCTAAAATGTGAATAAAATAATAGAAATAGAATGAGTTACTCTAAACTTTTGAATGGTAGAATATATATATATATATATATATATATATATATATATATATATATATATATATATATATATAAGCAATATCACATGAGCAATCGGGCTATATGGCCCTACATCAGCACTGCTGGGATTTGGCCACAGGCCAAGTGCCGTAGGTAATCACAACTTATATACATCAGTTCAATTAACAAGTAAATTAAAAAAAATTGGGTACGGTCATAAAAATGCATTTGTGCATGGAACTACTTTCTTACGCAACCGATCATCATCTGCTGTTGCTGGTTCAAAACAAATGATGCGTCTAAGCCTTCGTTAGTAATTAAAAAATGTCACTTCAGAAATAATATATTGACTTGTGCTGTTTCTACCAAGTTATTGGAAAAGCAAGGATGGATAGATGTGTGTGTGTGTGTGTGTGTGTGTGTGTGAGTGAGAGAGAGAGAGAGAGAGAGAGAGACGGATCGTGTGCAATCACCTGTTGCACACCAAAGCAGAGATGCTGTCAGCATTCTCAGTGGTAAAATAGCCATCCAAGTAGGGGTATTCCTCTCTATTTCGCCATAGCCAGTGCGTAAGAGTCAAACACTATAGAAACCGCAATGTCCTCCACCATTTTAAACAGTATGTATCCAATGTGGAAACTCCGGTAAGAGGTAAGCACCTTGAGTTTGTGTAATTAATCAGTCTGTTGTGTCTCTCAGCTGTGCTGAGCCTTAATTCTGAAGTTTCCTACCTTTAGTAATGTAGTATTAATATGAGCGTATATATATATATATATATATATATATATATACTCACACTCACTCAGTATACAGTGAGGAAAATAAGTATTTGAACACCCTGCTATTTTGTAGGTTCTCCCACTTAGAAATCATGGAGGGGTCTGAAATTGTCATCGTAGGTGCATGTCCACTGTGAGAGACATAATCTAAAAAAAAAAATCCAGAAATCACAATGTATGATTTTTTAACTAGTTATTTGTATGATACAGCTGCAAATAAGTATTTGAACACCTGAGAAAATCGATGTTAATATTTGGTACAGTAGCCTTTGTTTGCAATTACAGAGGTCAAACATTTCCTGTAGTTTTTCACCAGGTTTGCACACACTGCAGGAGGGATTTTGGCCCACTCCTCCACACAGATCTTCTCTAGATCAGTCAGGTTTCTGGGCTGTCGCTGAGAAACACGGAGTTTCAGCTCCCTCCAAAGATTCTCTATTTGGTTTAGGTCTGGAGACTGGCTAGGCCATGCCAGAACCTTGATATGCTTCTTACAGAGCCACTCCTTGGTTATCCTGGCTGTGCGCTTCGGGTCATTGTCATGTTGGAAGACCCAGCCTCGACCCATCTTCAATGCTCTAACTGAGGGAAGGAGGTTGTTTCCCAAAGTCTCGCAATACATGGCCCCGGTCATCCTCTCCTTAATACAGTGCAGTCAGCCCTGTCCCATGTGCAGAAAAAGACCCCCAAAGCATGATGCTACCACCCCCATGCTTCACAGTAGGGATGGTGTTCTTCATTCTTCTTCCTCCAAACACGGTTAGTGGAATTATGACCAAAAAGTTATATTTTGGTCTCATCTGACCACATGACTTTCTCCCATGACTCCTCTGGATCATCCAAATGGTCATTGGCAAACTTAAGACGGGCCTTGACATGTGCTGGTTTAAGCAGGGGAACCTTCCGTGCCATGCATGATTTCAAACCATGACGTCTTAGTGTATTACCAACAGTAACCTTGGAAACGGTGGTCACAGCTCTTTTCAGGTCATTGACCAGCTCCTCCCGTGTAGTTCTGGGCTGATTTCTCACCTTTCTTAGGATCATTGAGACCCCACGAGGTGAGATCATGCATGGAGCCCCAGTCCGAGGGAGATTGACAGTCATGTTTAGCTTCTTCCATTTTCTAATGATTGCTCCAACAGTGGACCTTTTTGCACCAAGCTGCTTGGCAATTTCCCGTAGCCCTTTCCAGCCTTGTGGAGGTGTACAATTTTGTCTCTAGTGTCTTTGGACAGCTCTTTGGTTTTGGCCATGTTAGTAGTTGGATTCTTACTGATTGTATGGGGTGGACAGGTGTCTTTATGCAGCTAACGACCTCAAACAAGTACATCTAATTTAGGATAATAAATGGAGTGGAGGTGGACATTTTAAAGGCAGACTAACAGGTCTTTGAGGGTCAGAATTCTAGCTGATAGACAGGTGTTCAAATACTTATTTGCAGCTGCATCATACAAATAAATAGTTAAAAAATCATATATTGTGATTTCTGGATTTTTTTTTTAGATTATGTCTCTCACAGTGGACATGCACCTACAATGACAATTTCAGACCCCTCCATGATTTCCAAGTGGGAGAACTTGCAAAATAGCAGGGTGTTCAAATACTTATTTTCCTCACTGTACATACACTCACTGAGCACTTTATTAGGAAGACCTGTACACCTAATTACTCATGCAATTATTTAATCAACCAATCGTGAGGCAGTAGAACATAAAACCATGCAGATACAAAACAGGAGCTTCACTTAATGTTCACATCAACCATCAGAATGGAGACTTTTTTTTTTATCTCAGTGATTTAGACCGTGGCATGATTGTTGGTGCCAAACAGGCTGGTTTGAGTATTTCTGTTACTGCTGATCTCCTGAGATTTTCATGCACAACAGTCACTAGAGTTTACTCGGAATGGTGCCAAAAACCAAAATCATTCTGTGAGCAGCAGTTCTGTGGACGGAAATGCTTTGTTGATGAGAGAGGTCAACTAAGAATGGCCAGGCTGGTTCGAGCTGACAGAAAGGTTACGGTAACTCAGATATCCCCTCTGTTCAATTGTAGTGAGCAGAATAGCATCATAGAATGCACAACATGTCGAACCTTGAGGAGGAGGAGCTACAAAAGTAGAAGAACAAGTAGAGCACATTATTAGGACTGTAATGTTCCTAACAAAGCGCTAGTGAGTGTGTATATATATATAAGCTACTGTCCATCACTGAATGTATTATATATATAGATACAGTGATGGGCACCTTAACTACAAATAGCAAAGCTATTAGCTTAACTACATTTCTCAGTAGCAAGGTGGTAGCTTTACTAGTTTTTAAATGAAGTAGCTTTTCAGTAGCAATTAGGTAGCCGAGTAGTGTTGTGTGTCATGTCATGTACCCAGTGTTTACTGTCACAGTTTTGAATCAGAAATAAATATATCTGATTATCAAAAGAATCACTCATTTGTGTCAGTTATTTACAATCAATTGATCACACATGACAGAAAAGTAATATGAATTGGACCAGGATTCAATCTGAATGAAAGCTCATACTGAATGCTGAATCATTTGAAGGTTACTCACTCGCCAACACACTAAGATAAATCTGGTTGCAAAGGACATTTATATACAATCAATGGAAACCAAACCTGCAAATGTATCATAAATAAATAAATGAAATACTTTTATTTATTAAGCTATCTCTTCCGTTGACCATGAGATAGTCATGTGCTGTTGATACGTTTCTAATTTTCAGTCATCATTCATCACCCCCATTCTCATACCTCACAAATTGTCAACCCTTCCCAATAGATATTTGTATCATAATGGTGGTAGGATGCAAATTGTTCTCAAAAATAGATGACAGCACCTTGATCCTCTACTGAGCTGGCTAAAAAGTATTCTAGTTTTATAACTATAACTAGGCATAATTCTGCTTCTGAATCCATTAATGTTTTTATACCAACACACAATCTGTACTTGGATGACGCAAATGGAAATGACACCTAAACAGTACATCAGTCTTTTTGTACTGTAGATATCACTTTATTTCAGTTGTTTAAATACAATTCAATCATTAAACTATAATCTAAATACAAGTAAACAATTAACATTTAATTTATTGACAAAAGAAATGCATAAAATAGAGATGCTTTCATTCTGACTCTGGCACATCCGAAATCCAACAGAAGCTAATTTGACAAAGTTACAAAGAATGTAGGCTATATGCCAGTATACTGTATAGTACAACCAAGGCACAGGTGTTTATGTTTGATAATTCAGACAGTGGGCAAATTTATTACATGTAATTACTTGAAAAACTCAGCATATATATACCAGAAACAGAATTTTAATCATGCGTATCCATGATGAATGTCTTTCCTTACTGAATTTACATGCAACTGGCCTGAACCTTGTTTACTTTGTCAACTCGCCCTTCACTTTATGTCATAAATGATATCATTATATATTCTTAATGATCAAAACATAAGAAAACCAGATGATTTAGAAGTTGTTTTTCCCTCTGCCAGCATAATTTAGGGAAATATAGCTTTAAGAAGCTTATATGTGAGAAACTTGTCATTTCAAAGAGGATGTATAGGCTCGGTTTCCAAGTGCGTTGATGGTTTTGTAACGCTTTAGGGTCATGGTTAGCGCAAACATACTCTTTTTGAGAGTTGAATGTTTAAATGGCTTCAAGATTCATTTATTCCGTGCTGTTTTCTTGTTGCTTGTCAGTTAATTTGGTAAATCTCTGAACGTTGTATTCCATCTTCTTATCTGGCTAAGCAAACAACGGATCTGTTGTCTACGCCTTTGTTGATAATAAACTCTTTAAAATCGAACCAACCTAAATTTCACACATTTGGAAGAAGAAAACAATAAACAAAAAAGACAGTAGATGGCTGAATTTCACAAAACCTGTCAAGAACAGGCACACACATGTCATGTTTTTGACAAGTTTTGGGAGATTCACCAAGATTTGTTTGACTCAAAAACTGCTACAGACAGGTTATTTAAGCATAATATATGTGCCCTGAACTGAAGAAAAAAACATATGAATCCATTAATTTTCTGTTTCTCAGGACTGATAAATCAGCACACAAAATGATTATCCATTTACCTGAAATAACAGTTATCAGAAGTCTAGCACCAATGCCCTTAGAGTTAAGGGCAAATAGTCCTTTTATTAATGTGCCCTCAAGCAACCAAATCAACACTGACAGACAAATAAATTAATAGACAAAGTCTCACCTCTGCCATTTGTTGCTGTGTTCTGTCATTAGTGTTAAATGCTGCTATTAGAGAGCAGAATAGTATATCTGAAGTAAGTAGGGCCAACGTTTGACCAACATCACTGAAGCTCTTGAAAGAATGATGACAGTATTAAAAAAACATGAAATGTAAAAACGTTTGTTACGTATGTAACCTCCATTCCCCGAGGGAGGGAACGACACGTTGTGTCGGAGAAGCGACACTAGGGGTCTCTCTTGAGCGCCGATATTCACCTCTGACCTATTGAAAAGGGCCAATGAGAAGTTGGCAGTCAGTATTTGCATACCCCGCCACCGGACATACGGGTATTTAAGCGGGGCAAATACGGGAGTTCATTCAGGATTTTTCTGAGGAGCCGGAAATGGTCCGGCCACAACAGTGGCTCGGTTCAGTGACATGGCGGAGGAAAGACACAACGTGTCGTTCCCTCCCTCGGGGAACGGAGGTTACATACGTAACCAAACGTTCCCCTTCTGTTGCTTCTCCACGTTGTGTCGGAGAAGCGACACTAGGGGACCCATTCCAATCTTGCCATGCGCTGAACCGTGTACGTGAACTGCCGATACAGAGGCGGGCAGGGATTCATCCAGTGCCACGCATCGTCTGTACCCGGCTGCATGTACCCTTCCCCAATGCCCCATACGAACATCAGAGTCCTTCTAGTTACCCTGGGAGGGGAACAAGGCGATGTTTGCCAACATGGGAACGGGCCAGAATGGCTGGGCCTCTTTTCTCTCTATGTTTCTCGCAAAGAGCAATCACGGCCGGGGCCCTTACATGCATATAGGGAAGGGGGTCTTACCCAGACCCTGCGGAGACCACATCTGCCCTTTTTCTTGGGGAGGAAAAGTGGTAGACACGTCACACGGCCGTCTTAGGGCTCGTGTGGAAAGTATGGTGCGGTGGTAGATCCCAGCCTCGAAGGGGGGAGTTGCTACAGCACAGCGACCGGGGCAGCTGTAACTGCCTAAGGGAGACATGGGGGTCCGCTCGTAAGGGGACAGAACCGTGGAAATACACACAGGGGGCGTCCGCGCAGGAGGCCTTCTATTCTACCTGTGGAGCACCTATACCAGTACAGGGTAGCCATCAGGATACCCGCAGTGGCTTGGGTCGGCGAGTTCCTCCGCTGAACCGCGGACCCGGAGGGCTGGGGAGGAATCGACCAGGGGCCCGACTCGGAGTGGGGCGCCCTGGGAAGAAGGCGCACTACTTTACCTTGACGTCAGGAAAAGGGCACTGGGCGCAAGCGATCCACCCGGCCGGTCGGTCTACGTGTTACCGAGTTCTACGGGCTCGGACCTGAGAAAACACGAGACGCAACCGACTCAACGCGGAGGTTGTAAAACCTTGCGAAGGTGTTGGGTGTTGCCCAACCCACGGCTCTACAGATGTCTGCTAGGGAGGTGCCCTTGGCCAGTGCCCACGAGGACGCAACACCCCTTGTTGAGTGAGCTCGGACCCGTAAGGGTTGGGGCACGGCCTGGGTGTGATAAGCCAGTGTGATGGCATTGACAACCCAGTGGGCGAGCCTCTGTTTGGAGACGGCATTCCCTTTCTGCCATCCCCAAAAGCAGACAAAGAGCTGCTCAGAGCGTCTGGTGCTCTGTGTGCAGTCCAGGTAAATGCGCAGGGCGCGCACTGGAAACAGCAACGAAAGGGCTGGGTCTGCCTCCTCCCGGAGCAGCGCTTGCAGGTTCACTACCTGATCTCGGAATGGTGTGGTAGGAACCTTGGGCACATAGCCCGGTCGCGGTCTTAGGATCACAGACGTATCTGCCGGACCGAACTCCAGGCAAGTGTCGCTGACAGAGAACGCTTGCAGGTCCCCGACCCTCTTAATGGAGGCGAGCGCGATCAGCAGGGCTGTCTTAAGAGAGAGGGCCCTGAGTCCAACTGATTCGAGCGGCTCGAAGGGAGGTCTCTGGAGTCCTGCCAAGACTACCGAGAGATCCCAGGAGGGAACTAGGCCTGGCCGGGAGGGATTCAACCTCCGGCGCCTCTCAGGAACCTGAGGATCAGGTCGTGCTCACCCAAAGACTTGCCGTCTACAGGATCGTGGTGGGCGGCGATAGCGGCAACATACACCTTGAGGGTGGACGGGGACAGCCTCCTGTCCAGCCTCTCCTGTAGGAACAGAAGCACTGACCTAATCGCGCATCTCTGCGGGTCTTCGGCTCGGGAAGAACACCAATCTGTGAACAAGCGCCACTTTAGGGCGTAAAGGTGCCTGGTAGAGGGAGCTCTGGCTTGGTTGATGGTATTCACAACGGTCGCCGGTAAGCCGGCTAGCTCTTCCGCGTCCCGTCCAGGGACCAGACGTGGAGGTTCCAGAGGTCTGGGCGCGGGTGCCAGAGCGTGCCCCGTCCCTGAGAGAGGAGGTCCTTTCTCAGGGGAATTCGCCAGGGAGGAGCTGTCGCGAGGAGCCTGAGTTCCGAGAACCAAGTCTTAGTGGGCCAGTAGGGGGCCACCAACGTGACTTGCTCCTCGTCCTCCTTGACCTTGCACAGCACCGGTGCAAGAAGGCTCACTGGGGGAAATGCGTATTTGCGCAGCCCCAAGGGCCAGCTGTGTGCCAGCGCGTCTGTCCCGAGGGGAGCCTCTGTTAGGGCGTACCAGAGCGGGCAGTGGGAGGTTTCCTGGGCAGCGAACAGGTCTACCTGGGCCTTGCCAAACCGTTCCCAAATCAGCTGGACCGACTGGGGGTGAAGCCTCCACTCCCCGCCGGGCAGGCGTTGTCGTGACAGCGCGTCCGCTACGACGTTGAGCTTGCCGGGGATGTGAGTAGCACGCAGCGACTTGAGTCGCTGCTGGCTCCATAGGAGGAGACGGCGGGCGAGTTGTGACATGTGGCGGGAGGGGGCACTCCTGCCCGTAAAAAGCAGAGGTCTGTCCAGGGTCGGAGTGTTTTGAGGCAGGCGGGGGTGATCCTTACCCGATGCGTGCCGCGGTGCCATGCTTGTCTCGGGACTCGAGTCTGGAGCCAGTGCTGGAGTGGTCTCATATGCATCAACCCCAGCGGCGCGACCGCCGCGAAGGACGCCATATGCCCCAGGAGCCTCTGGAAAAGTTTTAGAGGGACCACTGTGCCTGGCTTGAAGGAAGCAAGGCAGTCCAGCACCGACTGAGCACGCTCGCTCGTGAGACGTGCTGTCATTGAGACTGAGTCTAACTCCAACCCAAGAAAAGAGATGCTCTGAACCGGAGTGAGCTTGCTCTTTTCCCAGTTGACCTGAAGCCCCAAGCGGCTGAGGTGCCGGAGCACCTGGTCTCTGTGGATTCCGGCTACTCGTAGCGGGGCAAGGGCCGCCTCTGCGACCTTCGTGAAGACGCGAGGGGACAGAGACAGGCCGAAGGGGAGGACTTTGTACTGAAACGCCTGGCCGTCGAACGCGAACCGTAAGAAGGGTCGGTGTCGTGGCAGAATTGAGACGTGGAAGTACGCGTCCTTCAGGTCTACCGCTGCGAACCAATCTAGATGCTGAACGCCAGCCAGAATATTTCTCTGCGTGAGCATTTTGAAAGGGAGTTTTAACAAGGCCCGATTGAAAACTCGCTGGTCCGGGATTGGTCATAAGCCGCCGCCTTTCTTGGGTACAATGAAGTAAGGGCTGTAGAAACCCTTCCTCATTTCAGTTGGAGGGACGGGCTCTACCGCGCCCTTGGCTAAGAGGGGTGGGAGCCGGGCAAACTGAATTGCGTAACCGAGTCGAATGGTCTGGTGCAGCCAGCGTGTTGCATTGGGGAGTGAAAGCCACTCTTCCTAGCTCTGCGCTAGGGGCACCAAAGGGACGAGTATTTTGGACGTACCTGGCGGGGCCTCGCAGCGGGGCGGAACAGGTAATGCAGCGTCGGGCGGCTTCGTTGCGGCCCGAGGCTGAGGTGCTGAGAATAGACTCAAAGCACTTACCTTGCTCCGCGCACCCGGCAGGGGGCGGGTTCGTGACTGAGGAGGAGGTCTGATGCTGGCGTCCTCTGGACTCGGCTGGTCGGGGGACAGTCGTGGCCAGGTGGAAGGCGGGATCGCCGCATCCGGTGTACCGGGACTGTCGTAATCTGCCAGCAGATTGCCGTGAGAACGGCATTTGCGGGCCAGGTGACCCAGAGGCAAAGGAAATAGCTCTATTATTTAGAATGTGAAAAATGTAAAAACAAAGGATTCTCCTCCCGGCCCTCCACCGGGGAACGGAGAGGTCTTACCACCTCCGGAGCTAACGTCTCGGTCTCTGGGTCGGTCGTCTCAGGAGCGCCTGGGAGCCTTCCGGGTCCTCGAGGGGGTCCGTGAGACAAGGGGCGTCCCCTTTCTGCGGGGAGCTCAACATGGGGCTGAGAGCTAGGCCCGCTCTCGTTCGCTGAGGCGGAGCACCACTTCCTTTCTTACTTGAAAGCCGCAGGAGGACGCCCTCGGCGAGCAGACAGGGCATGGCCCCTGGCGGCAGGTTTGCGGCGGGGCAGGACGTGTGACCTGGCCTCCGTCTGTTTCTCCACCACTGAGGACTGCTGGGTGGAGTCGTCAGGTGGTGTCGCCGAATGGAGCTGGGAGACTGGAGAGTTTTGAGAAAGCGTGCTTTGTCTACCTCCTGTACTACGACCAGATCCAGTCCATTTGTTATGTTTCTGGACCACGAGGGTGGACATCGCCTGTCCGAGTGCAGTTCCTGCAGCACGTCAAGAACAGGACTACCCAAGTGCAAATCTTGAAGTGCCGAGCGGTTTTTACCCGGCGAATCGCAGCCCGCCATTAGTGTCGCTTCTCCGACACAACGTGGAGAGAGCGACAGAAGGGGAAACAAGAGATAACAGTGAAGTTCAGATGTGCATATTGCAGTCTGCAGTGATTGGTTGGTACTTCACACACACACACACACACACACACACACACACAGATTATACATAGGAGATTGTACCTCTGGCTTTGGCATCTGCATGCTGATGGCTTGATTATCTATGACGAGCTAAGCTCTGATTCAAATTTTTACCCTTGCTGGAATAACTCTGCTGCAAATGTAGGAGTCTGATTTGCCTTGACACCAGGAGTAAAAATCTATCTAGAAAAATTTATTTAAATTGACAAACCTCTAAAAACATTTTCATCTGCCTTGTTTATGTAGTTTACAAAAATACAATGGGGCGGGAAAAAGCAGACCTGAATATTTAAAATTCAGTGCTGCTGTCCATTTGGGATGTTTACAGTAGCCAGATGTCCACAGATGTTTGTGTATGCCAGGGTTTAGTGCTGCCTGCCAACAGGTTGTGGTATAATGGATAATTTATGCTCATTTCAACTAGAGGTTTTGTATATTTTTATCATTTAGCCCTAAACGAAAATTAACGATTATTGTTGCTGTTAAAATTGACTCATGAACACAAATGAAGGGTATGTCTTTAGTGTCTCAGAGATCACAATGTGATGTGCTCAAATAACGGGGCGGCCAACAGTGCAGGGACCCCCTAGGATTCATATCCCCCCTATTTGTCTCTGAAATAAGCCCCCTGACAATACTAACTATAACATCCCAACGACATCTAGGAGTGTCATTTAAATGTATTACAGCTGCTGATGATAAAAAACCTAGTGAGTTTTCTCACTGCCTATTGCCTAGCAAGGTAGCTGCCAACTAAGACAGAATCCTAACTATAATCAAACCCCTTAAGTGGCTAATTTTGAATACTCTATATAGGCAGCTATTCCATGTGCTACACAAACAGTGCTCCTTTCCTCAAAGTTTTCATTAGTATGTTGCTAAGCTAATGGCGCAATACTCTAATACTGTAAGCATAAAAATACATACTGTAGCAGACACTACTGGGTAAAAATTGGTACCCAACACGTATCTACTTTATCAATTGGGGACCCTAATTGTAAATATTGTATAACTGTAACACTGACTGTGAACATAAATATTCTAAAAACACTGTTTACCTCATGTGGCAGATTTTACAATCACCTGACCAAAGTGGAAACTCAGTTTTTGTTTCCCCAATGAGATATAAAAATAACTTGTCAAGTTTCCTGAAAACCACCTTTGGAAAAAGTGACGTCTATATAAGCAGACCACTCTGGGCTATTGCCTGTGATTGTGAGCAGTAAAAGGTGATGTGCAGAGAGAAACAAATGAAATAAGATGGCCAAAGCGGTAATCACTGTGCACTCAGCTATAGAGAAATAATAGATGCTGCACTAACATCTACTACAGAAAGTGAAAAAAAATTCACTGTGTGGAGCTCGATCTTCACAGAGAGAGCTGCTCTGTCTAGATAGGTTGAGATAAACCAGAACTCTTGGGGGTAAATGCCAGTGCTCCTGCAAATGGGTTACAATGTTCAAGACCTAAATCCTAATTCCCTTGTGCATAGAATATCCTAAAACAATTGTTAATTGGTGGAATGTCATACCAGTCTAATAAATGGCTATTGCTTTTAGTATTTTTAAATCATTGGTTGACTGGTAACAGGAATTTTAACATCACTGTCACTAGGATATTGCTGATTTAATTTTAGGTGTGGAAAAGGCTCTTAATCTTACAGTTTATTATGACTAGAAAAACGGGTATACTTAATTTTTGTTTGTTCCAGATCAGATCAGGCCTGGTTGACCACGTTGCCTTTCAAAGTATACTCTTCTGACCGTGAGCGAATATGAACTCGTTTGACGCATGCATACTACAACTGCTTTGTGATACTCTTTTAGTATAGTCAACGGCAGGCGCATACGCCAATGACAAGCACTGTCAAGATCTCTCCACGTGGCGAGAATATCTGGGCATCTGCGCGGATTGTGCTGATTACGAAATTTGCATCACATATACTGTGTGCTGAGCAACGAGGACAACCAAAGTATACTTTGGCATGAATACATTCAAAATTGGAAAGTATACAACCAGAATTGTTCATGTGAATTGTTACATCCCAGGACATATTTTTGTTTTAATTTGTATTACATCTGTGGATGTATGTGTTGTTTGCCATTGTTTTGGTGTATGTTTTTTCTGTTTTTCACCTTTCCTGTTGCCCTTTCCGCTCTCCTCTAACAGGTACTGATGACTGCCTCCTGTTTCTCATTGCCATCCTGGACGAGCCCCCAGTTGTGACACCCTCCCCAGTCTAGGGTTGGAGAGGTGTAACAAGGGGAGAGATGGAGAGAGGCAGATTGTTTCTTGGCTGCCTCTGAGAGTTGTTACTTTCTCCTGCCCCGGATGGTGTACATTGTGAATACACCAAAACAGTGGGAAACAACACAGACAATACATCCACAGATGTAATACATAATAAAAAAAAAATACATCCTGGGATGTAACTTTGTTGGGAGAGATTGGATGATGCTGGGCATTACTTTGAATCAGAATTATTTATGCTAATTTCTGATGTAATGTCTGTAAAATCAAAAAACATGAATAACCAACACTCCTGGTAACACAATAAAGGTTTTATAAAATTTGCTAAAAAAATCAGACTTTTTTCCTGCTTGGTATTATTTAACATGTCAAAACTTAGTCCAACTGTCCACATATGTGGACATCAATTTTTAGGAACTTTAGTCTAAAAAAAAAAAAAAATTGTTTTTTTGCATGTGGGACAAAATAGAATTAACCAGATGTCATATTTTGTTACTTTCTGGACCAAATTAGCTTTATTTTCACGGAAAACATAAAACGTTTATGAGTATCAAGTAAAACTCATTAAGTGACAAACAAAAACTACATTAATAGAAAAAAAAAGTCTAGAATGTGCACTATGAAAAAACTAGACTAGTTTCTAACAAAGCTATCTTTATAGGTGGTAAATCCAGACTTTCCTTATACAGACAATTTACTTAATTTATATACTTAATTAATTTGAAAACAAATTAGACTTTAACAATACTAAATAAAATGGCTAAAAGATAAGGGGTTAATAAAAGTGGTGTGTGATTTGATTATGCCAGATTCTTCCATTTGTAAAACAGTGCAAGTCACTCTGCTATGTTTTTGTGTAGTGAAACATTTTTTGTACTGCTTTCTAATGGATTATGCCACACGCAGGAAACTTTGTAGGTAAAGATCGGCTACGAGCTTTTCAATGAAATCAATTCCACATTCTATCAAAACTAGAGCTCTCTGAAGGGAACTGATCGCTGATAAACTGCACAGTCAAACGTGACATTTACAGCTGAGAAATATTGCCTCGGATCTGAAACATAAAACATGCCTGGGGGGACATTGTCCAAGAATGATGTATGAGACTAATGCTTGCATTGGTTAATGTCATGTTGGCCATTTATCAAGGATTATTTTCGGTACCGCCACATTCTTTTGACATGCCATTTGACAAGTAGGGGAGGGGAATGTTCCTGGCTAAGGGAACCTGCCAGTTGCCCCTTACACCAGTGTTTCTCAACTGGTTTTGTTTCAGGACCAGATTTTACATTTGTAAAACACTTGGTTTACATTTTACATCAAGAGGCCACCCATCAAAATTGAATCAGAATTGTTTATTGTTACAAGTAATAAACAAAAAATGTCTTTAAAATGAAACAATGAAATGTATTAAAGTTACCAAGAAAGACATGGGCCTAATAACATGCAAAACAATTTAAATAACATAGGCTGAATAGCAAAACTGACTTTTTTGAATTGTATATATGCACATAGAACATCAAATGTGTAATTCCAGCCATATGGGATAAACACTAGGCCAAATGTTGTATAAGTATTATCCATATTACCAAGAAACTAAATGATTTTGAACTAATTGACCAAAATACCGTAGAGTTTGCTTGGACGCTTGACAGTAAAATAGATGGGAAGCGTTTTTTCCTCCCTTTTAATACTTTTTAGCATTTATTTATTTTGTTATCTTAACTAAACAAAATTAGGCCTATATGGTGAGTTGCATTTTATTATATGCATTTAGCTTTGCTGTTGTTCTTTCTTTCTTTCAGAAAATACCTTTATGACCTATTTTTAGGGTCGCGACAGCTGTAATCCACTGACCTAGACGTTCATTTGGTTAAAGGGACAGTTTAACCAAAAATGAAACAAATTTAGAAATGTTTTACTTACCCTTACAAACCTGTATTTCTTTCTTTAATGGAACACAAAAGGAGATGTCAGACAGACTGTTTTCTTTAGTCACCATACACTTTCATTGCATATTTTCTTCCATACAAGAAAGTGAATGGTGACTGATGCCACTCAGGTTTTAAACAAAATGAGGATGAGTACATTTTCTATTTTGGGCAATCTATCCCTTTAAATCTCAAGGTCATTCAGCTGTCAGACCATATAGGCTACAAACCACAACCTCAAGCATCAAATACTGCTATACAAGTTTATTTTCTTCTTCTCCATATATTCTGTGGCTCAACACAAACTGAGATGACTCACCAGCAAACTGTGCAGCCTCATATTCCAACTGAGCCGAAGCAAGCTGCCTCTCCCACTGACAGCAGCCATGGGAAAGATCAAGCTTTCTAACACACAGGCAGTGATGGCGATGAAGATATTTATTTTCTGCTTGCTCCATCTCAGAATGTGGGTCAGGGGCAAGGCAGCCGCACACCCCCAGCCAAACTGCCTGCTGCGCTTTGCACACACCTAAAAGTCACTTTAACCCTCCTTGCCCAAACAGGGCATGATACTGCAGTCCTCCGTTAGGGTACAATAGACTGTTTAGACTTTTTGTTTTGTGTCAGCTGACAGA
The DNA here is from genome assembly GCF_025860055.1 of Xyrauchen texanus. Classification (NCBI taxonomy): domain Eukaryota; kingdom Metazoa; phylum Chordata; class Actinopteri; order Cypriniformes; family Catostomidae; genus Xyrauchen; species Xyrauchen texanus. The sequence goes on from NC_068311.1 coordinate 21,315,678, forward strand.
ATATGAGTGATATTCTGTTGATTACCACAGTTTTTCCTCCTGAGACACGAGCATGAATGCTGCATGTATTTTCCATTTCTCTTTTTGATTTGAAACTAGTAGCAAATAATAAACATGCAAACAATTTCTAGATCATTTTCCTAATAATTGATGTCGACATATGTGCACAGCAGGACTCAGTTGTAAAGTTTTAAATAATATCAAGCTATGGTCTGTTTTTTTAATTTTTTTTATCAAATTGTTTATTATGTTTCCAGGAGTGTTGATTATTCATGTTTTTGAGACATTCATTCAATTAAATTAAGATTCAAAGAAATGGCCAGCAAAATCCAATCACTGCCAACAATGTTAAATTAAATTATACATTATAAATTAAATTATATATTATTCTGAATCTATGTATTGTTTACCATTACCCAATATCTGCTAACATGTTGAGTGGTCCAAAAATGATCTGCATCCTGAAACCGAACTTTTGGTAAGATTTTAGGAGTGAATGCACTTGGCGTCACAGGAAATATGTAGGATGCTCCCTTGCTCCCTATTTAGTGAATGACTTAACCTCCAGTGTGCTGTCTGTCTGCACTGTTCTCAGAACAGTTCAAAATGCACCTTATTTTCATCCTAACTCCATATATAGCCTCTGAAAGCAACATTTATTCTCAATGTGAAAATGTACAGTAAAATATACAGTAAATTCACTTCTAATAAGTTTTGGCACGAAATTTCACAGCATATGTTTACAGCATTGCCAAACCACGAGTCTTGTTGAAACATGCTTGTAAGTAATTCATCCTCAGTGTGACAAATGAGAGTATTTTAGCGAAGATTTGAAGTAAAAATCGAATGTTTCTAAATAAAGTGTGCGCAGTGCACACTTTTGGTTTTCTTTATAAATGGACAGCACTAATTAATGAATTTAAGGAAATTAATTTTCTGTGAATGTATTAGACAGACGTCAACTGCTGATTGAACATTAATACCTCTTTTATTAAGACAGTACTGCTCACTTTCTGTAAAAATGTATTTTCATGATCAAATACAAAGTGAACATGTAAGTATCTTTAATTACACAAGAATACAAACTACAGAGATCAGACAAAATATGTGACACACACACAAAAAAAAAATGGAAACAATGAAAATCAGCTTTCTCTGGGTAATACAGATGGCATAAAACCGAAAATAATTAACTGTAAATGAACAGTATGCACTAAGATTCACTCTTTAGATTTATTCTCTTTAAATAAACCTATAATTTGCTGTGACATATCTTTACAAAGTAATATCAACATTTACACAGTGCACAGCATTTAAAATACTGATAAAACATGTCGAATGGAACATGCTCTATTCTGTGTGTTTTCTGATAATAACTTAAAGTTCTTTTCTTTCTGATATGGGCATCACTTTTGCATTCTACCTGAGATGCAAAAACAAATTCATAGGCAGACCTGAGACAGGGCAAAATCAAACTGAAGGTATGTGTTTTGCATGTGTGTGTGTTTAAATCAGGTTTGGCCAGATTTAGATCACTTGACATTTAAAGGGATATATCTGTAATCATTTATTCCGCCTCATGTTGTTCCACACTTGTCTGACTTTCTTTCTTCCTTGGAATACAAAAGGAGATGTTACGCAGAATGTTAGGGACTGACAGCCTCAGTCATTTTTCACTTTTAATGGATGGAAAAAAGAGCAACTTGAACATTCTTCAAAATAACTTCTTTAGTGTTCCAAGTTGTACAGGTTTTGAAAAACATGAGGATCAACAAATAACCACATCCTATTAATTTTGGATGAACTATCCATTTAAAAGTTAAATATTCAAGAAAAAGGAAGAATTAGTGCTCTGGCTATTAAGGTTTATATCAGCTAGCAGTGGGATCAACCCATTTTTTATTGTGGAAATCATCTGTGCATCCTTTGCAGAAACTATATTTAGCACATAAACATCACCATAAAGAAACCAGTCATTGTATGATTGCTTGACTGCAGCCCTCACTCCTTATTTGACATGATGTGAAAGTTGGAAATAGCTTCATGTCATTACAATGATGTTAAATGAGCAATATGATAATAGTATACATTTATACATATTTATAAATATATTCTGCACATGCTTGGCATGTCAGTTGGGTGCACACAGTGATAATTTTGTCATTGAAATGATGTAATTGGGGCCAGGTGGGGGGGGGGGCATGATGTTACTTCAGCTTTTATTTCCCTGTTACACTCTTAATCAGTTTAATGATGAAGGCATTGTACTCAAGACATGATATGTGTAAATAAATCTACCACTGCTTTATAAAACCACAAAATTCTGTACAACATACAATGACATTTAAAACACGTTTCTTTCCGAATAACCAAGCATAAAATGGCATCAGCTATGATAGCCTTGAACAAATATACCATAATTTATTAGCGTTTTCAAATCTAAATAATGCTCACCAGGTTCTGTTCAGATAATCTCTGGAATAACACTAAGGATAAAAGATAAAGCAACAAATGAACAAAAAAGAAGCACTTGATACACAAATTCATGTAATCGCTAAGACCAAACAAGGATTTTACAATGTTAACCGTACTGTCAGCATTACTGCAAAATGTCCCAATACATCCTTCACATAGTTAATCACGTATAATGTATATCTGTCCCAACTGTCTAGACAATAAATGAAGGCCAAAGATGAGAAAAAATAATGCCTGGAATGACTAATAATGGAATAAACTACTAACTATATACTAACTCTACAATAATGTAATAATCTCAAGTTAAAATGTAGACTTTTGTAATACACTTATGAGTGATCCAACAAAATACCTGCCCCTGTGCCTCTGTACCTCTTACACACACCAACATATCACATCAAAATTAAAGTATGTTGCTGCATAATGAGATAGCGAACACAACATTCAGGTCACACATTTTGAAACTATTGCATTATTGTAGAGTCATTACATTCAGTCAGGCATCTACAAATGAGCTGTATTGAAAGAATCAATTGTAACTGAAATGTATTTGGGGGCACAAATGGTGGTATGGCTTACCACATACAGGCTTTAACTATTTCATTTAGTAAACATTTTTATGTTACTATGAAAAGCACACAGAAGCACTAACAACATTTAGCAAAACTCGCTGACCTCCACATCAAACTGAATTTAATGAAAAAGGCTTGAAATTCAATCTATTTTACAATCTGATAGATATATTTTATTTGGGGATATCTTTCATCTTTGAAAACTTTTCTACGCAGCTAAACCAGGGCCATTTTGCTGTTCTTTGCTTTGGCATTCATTTTTAACGCTTGGGAGTCATTACTAGTAAATTAGTATGTGAGTGGGGCACATATGGATGATGCAACGCAAGCCAGAAAGAATATCAATACAAGCCGATTCGAAACACATACAATATATCTAATAAATAATGCAACAACACAGTAATGCTGCTGAATGCTTTGTAGCTATGTTGGTCACACACAAAAAAAGTTTCTATCATTTCTATCTCATTCTCTGAGGGACTTAAGAGAACAACAGGCAATTTGCCAAATAAATTACTTGGAACCAATCCATGAAAACAACTCAAGCGATCGTTCTGTGACTGAACCGTATTTTTAAACTTTGTGTGTGGCTTTCTTCCAAACCGGCAGACAGAACAGCATGAGAGGGAGAGAGAGAGAGCTTAAAATGTATTGATGTACTGGCAGTTGAAACAAAAATACTAATAAAGCAAATCACTCTGGGTTTTGACCATTCAAGAGACGGTATGAAGCTTGTAAGTGTCCTGATGAAAGTGGAAACTTCATTAAGAACAGAACAAGGCACAACATTTTTAGCAAATGTTTAAAACGGAACAAAACCAGCCCCAGCGAGAGGTGTTGGATGGTGAAGCCATCTTAAATTGAGCTCTCCTTGTGCTCTGCCATCCCACACCCCATCTGACTTGATGACAGCACCTTCTCTTCTCCGTCTCTTCAGCTGCGCAGGTGTAAATCCAGCCTGATTGAATCCCGCAAATCCCCTCCTCCTAACCCAGTAGTCCACAGTTTGCTGTTCAGCACAGAAAGCTAGCAGGTCTAGTCAGAGTTAAATGTAGTATTCCTTCTTGTCATCTGAGTTGTTGTGTCCACCCTCTGCGTTGATGATGGCAGTGTCGGCGTCTGCGGCGTCGTCCGCTCCTTTGGCTTCGTGAGTAAAGTAGGTACCTTAAAATAGAGATGGGATATAATAAATATTTAAAAGTACACTGTAAAAAACATTTTTCTCAGGTAAACTATAAATGTGTTTCATGTGGTAACAAAACAAACTGGTAAAAAACATATATTAAGTCAAGTCAAGTCAAGTCAAGTGGTTTTTATTGTCGTTTCAACCATATACAGTTAGTACAGTACACAGCAAAACGAGACAACGTTCCTCCAGGACCATGGTGCTACATAAAAACAACAAAGGACCAACATAGGACCACGTGAGACTACACAACGAAATAAAATACCTATATAAACTACCTATATATACCTATATAAAGTGCACGTGCAAACATGTGCAAAAAGTACAGGACAGTACAACAAATTTCTGACAATGAACAGGACAATAGACAGTGCAGCGCCGACCAGTATTCAGTAGTGCAAAAAGATGACAGTTTCTAAAAATGTAAACATAACATACTATGAGATAATGTTCTATGCACATAGCAGTTATTGAGGTAGCAGACAGTTATAAAGTGACAGTAATTATAGTGCAACTCAGGACACGTGTGTGTCAAACCAGTCTCTGAGTATTGAGGAGTCTGATGGCTTGGGGGAAGAAGCTGTTACACAGTCTGGCCGTGAGGGCCCGAATGCTTCGGTACCTCTTGCCAGACGGGAGGAGGGCAAGAGGTACCGAACAAGGTACCGAACAAACGTTTGATTTGTGTGAGGGGTGTGTGGGGTCGTCCACAATGCTGGTTGCTTTGCGGATACAGTGTTTTTTGTAAATGTCTTTGATGGAGGGAAGAGAGACCCCAATGATCTCCTCAGCTGTCCTCACTATCCTCTGCAGGGCTTTGCGGTCCGAAACGGTGCAAGTCCCAAACCAGGCAGTGATGCAGCTGCTCAGGATGCTCTCAATAGTCCCTCTATAGAATGTAGTGAGGATGGGGGTTGGGAGATGTGCTTTCCTCAGCCTTCGAAGAAAGTAGAGACGCTGCTGGGCTTTCTTGGTGATAGAGCTGGTGTTGAGGGACCAGGTGAGGTTCTCCGCCAAGTGAACACCAAGGAATTTGGTGCTTTTGACGATCTCCACAGAGGAGCCGTCGATGTTCAGCGGAGTGTGTTCACCTTGTGCTCTCCTAAAGTCAACAACCATCTCTTTTGTTTTGTCGACATTCAGGGACAGGTTGTTGGCTCTACACCAGTTCGTCAGCCGCTGCACCTCCTCTCTGTATGCTGACTCGTCGTTCTTGCTGATGAGACCCACCACGGTCGTGTCATCGGCGAACTTGATGATGTGATTCGAGCTGTGCATTGCTGCACAGTCGTGAGTCAGCAGAGTGAACAGCAGTGGACTGAGCACACAGCCCTGGGGGGCCCCAGTGCTCAGTGTGGTGGTGGTGGAGATGCTGTTCCCGAGCCGGACTGACTGATGTCTCCCAGTCAGGAAGTCCAGGATCCAGTTGCAGAGGGAGGTGTCCAGGCCCAGCAGGTTCAGCTTTCCAATCAGGTGCTGGGGAATGATTGTGTTGAATGCTGAGCTGAAATCTATGAACAGCATTCGAACGTATGAGTCCTTATTGTCTAGGTGGGTGAGGGCCAGATGGAGGGTTGTGGTGATGGCATCGTCCGTTGAACGTTTCTTAATATGATTAAGAAACCCTTTTAAGGAGATCGCTTCACCCAAAAAGGAAAATTCTCTCATCATTTACTCACCCTCATGGCATCCCAGATGTGTATGACTTTCTTTCTTCTGCTAAACACAAAGATTATTAGAAGAATATTTCATCTCTGTAGATCCAAACAATACAAGTGGATGGTGGCCAGAAATTTGAAGATCAAAAAAGCTCATAAAGGCAGCATAAAATTAGTCCACTAATTAAATCCATATTTTCAGAAGCAATATGAAAGGTGAGGGTGAGAAACAGATACATTTTTTACTATAAATCTCCACTTTCACTTTCACATACTTTTGTTTTTGGCAATTAGCCTTTTTCTTGAATATCGCCACCTACTGAAAAAGGGATTAAATATTGATCTGTTTCTTACCCACAGCTATCAAATCACTTTAAAAGACATGGAATAAACCACTGGAGTTACTTTTATGCTGCCTTCATCTGCTTTTTGGAGCTTCATAGATTTGGTCACCATTCACATGCATTGTATGGACCTACAGAGCTGAAATATTCTTCAAAAAAATCTTTGTTTGTGTTCAGAAGAGTCATGAAGGTGAGTAAATGATGAGACAATTTTACTTTTGTGTGAATTATCCCTTTATATGTATATTTAGGTACATTTTTCACATGAATATTTTTTGGGGAATAGGAGGTGGGACTGGCCACCACTCCGAGTACTCCAGAGCAAGTGTGTGTGAGACGGTGAAACTCATGCAATTATTTTATTACCAAAACTCAAACAAGTCCAATCCAGATGAAAGTAAAGCCAGTGAGAAAAAGATCACAGGTTTTGAAGAACTACACACTGAGATAGACCTATAAACAGCGATAGAATCTGTGGAATATTTTAGCCTTTTCTGTAGCAAAATCTGCACTGATTTTGTTGGAAAATCTGTGGAATTTTGCAGAATGGATTTAAACACTACAGTAAATGCTATTTAAATTCTACAGTCTTAATGGCCAACAAAAGCCTTATCATGTTACAGTAATATACATGTTATAATAAAAAAAGCAATTGATGGTGATGTGTGTAACTTTGTGTAAAAGTGTAAATCTTTGGAAATGTTCTGCAGGGTTTTACTGATATTCAAATTTACACTTAATCAGTTATTGTTTTTTAATATCAGGTGAATGTTGCCATTTAGTGGGTTTCTAAAAAAATAGCATCCAGCAAACCAAAAACGCCAATGCGTATAAAAAACAAACAAACAAACAAAAAAACATGTCCACAAGTAGTCATTAAGTATTTAATATAATATACAATATAAATAGTCTCAAGTGAGAAACTTATTTTAAGCTTAACATAAATGTATTTAAAAAAAAATATTTGGTGTCAATGTAAAGACAACAATAAAAACAGCAACATCAACAATAGAAGGGGGGAATCAGTCAGAGAAAGTGTGTGTAAACGTGAAACATATTGCAGCATTGTCAACGTACACACAATTATTTCTATTCAACCAAAATCCAAACTAAGAACAGGGTAAGAATATAATTCCGGTGATAAGTCCAGTGCAGATGAAAGGGAAACTAGAATAAAAAGGTCACAAGCAATCGCAAGGAAGAGCTGCAAACTAAACATTAGTTTTTACTGCTATATTCATACTTTTCTACATTATCGATTGTTCAATATCATGTCTACCGTTTAATACAGATACATTCTGCTAATAATAATAGAAATAATAATAATGTAGTTTAATGATTATTTACTTATTGCATCAAAAAGATTTAACAAACAATTTAAATGCTTAAACATCCAAATAATTGGTATGGTAGGCTATTTGTTGTGGAGAAAAATCAATATCAGTCAATCTCTACTATTAAAAAAGAACTGCAATATTATCTCATTGTGACCCAGATATATGAATTGCCTGCTCCTTGCTGATTCCCACACTTCCTTAAAACAGGAAGACAGAAAAAAAGCGAAGATTTTTCATTTGGGGATAAAACTCAAACCAAAATCAGCCAAACCTTCAAGACGTGTCATTGATTTACCTTTGTGTCTTGAGAAGTATCGGCCCAGAACGATCAGAAGACACAGCATGGCAAACACAACCACGGCGACGACACCACCAATGACGGCATGATCAATTTTCTGCTGCACTCCATCTGCTCTTGAATCTGAGTCAGAGAGGAAAACAAACACAAACAAATTAAGGCATCTTGCACTTTTGTCACAGGGTCAGTTGGGAATTAAGTGTGAGATTCCCTGGAATGACTGCTAAATTATATTATGCTGCTTTTAAGCAAAGTCACATTAATGTCATCTTTTCCTTGCACAGTAGTCCTAATTTAAATAAAACTTTGCCTGACGGCACCAGAAATAGAAACCTTACAGTAGAAAACACCTTTCAGTGTATCTTATTGACACATAAGATATTACACATTTCCTGCAAATGTGTAAATAGCAAATGGCATAAACTAACACATTTTCAAACACAGTTTGTTTGGTTTGATCTTGAAAATTCAGCTGTCTGAGCCAACACTGACACTTTGGGGAACCGAAGTTGCCAATTTATAGTCTGATTAGAATAAAAGCATACAGTAGTTCCTATCACTCAACTGGCAGAGCATGGTGCACGCAACCGCAAGGTCATGGGTTCGAAACCCTTGGACATGGTTTGGCAGAATGCTTAAAAAAGTATTCTGGGCTGAATACTAAATAATCTCTCTTAACTGTCTTCATATATTCTGATACATCATATTAAAGCAATATCACGTGAGCAAGAGTGCTGTTTGGCCCTATATCAGCAAGGCTGTGATTTGGCCACAGACACTCTCCTCCGCCATGTTGAATGTTTACATGTCCCACACAAAATTCTGATATTAGGTAAGCGCCCTGAATATGTGTGATTACTCTATCTGTGTCTATCATCTGCAATAATTCTTAATACTGAAGCTGTTAGTTAAACTCTATTTCCCAGCTGTAGTGTAGTAGTAATCGATCATGGAGTAAGGGATAATGCCCATTACTTCAAAGCATAAGCATATCCCTTCAAAGCACAACCTTTAATGTCATGGGAATAAATTAAAAGACATGTCGAGCTGCATTTAGACATTTGCGCTGCTCTTACACTTTAGCTTAGAAAGCCACGAATACAAGCGGAGTGATACAGATAGTAAAGTGTCCAATTGCTGATGGTGTGAGTCATCAGCTTTCAGAACGTCTCTCGTCCAATCAGATTTGAGTTTAAAATAAAGGCAATGCACAATTGTTAGAATTATTTGTGATATGTCATAATTATCTTATCTGAACTGCTTCATCTCCACTTTTATCATCTAAGTGAGTCTAAACAGCCAGCTAGCTATTTTTCAGCAAGTTGCATGAACTTAGCATTACATTGATTTCTTTATGGAAAGTAGAAGGCAAACAGAGTGCAGTTTGCAGTCCACTTTAATATCTCATCCACTTTACGACAAGAAAAATTCTGCTTTACTCCAAGACCAAAAAGCTCCTAGATGTGACATTGTAGCTACCAAGCAGGGCTGATTGTTGATGTTCAGAATGGAGATTTTTCATGTTTTTAACTATTTTTTGTATTTTAAGCTTCTTCTTAATTCATTATTTGATTGAACTGACAATAATTAATACATTTTGAAACAAAATTGGATACGAAATGCAAATTAACCATATTTTCGAGATGATAACTGGATGCCAAATGCAGAAATTAAACATGCAACATAGCAATTATTTTCTTTCTGTCTTTTCGGTCATTATGACAGAAATATTATAAAGTATTCTAAATGTTTCTAAAAGTAACTGTATTCCAAATACAGGTGCTTGAAAACGTAATTCTGAATACATAATGCCGTTACATGTGTTACAACACAGCCCAAACCTGCCAAGGGATCACACAAACTGATAAAATGTATCATGTGCCAAATGCATAACTGTCTAAAAATTTAAATGCCTATAATGACTGTTTGCTATGGGAAAATCCTAAATATGCAATTATACATGTAGACAATTTTTTGTTGGTGCCATGGCTCATACAGCTTAAGCATGCACCTTTTATATGAGCTACAAAAAACAAAAACAAAAAACTTGCACACGTTCTAATTACACATGAAAGTTTCTGATGAAGTGCCTAGCAACCAAAGTGGAAGGAAGACTGTAGACTTGAGAGCAACGCTTTAAGTGCATCAACAGAGCCCAGACTATATTTTCCCTCAATATTCCTCATTCAGTGTGGAAATCAATATCTTTTCATCAGGTACAAAAGTGATAAAAGGTGCCCTTTTCTATTTTCTGCATTAACACTAGCTTGGAGAGCCTTCAGTCACTGAATAACCACATAATATCAAACCTCCTACTATCTACATGAAAGTTGCATCCAGTATTTTTATTAATTTAATATTACCATGCACTTTTAAAGGTCATGTATGTAATTTCTGCACCACTAGCATCACCAAACAGAATTGCAAAAAATTTTGACCATTTTCAAACAGGTTTCCCAAACACACTCTGTCTGCCATTAGTTGGACAAAAGCCTGCCCCAAACTTGCTATTGCTATGTCGGGCTGATCGGGTTGCTAAAACAAACAGAGCAATGAATCAGTCCGACTAAAGTGTTTACGTGATGTTTTAAAAAGACGATTTATTGTTTTAGTTCACCTGAAATCAAACTTTTAAGTGTGCGTGAGCTTTTTGGAGAAATCAACCAACTGGCTTACTTTAACAGTGTTGTCTCTGCATATTACATAAACTGAGAAAATGACACATCACCTTTTAAAAATACGCATGGCTCCCTTGAAAGCTTACATCTAACTAGCTTACCTAGTACGTTAGATAACTGAAGGCATGGCTATGTCAATGACTGCATGCACACAAGATCTTTTGATAAACCTGTCCCTACATGCAGCAAACCAACAGATCCAGCCCAGCAGGATGACATGATCTACTAAGACGCTGCTTTGATACGAGATAGAGCAGTTTGTGCATTGATATAGGACAGGGATGCCCCGCATTGCATCATGTTGCACCAGAGGCACCTCTCATGCCTCTGGAAGCCTGTTTCCACTGCTAATTAGCATGAGACTAGGAACGAGTCACAGAAGAGAGAGGCATTTTCACATTGCATTCTCTCTGCAGTGCCGCCCCCTCCTACTTTTATCCAGCCCTGGTGCGCTCTCCCCCTCTCCTGCCTCCTGCTTGACACCACCAGATAAATTAGCTGTCCAGGGGCACGATATCTTAGACGGTGAGAGGGAAATTTTGAGGTAAATACTTTTTCATCCAGCTTGGCTTTAAAGACAAAAGAGCACTTGGATACAACCCTCTGCGTAATTAGGAATAAATTAAATGCCATTGAGTGTTTATGAAGCACACATATAGTAGAAAGTTCATATCATAAAGGTCAATGTTTCCTGACCTTATTTTTGTCATGTGTACCCCCACAGCCCCACCAGTAGGGCTCAAGTACTCTTTATGGACACCAAACCACAAATGTGTACTTCCAAACTCACATCATACAGGATGTAATTTTGCATTGACTTTTATATAAAGACACTTTAAAACAAAGTTTTAACTGAGCTGCCGTGCAGAGAAGGGAGAAAGCCGCTGATATGCACGCTCGCTGCATACACAACCAGTCGGCTCCGAAGAACATTTTCTGAATGAAACAGGCGCATTTCCCTCCCTTTATACCCGCATGTCCGGGGGTGGGACATGCAAATTCTGTCTGCCAATTTCGCATTGGCCTTTTCTCATAGATCAGAGATGCAAAAGGCGCTCAAGAGAGACCCCTAGTGTCGCTTCTTCGACACAACGTCGAAGTGAGCGACAGACAGGGAACTGAGTTTTAAGCTAAATTAAGTTCCCTAGACTATGATCTGTCATCTGGCAGACGGATATGGCTCACCTTTGCTCTGATTCAGAAAACAGAGTGAGACTATTTTATATTACACATCTGGCTGCACAATCAATTCAGTTCTGGCATAGTTCCCATGTTTTGGCTTTGTAGGGCATTTTAGGTAAAAACTAAGAGGCACTTATATTCAGCAGCACAAATATATAAAACTTGCACATTACCAATGCTGGGTAGTAACAGGTTACAAGTAATCTGAATTATGTAATACAATTACAAATATTAAGTACTTGTAATTGGATTAAATACAATTTTGAAATAGTCATAATCAGATAACAGTAACTTTTTGGTGGATTACATAATTACATAAAAATCAGGCAATGGCAGTAAGGTTTTCATAATTTATTGATCCTCTAATTCTTATTTTTTTAAATATTTAAAATGTTTCATTCTTCATTCTGACAGTATGTGAGACAATGCTTCTCATAACGAATAATTATGCAAATTACTAAACACTGATATGTCTACATCATCTATATTGATTTTAGAAGTCTGAAGAAAAAAAAAAAAAAACCTGGAAGACAATAGTCCTCTTCTAAATACAAATAAATCACATCATCTTTTCCCAAAATAGCGAGTAAAACACAACAAATCATAGCAATTCTCATATTTGTATTTATTAAGTAAGTTTACTTAAATGTATTTAAGCAACATTGGTTAAAAATAGTATGGATTCTCCAATTTTAGTCATGTAATTTGTAATCAGTACCAGATTGCAATTCTGAATTAATCTTCCAAGCACTGCACATTACACATTTTTTTGTTTTCTTTCCTGAAACTTTGGGCTCTCTAGCGACATCTGCGGTTGAGACTTAAACTGCAATTTTTTTTATAAGGAACGTTTTACATCAGTTGTGTTTCGGCACTGCTCTTTACTGTGCTATGAATCAGTACATTATAAACAACTTGAGATGAGTATTGAGATGAGTATATACACTGGCAGCCATACGTTTAGAATAATATACACATTTTGCGGTTTCTGAAGGAAATTGGTACTTTAATTCACCAAAGTAGCATTCAGCTAATCACAAAGTATAGTCAGGACAATACTGATGTAAAAAACAACACTATCACCATTTGAAAGAAGTAATTTTTGATCAAATCTAGACAGGCCCAATTTCCAGCAGCCATCACTCCAACACCTTATCCTTGAGTGATCATGCTAAATTGGTAATTTGGCGCTAGAAAATCACTTGCCATTATATCAAACACAGCTGAAAGCTATTTGGTTCATTAAATGAAGCTGGTCTGTTAGCATTTCTGTGACAGCCGAAGGGTGTGCGACAATGATTGAGGAAAAGTGATTTAGAAAAATAATTAGTAATGTGATTACTTTTTAGATTGAGTAATCAGTGAAGTATTCACATTAGATTTTTAGAAAAGTAATTAGTAGTTTGTAGTGGATTACTTATTTTGAGTAATTTATCCAACACTGATGGGGAACTACCTTGTAGTACCTGGTATGTATAGTGGCTTGTAGATGTAATGTTTAATGGTGAACTTTGTTTAAACACACTATCTGCTCAAATGGCAATGGAAAGTGATGCAACAACTTGTGCACTTCTGCGACTGGGGTAAAAAAAAAATTGAAAACAGTGGTATGCACGCACACACACACACACACGCACGCACGCACACACACACACACACACTTATGGAACCTCAAAACTACATCGGTGTTACAAAATACTCCGATGTCATGAATTTTAGTAAATATGTTACAGTAACTTAAAACATAAAAACATAGCCTGTTAAACCCTTTGCGATCGGTAAATACAATATCCCCGAGCAACGTTTGATTAATGAAAGCATGACAACCAATATCAATTTCAACAACCCTACCAGAAAACATACACAAGCATTATAGCAAGTAAATAAACAGTTAACAGTTAAACATCAATCTACGCAAAAACACGCTGTAGCTCGATTATTTTTGTGCATGCAAACCTACTGAGGCATAACTGTTTAGTATGTTGCCGACAATGTTCCACCCATCTGACCTCCCAAAATTCAGCGGCCACCAATTCCAAATAACTCTTCTCAAGGAAGATAATAATATAAATGCCCTTGCTGCTCCCACTCTGACATTTTATAATGTGTATTCTGGACCTCATTTAAGAACCACAGGCGTTTAGCGAATTCCAAAAAATGCCTGTGTTAAATGTCTGCCGAGTAGCTAAACGGCACACGCCGAGCTGTACAAACTGTGCTCGTGTTAAGCAGGCTGTAGGTTGCGATTGGAATTTATTGGTAAATAAAGAGGGCTTTTCTGTGATTTACAGCTGGGTGAGGTGGGGGGTAAGACTTATGCAATGCTGCAGGGCCCAAGAGCTCATGTTTTATGAGTCTCATTCTGCATCTGTGCTAGAGTGACTAATTAAACTGCAGGCCACTGTCATTGCAGCAGCTGTGGACCAACTGGAAATGCCCATTGTTATAGTGGGGCCACCACCTTCTGCTTGCGCTGCACATTGAACATTTGTGGGTGAAAACAGAGGGGTAAAGACATGAAAACATAGCTTTCATTTAGGTTTATGTTGTCATTGTGTTGCCAGAGATTTGACAATATTTCCGGTAAGGGAACATACTGTATGGAGCAACGATGCTCAATGGTTCATTATGGGAATTTTTAGGGAGTGAACATTTCAGTGCATTCAGAAGGATATTGAGAATGGGACAGCCCTAGAAATGTCTGACTCCCTGGTCAGTGCCTTGTCTTCTGAACTAAGGATACAGGTGAGTGTGTTGAAGCAGGGTAGGAACTACTGTAAACTACTGACAGACCCATGGTCACCATAAGCTGTGTAAAAATTCTTCAAAAGCCTCCTCATGTGTTAATGTGAAAAAATAACAGTATGCGGGTGTGGAATGACATGAGGATGAGTAAATAATGACAGAACTTTTATCTATGGGTGAACTGTTCCATTAAGTCTCAAATCTATTTTGTGTCCTGTCTGTTTTTTTTTTTTTTTTTGTAATTTTCTGTTAAAAAGCACTTCAAAAACAAATCAGGCAAATCTTCAGGAAGAGCGCTCAGAAATCTGCTCGCCAGCCCAGTTTTATTGGATTTTTAAATCTAGATTTGAGTTTCTGCACGGGTCATTCCCTGGAGTTTAGTCTCAGGGCTATGAAAGAAAGCCACACTGATGAAATGATAGTGGACATTTCTCTTTAAACAAATCACAGCTTACCCAAGGACACCTGAGAAAGCCCAAGTGGCAAAACAATGTTGCTGAAAGCATCACATCATACCCATGGCATTTGACTGAGCCTTGAATGAATGATTTAAAAAAAAGCAAGATTTAAGATTCAAAAAGAAAAACATTTAGTAGAGGCTGAGCATGAACTCAGAGACATTCGAATTTGGGTGAAAAAGGACCACAGTTCCAGGTACAAAGGAAGACCTTTTCAAACAAAGATGGTACCCTGAGCATGTGGAGCCTTTGAAACATGTTTTCCTGATAGAGTTAAATCCTGCTGTCTCTAAATTGAACTTGCAGGCCACAGTGACATTTGCTACTACCTGCTACTGACTGTGAACCAAAAAGTCAGTAAATGTAAAGCTGTGCCAAAATATGCTATAAAGCAGCCCACTACATGTCATAAAGCATATGGTTGGTGACATTTTCCCTTGAATTGTGTTGAATGAATGATAAATATTCTAATATTGCTCACTTTCTGTTGGGTGAGAAGCCTTTTCATATCAAATATAAAGCCATTTAGCTTTTCAAAGTGACTTGCTGCAAACAACTGGCTCAGTTTAATCATAAGGAAACATAAGTCAACTTCAAATAATATTTAATTTCCTTTTACACCACAATCAAAGGGAAAAACCCATGATCTGAGAGTAAGAAGCTTCCACCTTCCCTAAACAGCTTAACTGGAGCATGTCCTTTACATCGGAAAGGAACAACAGTGGCTTTGAACTGGTGATTGTCTATTATCTTTTATTCTGCAATGAAATGACATCTTTGATCAAATCAGCAAGACATTTTGGCACCTCACTGCCTGCTGCACTATCTTTGGCAACGACACTAAAGAAGTATTGAAGGTATGTAGTTTTTCAACATGTAATGGAGAAATTTGCACCCTTACTGAATCCTGCTATTCCTGACCTTTGTTTTGTCATTATGCTGATGCATTACTATGGGGCAAAAAGCTTCCCTTTAATTCTGTTAAAGTAAGTCTTTACTGTAATGAAATGAATCAATTTGTCTTTTAGGAGAACAAATGCACAGGTGCGCTCGATTATATCTTGTTTATTTGCTATTAAGTGCCTTAAAATAAACTCTGAGTATAGAAGACTCACAAACTTTGGCAAAACCAGTCAGTGACTAGATTCTCCTCAGAAACGCTTATTGTTTCAGACTAGGAACTTACTTCTAAAAAACTGCATAGGAGCCAGCCAGTCAGAATGGAATGCCAATATTTAAAACTCTTGCCACTTGTTTGTGTTTAATAGGGCCCGGCAATTATGACAAAACACATAATTGTTGATTAATTCCCTTGATATTGTAATTAATTCATTGATCTAAATCGAATTTACATTAAAATACTTAAATTGTGTGGCTCATCCAGATGCCATATATGTTTTATACAGTGCAAAACAACAACGACAAATATTAATGAAAAAAAGCAAATAATAATAATAATAATTATTGTTATTATAAAACATAAATAAATAATGATAGAAATTTAAATTGAAATGCAGGCATGAGGAACGAGATCTCATTCAGTTCCATTCTGTGTCATTTGAGCATAATTGAGTCTGTGTCATGTACTTGGCACCATCTCCTTGTGGCCATATATAATTACAGTGAACGATCCTCTCTGCACATATTTGGATGACATCCACCTCGGGTTGCAGTGATTTAAATCCAAAAACAATTGGTTTAGCATTCCATGATGCTAGACAACATACTACATAATTTCTAATGAAGTCATCTGATCCAGGACAGCTTGTTGAGCCAATAAGCATAGCAGATGAGTAGTGTAAATGCATTTTAATCTGAATCTTTTGTTCAAATGGGCTTACAATTTGTTATTTGGCTCAGTCTCATTTGCCATGTTCCCAGCACAAATATTTATCATTGTATTCTTGGGCTGTTTGCCAGTTTTATTTACACTGTTGTTGTTGATTTTGTTGTCATGTTAAGTAACCTATTGTCTGGTGATGTCTTGTGTTTGTTCTTAAAACGACCAGTTAGTTGATTGTTACATTGTCGTTTTTCATGTGCCAAATGTTGAGATTTGTGTGTGGTATTTTGATGTAATTTAAAAGTGTTTTTGTCTGAGAGTTCATTTGATGTTGCCAATAGTTTAAGACAACAAGCACTTTGCTCTCCATGTACATTTCTACATGTAAACATGAGATTAAATAATATTAAGCAATTTGCAGTTCAAACATGTAAGTTGATACAACTTATCAGACTTAATGGAAATATGTAATTGTTACAACAATGGCAGATTTGAGGTCATGCTGCATTATACTATTTAACCTTGTGTGTTGTATTTTGGCTTCGATATACGCAACGCATAATATTAATTGAACCCGACTGATCTCAGTTCAGGAGACTGTGCTGTCAGTAAAGTGTTAAACTTTCGCTAAACACAATGCACAATAATGTGTACTTTAGCTATTTTTTTTTCTAAGAAATCCTATATTTACTGTGCACATTAAGGATCAATGGGTTCATCCAAAAGATGAAAAGCTTTAGATTTCAGAGGCTTTATACTATATGGAGTTAGAATGAAAATAAGGTGGATTTTGAACTGTTCTGAGACAAGTGGAGACAGACAGCACACTGAAGGTTAAGTCATTCATTAATTAGGGAGCAAGGGAGCATCCTATAGCTCTCTTTGCAGATAAGTGGATTCACAACTAAAATCTGGCCAAAAGTTCAGTTTCAGGCTGCAGATGATGTTTGGACAACTCAACATGTTTGGCAGACATGGTACAGCGGTAATCAGTACATAGATTCAGAATTTACAATGTATACATTTATTTTCACATGTTTAGAGCAAACTATTTGCGTAGAATACAATTTAAGAAATCTTACTTAAATAGGTTTACCTATGTGCTATTATGATGACAGATTTTAAATCATGGCTACTTGATATTTTAAGTTCACTCAATACATTTAATTAAAATAATTACCTAAAGGAATTTGACAAAAAAATTGCCTTGCAAACTATTGCTTTTCTTAACTTCTACAAACACCTAATTTTCCTCAGAGCATATTTGGTTGCTATTACGCTGTAGATTAGTTTACGGTCTTCAATTGAGCTGGATTAAAAAGACAAAACTGAATGGGTGAATATTTTGGAATACATGGCAATTGTAATTATCTAAAACACTGAAGCACATGCAAGACAACAAGCACCTGCTCCACTCAATTTGCTTTTGAAATCTCTCTCATGGGTTCATCTCATTAACACACAATTACCTCTCAAACAAAGCAAGACAATAGCGCACAGCAAAGAGTTCAGCAATGCTCATCTCACACTCTAAATAAAACAATCTTGCATTGTCTTATGCATGAAACAATTCTGTCAGTTTTGGTATGATTTCAGATAACGGTTTCAACATCCCAGCTGCAGAACTGCGGTGGTCTGTGTCGTGAAATAAGGTGTCACTTTTCAGTGACGTGCCGTGTGAGTAGTGTTTTATTGTGGCAGAAGTCTGACAGTAGAATGATAGAAAGGGAACTAAACATTGACATTGACATTGTCACAGGAGACCGATG
This sequence comes from Xyrauchen texanus, assembly GCF_025860055.1. NCBI lineage: Eukaryota > Metazoa > Chordata > Actinopteri > Cypriniformes > Catostomidae > Xyrauchen > Xyrauchen texanus. The sequence goes on from NC_068311.1 coordinate 21,334,163, forward strand.
AGTACATTCATTCTCCATTGATTCTTCTACACTTGCGTTTTGTCTGGAGGCTGTAGACACTGTTATGCGGAAACCTCTTCAAGTACACTGACTTACTCTAGAAAACTTCAATAACTGACAAAATTCCACTCATGTGCATGATGCACTGTGGAATTCTACACTGTAATGTAAAAAAAATTAAAACCCTGCTGAAAAAGGAATAGTTAATGGAATAATTCACCAAAAAATCTAATTTCTGCATTCATTTGTGCACTCTCGTGTCATTACAAAGCCTGTATGACTAACTTTCTTCTGCAGAAAAAAAATTAAAATAATTATGTCTGTAATCGCCTCTTCTAAGTAATGGTATGTGATATTTTATGTTCTGTTTCATCCATAAAAAAGCAGTTGGTATTGTTTAACTTAGAAAATAATGTACATTTTTGGTTGAATCTGATTGTATGTCCTCAGAAGACTGCACAAGCTGCATGGGCTACTTTTATTATATTTTTGGGTCAAATTTAAAGCTTTAAAGTGAGTCACTATCAACTGCCATTGTATTGCAAGGAAGGACTGTAATATTTATTATAACATCACCTTTTGTGTTCCGCATTAGAAAGAAAGTCATACGGCTTTGGATTTACATTTACTTAGAAGAGGCCCTTTCATACCAAGGTGACTTACAATAAATAAAATGCAGTGAACGCTAAAGTCACAATATAATTCACGCTGAAATTGGTAAGGTAAATACCAAAACAAAATCTCCTTAGCTCCATCTATTCTTCTCTCTTGACAATTTAGAAGTCATTTCTTTGTAACAGGCGATGCCATCAAACTACATTTGCCATCTCCACTACTGCACTCCTAATGCCTTAACCACAACTTATTTCACCAGACGGCAGAATTACTCCTGACAGAGAGCAAAGATGCAAATGAACACATAAACAAATAAGAAGTTTACGAGGGGAATGCGAAGAGGGCTCGGTGTGCTCTCGAGTCATGATGACATCTCATGGAAGATGATGGGGGGTGTAAGCTGTGCTGGCACTCAGGTGCATGCTGCCAAAATGGAACTAAATTACAGTCCAAGCGCTCTGACTTGACTCCGTGCCATGAATCGCTCATCTTCCCTCCATTTGCACCCGGCACTCATTTGCTCTTGTGGAGCATATGTGCTCCATGTCTGAAAGGCTCGCAGACAGTCATGGCCTCCGCTGCTCGGCTTGCTGCTCCCCCTTGGCGGACAGGCGTAATTAAAACCACACTGCTAAATAGGAGCAACTTGTATGTAATGGCGGAACAGGTTTCACAGAGAATTAATCACCTGTGAAAAAGCAAAACTGTGCTATGATAAAGCTGAAAGTGCTTTGGTAAAGCGAAATTGACTGAAGGAACTGGGCTGTGCCTAAGAGAAAGAGAAGATGTCTAAAAGGCCTATGAAATCATCACTGGAAATAGTACTAACTCTGCTGTCAGACCAGCTACTTCAGAATGCAAATGGCCCTTTTTAGTAGTGTTTGTTTAGGCAAGCATTACTAGTACTATTGCTCATAGTTAGAGTATTAAAAAAAACATTTAACTAAAGTAACTCGTGTTGCACAATTTCTGCTCATTTTTAAAAGGGAAAATGTGCAGCTGTTGCATTAAGAAGGTATTTCTACCTGATATGACCATTAAACATGATTTTCACACTCGCAGACATTAAAACAGTTCAAATAAAATCACATAGACTTGCATTGAAGGAGTTACCAAAGCCAAAACTAGGTACCAGAATTTCACTTAAACTCTGGAGTGGACTCATTTGACTTCGGCCAGATCTTAGCAACCACATAGTAGCACCCTGGCAACCACCCACAACACCTAAGTATTGTGGCAAATACTTTTGCACAGACATGCACCTCTTATAATTTCTTTAGAAATTGTAGAAATGTTTTTTTCTTTTTACAAGACAAAGATACAAACAAGAGAGGCAGGGCATTATTGGGAAGAAAAGGGGATTGAGATACAGTACATTGAATGCTAGGCTCGAACCACGACTCGACATGCAAAGAGCACATGTGCCAACTGCTGGGTATTTGCTTATTTGATACTTCCAGTGGACTCTAAATGAAGAACTAAGCTGCTACTGGTTGTGTAATGTTAGTATATGATAAGAAGAAGAAGAAGAAAAAGAAAAAGATGATGAAGAAGAAGAAAAAACATCAACATGTCTCTAAATACATGTTTGGAATTTTCTTTACCAATATTAGATGTGGATGATATCTTAATTTCTCCCAGGGGATGTCTACTCACAAATCCCATTACACATGTTATATTTCTCAATAACAACAAACCCTAAAGGGTTTTAAAATGTATTGAATGAGTAGATTAGAAGGCTCTACTGTGAAAATGATATATGTGTAATGTATTTTCAAGAATTTAGAGATCCACAACAATATACTCCATTTTAATTACCTGTAGTGCTAAATTAAATGCATGACACCCAAACATCTGCTACCAGACAGAGTTACCTGGAGGCCAGTCTATGTTGAAAAAAAAAGAACTATAAATAAAGTGAATTGGCATAGAAAATGCTGTTAATCAGATCCATATGTCAGAAGCTACCTCACTATCTGGAATGAGGAAATTATCATACTTCCTAAAAACAAAAAGTGATGGAGAGAAACTTTTTACCTATAGAATAAAAATAAAAAGCAAATAGAAAATTTAAGTATATATAGAAATACACAATATGACAAATCATCTAAGTTACGTATGTAACCTCCGTTCCCCGATGGAGGGAACGAGACGTTGTGTCAGAGAAGCGACACTAGGGGTCTCTCTTGAGCGCCGATATTCACCTCTGGACTATGAAAAAAGGCCAATGAGAGTTGGAAACCAGTATTTGCATGTCCCGCCCCCGTACATACGGGTATTTAAGCGGCGCAAATACGGGAGTTCATTCAGGATTTTTCTGAGGAGCCGGAAATGGTCCGGCCACAACAGTGGCTCGGCTCAGCGACGTGGCAGGGGAGACACAACGTCTTGTTCCCTCCATCGGGGAACGGAGGTTACATACGTAACCTATACGTTCCCCTTCTGTCGCTCTCTCCACGTTGTGTCAGAGAAGCGACACTAGGGGTCCACTTATAAAAGCGCCATGCGCTGAGCTGTGTACGTGAACTGCTGATACAGGAGCGAGCAGGTATTCTTACGTGCAGGACGACCAACTGTATCAGGCTGCACGTACCCTTCCCCAATGCCCCATTTAAGCCATCAGGATTCCTTATTGTTACCCTGGAAGGGGGAACAAGGTGCTGGCTGCCAACCTGGGAACGGGCCAAGCCTGGCCGGGCCTCTTTTCTCTCTATGTTTCTCGTGATAGAGAAACTTAGGCCGGGCCCTTACATGCATTGAGGGAAGGGGGTCTTAGCCCTTATTCAGGGCGGAGAAGACCCTGCGGAGGCCACGCCTACCCGAGAGGGGAGGCAAGTTTAAGTGGCAAAACCATCAGAGGCCTGACTTAGGGCCTATGTGGAAAAGTCGGTGCGGTGGTGGATCCAGCCTATAGAGGGGGGAACATACAGCACGGCAACCGAGGCAGCCGTGACTGCCTAAGGGAAGCACGGGAGTCCGCTCGCCAGAGGGGACAGAACCGTGGCGTTACACACATGGGGATTCCGAAGGAGGCCTTACCTGTGGAGCACCTACACCAGTGCAGGGTAGCTTGCGGTACCCACAGTGGCTTGGGTCGGCGAGTTCATTTCTGAACTGCGACCCACGAGGGCTAGGGAGGAATCAACCAGTGTCCCAAACCTGAGATCTCCTGGGAATGAAGGCGCACTGTTTTCCCTGGTTAGGGGGAAGGGCGCTAGGTGCAAGCGATTCACCCGGTCAGATCGTGAGCGTGCCACCGAGTTCTACGGTCTCGGTACCTGAGAGAACACGGGACGATACTGACCCAACTCGGAGATTGTAGAATCTCACGAAAGTGTTAGGTGTTGCCCAGCCCGCTGCTCTACAAATGTCTGCTAGGGCAGTGCCCCTAGCCAGTGCCCATGAGGACGCAACACTCCTTGTGGAGTGGGCTCAGACCCACAAAAGGGGGGGGGCATGGCCTGGGTGTGATAAGCCAGGGAAATGGCGTCGACAACCCAGTGGGCGAGTCTCTTTTTGGAGACAGCATTCCCTTTCTGCTGTCCCCCAAAGCAGACGAAGAGCTGCTCAGAGCGTCTAGTGCTCTGTGTGCGGTCCAGGTAGATACGTAAGGCATGTACTGGACACAGCAGTGAAAGGGCTGGATCTGCCTCCTCCCAGGGCAGCGCTTGCAAGTTCACTACCTGATCCCTGAAGGGTGTGGTAGGAACCTTGGGCACATAGCCCGGTCGCGGTCTTAGGATCACGAAAGTGTCTGCCGGACCGAACTCCAGGCAAGCGTCGCTAACAGAGAACGCATGTAGGTCCCCGACCCTCTTGATGGAAGCGAGCGCGATCAGCAGGGCGGTCTTGAGAGAGAGGGCCCTGAGTCCAACTGAGTCAAGCAGCTCGAAGGGGGGTCTCTGGAGTCCCGTAAGGACGACCGAGAGATCCCAGGAGGGGAACAGTTTAGGCCGGGAGGGAGCTATCCTCCGGGCACCTTTTAGGAACCTGACGATTAAGTCGTGCTTACCAAGAGACTTTCCGCTCTACCGTAGTCATGGTGGGCCACGATAGCGGCGACATACACCTTGAGGGTGGAGGGGACAGCCTCCTCTCCAGCCTCTCCTGAAGAAACACGAGCACTGACCTAACTGCGCACTTCTACGGGTCTTCGGCTCGGAAGAACACCAGTCCATGAACAGACGCCACTTTAGGGCGTAAAGATGCCTGGTAGAGGGGGCTCTGGCTTGGCTGATTGTATCTACGACGGTAGATGGTAGACCGGCTAGATCTTCCGCATCCCGTCCAGGGGCCAGACGTGGAGGTTCCAGAGGTCTGGGTGCGGGTGCGGGTGCCAGAGCGTGCCCCGTCCCTGAGAAAGAAGGTCCTTCCTCAGGGGAATTCGCCAGGGAAGGGCTGTCGTGAGGAGCGTGAGGTCCGAAAATCAAGTCCGGTAGGCCAATAGGGGGCTACCAGAATGACTTGCTCCTCGTCCTCCCTGACCTTGCATAGCACCTGTGCAAGAAGGCTCACTGGGGGAAATGTGTACTTGCGCAGCCCCACGGGCCAGCTGTGTGCCAGCGCATCTGCCCCGAGGGGAACCTCTGTCCGGGCATACCAGAGCGGGCAGTGGAAGGTTTCTTGGGAGGCAAACAGGTCTACCTGAGCCTTGCCGAACTGGTCCCAAATCAGCTGGACCGACTGGGGGTGGAGCCTCCACTCCCCGCCAGGCAAGCTTTGTCTTGACAGCGCGTCCGCTATCACATTGAGGTTGCCGGGGATGTGAGTGCCGCGCAGTGACTCCAGTCGCTGCTGACTCCAAAGGAGGAGACGACGGGCGAGCTGTGACATGTGGGGGGAGCGTACTCCACCTTGGCGGTTTATGTAGGCTACGACCGTGGTGCTGTCTGTCCTGACTAGGACGTGTTTGTTCCGAGTTAACGGGAGAAGCAGCTCTAGGCAGTTGATGTGCCAGCGCAGCGGGCCTCGGTTCCACCGGCCTGCGGCTGCGCGCCCTTGCACACGGTGCCCCAACCCAATTTGGAAGCGTCGGTTGTGACCAGAACGCGTCGGGACACCTGCTGCAAGGGTACACCTGCCCTTAGAAAGAAGAGGTCTGTCCAGTGTTTGAAGGTTTAGCGGCAGGCAGAAGTAACTTTTACATTGTGCGTGCCGCGGCGCCATGCTCGTCTCGGGACTCGAGTCCGGATCCAGTGCTGAAGTGGTCTCATATGCATCAACCCCAGCGGCGGGGCCGCCGCGGAGGATGCCATATGCCGCAGGAGCTGTTGGAAACATTTTAGCGGGACCACGGCGCCTGGCTTGAAGGAAGCGAGGCATTTCAGCACTGACTGAGCACGCTCGTTGGAGAGATGTGCTGTCATTGAGACTGAGTCTAACTCCAGACCGAGAAAAGAGATGCTCTGGACCGGGGAGAGCTTGCTCTTTTCCCGGTTGACCTGAAGCCCCAAACGGCTGAGGTGCCTGAGCACCTGGTCTCTGTGTGCGCATAGTAACTCTCGAGAGTGAGCCAGTATGAGCCAGTCGTCGAGGTAATTGAGTTTGCGTATGCCGGCTACTCGGAGCGGGGCAAGAGCTGCCTCTGCGACATTCGTGAAGACGCGAGGGGACAGAGACAGGCCGAAGGGGAGGACTTTGTACTGATACGCCTGGCCGTCGAACGCAAACCATAGGAAGGGTCGATGTCGAGGGCAAATTGAGACGTGGAAGTACGAGTCCTTCAGGTCTACCGCTGCGAACCAATCTAGATGCCGGATGCCAGATAGAATTTGTTTCTGGGTGAGCATTTTGAACGGGAGTTTGGACAAGGTCCGATTGAAAACTTGCAGGTCCAAGATCGGTCGTAAGCCGCCGCGTTTCTTGGGTACAACAAAGTAAGGGCTGTAGACACCCTTCTTCATTTCGGTTGGAGGGACAGGCTCTATCGCGTCCTTTAATAGAAGGGAGGCGATTTCTTCGTGCAGGGAATGGGCATGTTGGCCGTGTACTGCGGAAAAATGTACGCCCACGAAGGGGGGCGGAGACCTGGCAAACTGAATTGCGTAACCAAGTCGAATGGTCCGGTGCAGCCAGCATGACGGGTTGGGCAGTGAAAGCCACGCCTCTAAGCTCCGTGCTAGGGGCACCAAGGGGACGAAGTTTTTTGGACGTATCCGGGCGGGCTTCGCGAGCGGTGCGGAACAGGTAACGCGGCGCCGGGAGGCAACGTGGCGTCCCGAGGCTCCGTGCTGAGAATAAACTCAAAGCACTTACCTTGCTCCGCGCACCCGGCAGGGGGCGGGTTCGTGACTGAGGAGGAGGTCTGATGCTGGCGTCCTCTGGGCTCGTCTGAACCGGCCGGCCGGGGAACAGTCGTGAGGCTGAAGGTGGGGACACCGCGTCCATGGAGCCGGGACTGTTGAGGCCTGAAAGCAGAGTGCCGTGAGAACGGCATTTGTGGGCCAGGTGACCCCAGAGACAACAAGGAAATAGCTCTATAGAGTGTAACGAATTTAACAAACAATTCTCCTCTCGGCCCTCCACCGGGGAACGGAGTGGTCTTACCAGCTCCGGAGCTAACGTCTCAGTCTCTGGGTCTGTCATCTCAGGAGCACCAGGGAGCCTTCTGGGTCCTCAAGGGGGTCCTTGAGACGATGGTCGTCCAACTTCTGCGGGGGGCTCAACGCTGGGGCTGAGAGCTGGGCCCACTCACTTGTTAGTTGAGGCGGAGCACCACTTTCTTTCTTTCTTGAAAGCCGCAGGAGGACGCTCTCGGCAAGCAGACAGGGCATGGCCCCTGGCGGCAGGTTTGCGGCAGGGCAGGATGCTTTTTTTGCTTGAAAATAGCCTTCGTCTGTTTCTTCACCACTGAGGACTGCTGGGCGAAGTCGTCAAGGGGTGTCGCCGAATGTACGGAGCTGGGAGATGGGGGCGTTTGAGAAAGCGTGCTTTGTCTGCCTCCCATACTGCCTGTCCATCGTTGCGTTTCTGGACCACGGAGTGGCCATCGCCTGTTTGAGTGCAGTTCCTGCAGCACGTCAAGAACAGGACTACCCAAGTGCAGATTTTGAAGTGCCCTGGCCCGGTGGACTTGCAGGAGGGGGCCATGGCGTGCAGGGGGGAGCGGTCTGGGACCGTTCTACCACCGAGGGTAGCGAGAGTGGAGGAGCGAGGAAGCTGGGCTTACTCAGCTCGTCATGCACGTCCGGGAAGGAATCCAGGGGGGGGTGCGGCTGTGAGCGGCACACATGCCCGTGGAACCAATTAAGCCCGGGGAAGCATAGCGGACCTTCTTGCGTCAGGCTTAGACTGGGCGGAGACCCGAAGGTGGCGGCCCAGGCGAGTTATCCACATCCGACGCCACTGTTACGCTCTCCGATGCAGCGGTGATGTCATCATCCAATGCTGGGGAGCTCGAGGGACCGGACGGTAGGCCGTTAAGCGGACTGCACTAATCCCGAGCTCGAGGGAAGCAGGCAAGCGTGCCGGGGAGGCGAGAGGTTTTCGGGGGGATTTACCCGCCGAAAGCGTCCCGTTATTCTCCCCAGATCGTTCTCCATCGCCCGCGGCGCCTGCCTCAAGGAGGCGAGGCGCGGGGGGGGCTGAGATGGCTCTCTCTCACTACAAGAGAAAGCAGAGATTGCAACGCTGCCACGGCTATGTTCTCACACTGAAAACATAACCCATTGGAGAGAATGCTCATCCCGAGCACGGACAGAAACAAGCAAGTATGCCGGGGAGGCGGGGGGTTTCGAGGGGGTTCACCCGGCGAAACGGAGCCCGTCATTGTCCCCAGATCGTTTTCATCGCCAGCGCGCTCGCCTCAATCCCGTGGGAAGGAGACGAGGCACGGGGGGCGGCTGAAGCGGCTTTCTCTCACTACAAGAGAAAGCCTACGACCGCAATGCTGTCATGGCTATGTTCTCGCACTGAAAACATAGACCATTCATAAAAACTTTGCCTGCGTGTGATCGCAACCCAGGAATGCAAGGCAGTTTTTATGACCGTCAGAGGTGGGGAGACATCAACCACATCCAGAAACTACAAAGGGGCGGAAATATCGTCTTTAAAAAGACGCGTCCTGAGAAGGACATTCAACGCCGCTGTGTTTTGCTCTTTAGAGCGAAATTACTCTTTTAGAATAACTCTTTCGAGTTGTCTGCGCTGTCGAAGCGCCCTGGGGCAAGAATGCACAGCCATGCACGAAGGAGAAAGCCGCTGTTATGCGCCGTCAGATCCAACAACATGCAGAGCGTCAGAGGATTAACCAGGAACTTGGTGTGTAACTCGCAGCAGAGTTCATGCACGACCATCGGCTCCGAAGAAATTTTCTGAATGAACTCCCGTATTTGCGCCGCTTAAATACCCGTATGTCCGGGGCGGGACATGCAAATACTGGTTGCCAAATCTCATTGGCCTTTTTCATAGTCCAGAGGTGAATATCGGCGCCAAGAGAGACTCCTAGTGTCGCTTCTCTGACACAACGTGGAGAGAACGACAGAAGGGGAAATATATATATATATATATATATATATATATATATATATATATATATATATATATATATATATATATATACATATACATATATGGATATGGATGGCCTGAGGGAAAAAAACTGTTCTTGTGCCTGATGGTTCTGGTGCTCTGTAGCGCTGGTCAGAAGGCAACAGTTCAAAAAGGTAGTTGGCTGGGTGAGTGGGGTCCAGAGTGATTTTTCCAGCCCTTGTTCTCACTCTGGAAGTGTACAGTGTTTTTAAGGGAGGGCAGGGGGCAACCAATAATCCACTCAGCAGTCCGAATTGTCCTTTGTAGTCTTGTGATGTCTGATTTTTAGCTGAACCAAACCAGACAGTTATTGAAGAGGACAGACCCAATTACTGCTGAATATAACTGTATCAGCAGCGCCTGTGGGAGGTTGAACTTGCTCAACTGGTGAAGGAAGTACAACCTCTGCTGGGTCTTTTTCACAATGGAGTCAATGTGGGTCCCCTACTTCAGGTTTTGTGAGATGGTAGAGCCCAGGAACCTGAATGACTTCAGAATGGTGAGCGGGGTCAATGTTGGCGTGTTCCTCCTAAAGACCAATATCATCCCCACTGTTTTGAGCGTGATCATCTCCAGGTTGTTTTGACTGCACCAGACAGCCAGCTGTTTAACCTCCCTTCTGTATGCAGATGCATCGGGATCTTGGATGAGGCTGTTGACAGTAGTGTCATCTGCAAACTTCAGGAGCTTGACAGAGGGGTCCTTGGCGGTGCAGTCGTTTGTGTAAAGTGAGAAGAGTAGTGGGGAGAGCACACATCCCTGAGGGGCACCAGTGCTGATCGTACATGTGCTGGAAGTGAATTTCCCCAGTCTCACTAGCTGCCACATATCTGTCAGAAAGCTGGTGATTCACTGACAGATAGAGGTGGGAAAAGTGGGTTGGGTTAATTTAGCCCAGAGAATAGCTGGGATGATGGTGTTGAAAGCCAAACTGAAGTCCACAAAAGGATCCTTACATATGTCCCTGGTCTGTCCAGATGTTGCAGGATATGATATAATCCCATGTTGAGTGCATCATCCACAGATCTGTTTGATCGATAAGCAAATTGAAGGGGGTCCAGAAAGGGTCCAGTGATGGCCTTCAGGTGGGCCAACACCAGTCTCTCAAATGACTTCATGACCACAGACGTCAGAGCGATGGGTCTGTAGTCATTAAGTCCTGTGATTTTACTTTTCTTTGGGACAGCTGGTCAGCACAAGATATTAGATAAGTGGTTAAAACACTGTCTGGGCCCTGTGCTTTCCTTATCTTTTGTTTCCGGAAGAACTGGGACACATACTTTTCACAGATTTTAAGTGCAGGTTGAGTAGCAGGAGGGGGGAGGAGGGTGGTTGCAGGAGGTGTTGATGTTTGTGTGAAGTGAAGGTCAGAGCGGGTGTGGGGTGTGAGACTGGGCTTTTCAAATCTACAGTAAAACACATTCAGGTCATCAGCCAGTTGTTGATTCCTACAATGTTGGGGGATGGTGTATTGTAGTTAGTAATGTCTCACTAATGTCTTATGTTTTAGTGCAGGTTTCAACATTATCCATCATCATTGCATCTGAAAAATCACACCTTTCCTGCCTAGAAATTAGTTTCTGCCTCACCTGAGGATTCTAAATCCCTATCTGCAGTAAATCTGCTCAGACTAGAAATAGACAGAGCCAGTGCAGAAGCTGAGAGGTGAGGTCCCAGAATTGGGTTTTATAAAAGCACTGGGGATTTGATCTATCTTTCTGGTTAAAGCCTGTGTCCTTACAGCACAGGTGATTGGGCTCTCTGGGGCAAAAAAAAAAAAAAAAAAAAAAACTTTTATGTGAGTATTAAATGCAGGACAAAAGATTGCCTCTATCGAGCTGTCTCTAAACCCCTTGGCTTTATGGGAAATAATATAAACCAATTGTGGATGCACGTACTGCAAAAGCTGTTGGTTGCTGAGATGTTTAAATTACTAAATGTTCTTCACCATGGCATTTGCTCCTCCTCCATAGAAAACCATATTTATGCCTTGAACTGTTGCCTTCTGCCTGTTGCTAGGCTACACAGTTAGGGATGGAAAATAAAACACTTATCAAAAAAAGGAAATCTGCACTTGGGATGTGAAAGCATAAACTGCCAGAGTGAAAGATTAAATGTCTCCCTTAAATGTGAAAGAAAAAACAAAAAGGCTATGCTATTTGACGGCTGTAAAGAAATGTGAATTAAAATGAAGTAGCTTTTTCCTTGAATTGAGAGTTCCTCCCACAAAAATTTATAATAATAATAATCTTTCTGTGCTGGCATGACAGCGCAATAGAATCACACTTTTGTCTACACACAACTTGGTTTTATGGAGTAGGTAAAGGTAAATTGACATTTCCTTGCTCCAGTACATTTAAGAATTGGAAAAATCCAATTCTAAAATGCTGTGGTCAATTTGGAAAAATACACTTCCATTAAACAATAGATTATTAAAGCTGAAATATTTCATTTCTGTGACACTAGCGCCACCGAACAAAATTGCAAAACAGCTTTCTAACACGGCCCTCTCCTGCAGTTTTTCAGATAGTCAGATAGTACCGCCACCAACTCACATGACTGGTTAAGTTAATGTTATTGGGGCAGTGTCCAAGCAGGGTCGCTAAAAAAAGAATTTGTATAGCTCCACAGAGACACAGTGTTTACAGTTTTTTAGAAAATGTACCTATGAATGACTTATTGTTGTCTCTACATATTAAGCTGGGATAAAATAAAGTATTTTAATACTGAAAAAGTGACATACTTCAGCTTTACGCATTATACAAAAGTTATTTCCAGACCTCAAATCTAAATGGATAAGCAGTTTTTAAGGAGTGCTGATATACAGTCCAACAGCAATAGTACACTATATTATTTATATTACTCCACTTCTCTGTGCCCTATTTTTAGAGTGCTCAGTCTCTAGTGTAGTACTATGCTATATGTCATACGTGCAAAGTCACTGGGCATGGCCATGAAGTTTTTATATTTTCATGCAAGCATGCTCTAAGTCTAGGCACAATTGGGTTTGCGAAATTGAGGCGCTAATGGGCTGGGTCAAGTACAATTTAATTCTTCTCCCATTATTGCACTGTCTGTATCCTATTATATATTCAATTCCCTGTCAAGCAACATAGATATAAACAAAGACAGCCTATTCATTAAAAATCGGTTGTGAAAATGGACTGTATGCAATGCATTAGAAGAACAGATAAATGGACCATTTGCATCTAACGTTCTTTTGCTCAATAACTAGACCCTTTCTGTGAACTCTCTCCCTTTTCATTTGCCATTGTTCAAGTGCTATGGTGTTTAGCGGTAAAATACTTCTGAGGATGTTTGTGTTCCTCAAGGAATCCCCCACTTTATGACTGTATTGTCGGTTGCTCTGCTCTGTACCGCAATGTATGTGCTCTCTAACAGCATCTCTGGGACTGTTTGCTGTCGTCCCTCTCTCCCATGTTTTACCTGTGGTCTTGATGGTGTTGCGGGACACATGCTTTGCTGCTATCCCATTGTTCATTGTTTTGTAATGTACTGTATATTTGTTATACACTCACCTAAAGGATTATTAGGAACACCTGTTCAATTTCTCATTAATGCAATTATCTAATCAACCAATCACATGGCAGTTGCTTCAATGCATTTAGGGGTATGGTCCTGGTCAAGACAATCTCCTGAACTCCAAACTGAATGTCAAAATGGGAAAGAAAGGTGATTTAAGCAATTTTGAGCGTGGCATGGTTGTTGGTGCCAGACGGGCCGGTCTGAGTATTTCACAATCTGCTCAGTTACTGGGATTTTCATGCACAACCATTTCTAGGGTTTACAAAGAATGGTGTGAAAAGGAAAAACATCCAGTATGCGGCAGTCCTGTGGGCTGAAAATGCCTTGTTGATGCTAGAGGTCAGAGGAGAATGGGCCGACTGATTCAAGCTGATAGAAGAGCAACTTTGCCTGAAATAACCACTCGCTACAACCGAGGTATGCAGCAAAGCATTTGTGAAGCCACAACACGCACAACCTTGAGGCGGATGGGCTACAACAGCAGAAGACCCCACCGGGTACCACTCATCTCCACTACAAATAGGAAAAAGAGGCTACAATTTGCAAGAGCTCACCAAAATTGGACAGTTGAAGACTGGAAAAATGTTGCCTGGTCTGAAGAGTCTCGATTTCTGTTGAGACATTCAGATGGTAGAGTCAGAATTTGGCATAAACAGAATGAGAACATGGATGCATCATGCCTTGTTACCACTGTGCAGGGTGGTGGTGTTGGTGTAATGGTGTGGGGGATGTTTTCTTGGCACACTTTAGGCCCCATAGTGCCAATTGGGCATCGTTTAAATGCCACGGCCTACCTGAGCATTGTTTCTGACCATGTCCATCCCTTTATGGCCACCATGTACCCATCCTCTGATGGCTACTTCCAGCAGGACAATGCACCATGTCACAAAGCTCGAATCATTTCAAATTGGTTTCTTGAACATGACAATGAGTTCACTGTACTAAAATGGCCCCCACAGTCACCAGATCTCAACCCAATAGAGCATCTTTGGGATGTGGTGGAACGTGAGCTTCGTGCCCTGGATGTGCATCCCACAAATCTCCATCAACTGCAAGATGCTATCCTATCAATATGGGCCAACATTTCTAAAGAATGCTTTCAGCACCTTGTTGAATCAATGCCACATAGAATTAAGGCAGTTCTGAAGGTGAAAGGGGGTCAAACACAGTATTAGTATGGTGTTCCTAATAATCCTTTAGGTGAGTGTATGTTTCTTTGTTTAATTTAATTTCTGTACATCGTCCTTGAGCTTAGGAATGACACCATACAAAACAAACATATTATTATTATTATTATCGTATTGATCTACTGACAATATCTTTCAGAAGTGATCGATAGCTCTTTGATATCATCTGCTGGTGAAATCCCTAAACTGCAAATGCAGCTACTGAGTTTAGACTTTGTGTCAAGAATAGACATGGTTCTCAGACGTCTTACCGCAATGGATATTTATTCTCAGAAAAATAGCAAATTGTGCTTTCCGCCACATCATTTACATACAATACACGCACAGTTTGTGCACATATGCCCACAGATAGCACTGGCCCTCCCACCCACTGCCACTTGCACATTGCTCTGGCACAAAGATTGTGCTTAGAATTAGTGCTCTCATGGAAATTGGATAAGACACAGGATATCGATGCTTGAAGCGCTGCAGCTAGCATGGTAACAATAATAGAGCCCTCTTATTATTTAATATCTGGATATATTTTTACAACATTTACAGAGACAAACGAGTGTTCTTTATGTTATGAATGAGTCATTCAATCATTGACTCAAATGATTTGTTAAAAAACACAATCTTTCAACCTTGAAACAATGGAAGAAAATAAGAACTATTCATTCACTTAAAAGATTTGTTCAAAAACTCTAATCCGTTTGCGAATTAAATACCACTATTTCTGAACAGACCAGTTGTTATATACAGAACAACAGTACAATTGCGAGTATGATATTGCTTTTAAACAACTGCACAACCAACAATAAATAATATTGAATAAAACTTATTTGTTAGCTAAAATAATTCAAAAAGAAGCGAAACCATCAAGCACAACTTCGCTCTTTGCAAAAAACATTGATTAATATATGGGGAAAACACCATTGTTTGAAACCAGATGAGATTATCATCTGGTTTCAAACAATGGTGTTTTTCCCCATATATTAATCAATGTTTTTTTTTTTTTTATTATGAAGGACTTGGTGTTGTTTAACAAATCAGTTAACTAAATTACTTGCCTATTACATAAAAGACGTTCATTTTTCATCACCTACTAGTGTTAAGACCGAGATACACTTCATACGAACAAACAGGTATGACGTAATTTAGAACAAAATCTGGCCAAAAAGAAGGTGTTTTGCATTTGTTTCGGTGGTTCGTAACAGCTCACCTGGGCGAACTTTAAGGAAAACTTCTACCCGGCCGCTAAACACCTTCTTGTTGACATTGGCCAATGTCATCGTTAGGTGTGACCTGAAGCTCCACCTACTACTTTATGTTTTTCAGTCAGTATTCAACATGAATCTACAAAAGCAATCAAATCTACTCAAATACTCTTAAGTGTCCATTCACTCATGTGCCATCTGCAGCGAAAGCCATTCACACATCTGCCCAGCAGTAAGAAAAGCATCTATCAACATTGTTTTGTCTTTATTCTGAATATTAACACTCTTTATAAACCAATCTTTGCAGAAGTATCAGTGGCATCATTAACTACAATAACAGAGTGTAATCGGTGCATATTATGGCGCATTTACGTGTTAGCGCATTAGCGTCATGATTGCAGAATCTAAACAAGACAAATTGTGCATTTTCTACGGCATATATATTACGTTAAATCGAGTGGTTAAAACAGCTTTTACTGTCCTCATGTGAATTCTACTCATAGAATAAGCCATAAAGTCATTGATAACACATTTCAATGTCACATTAGTAAAGGCTTTACTGAGCATCCTCATATTTAAATGCTTCTCTAAACACCTCCCACAGCGGTGTGACCGGTTTCTGAATGTTAGCAAACATTATACTGTTGCTCAGCTGTTTAGAACGTCTTTTTAGCCTTGAACGAAGAATGAAGAAGAACTTCTCCGAAAGTATATCAGGGCCTTTAAGATGTAAAACACAGGAAAGATCACAGAGCAAATCAGTGAATGAAATAAAAATGAACACCACTATTTCGAATGCCGCAAACAAGCGGAGTGAATCAAATAAAGTGTTCCAGTGCCGTTTTACTGAATATCTGCACTCTTGGAACGCCGTTCATCCAATCAGATTAGAGGACTGGAAATAACTGTACAACTATAGACACATAGCCCTACTCTATCAGATTAAACTCCACACAATATGTATAATAATTTAAATATGTTTTTATTTTATTCATGTATACTTTTCAGATTATTTTGAAAGGCCTAATCTGCAATGATGGCTTGTTACTGAATGTAAAAGGAAATTACAATAAATGAGACAATCATTTATTTTCCCTGACCACAATAAACTATATATATATTTAACAACACGATCATGCATGGACACACAAAGTGGTCCTTTTTCCCCCTAGAGAGCACACTGCAGTACAAGCGTCTTATCATCAGCTCTTGATGGCAGTTCATTTACCTATCACTTCCCCCACTGAAAGAGTGAGCTTCCTGTATTGAAATGATTTGCAGGTCTTTCATCTCAGTGTGATTAGGCAAAGTGACATTCTCACACATGTATGACTGCAGCATGGCGGTGGACTGTGGGCTATGAGAGCACACATGAAAGCTCGGGAGCAGCAGTAGTGCAGAGGCGGCTCAGGTATGCAGAAGGGGTATATGGGCTCTCAGCATGCTGGGCTGTCTAGGTTTGTGAGGAGGGGAGAGGCAGAGGAGGTGGAAAAGGCATGCAAAAAGAGACGAGATGAAAATAAACAGGACAAACAACAAAAACAGGTCCGGGCAAAGCCCACTAAAGCAACTAGATAGCAAACAGCGCAAGGCACTTTCAGAAACAGCAGTGTACTGTATAAAGGTTCAGGGTAGGGGGTTGGGAGTGAGATGAGCTTGGTGGTCGCTCAGCTACATGGCTCTCTAGCCTATAGGAAACTAGACAATGTCAACATAATCATAGAAACAAGGCTGTGGGATACTAGTTTACTGAAAACTGCCCAGTATACTGCCTATTATGCAACAAACGTTTCAATCAGTAGTGTACTACATACTTTTTTTCATAACCTCAAGCATATTTCATGTTTGAAGTTAATATGAAATGCAGATTGCAACTTGTTTAACATCTGTAATTTAATTTCTGAGTTGCATACCAAAATGGAGGCTGGTTGTTGGAGGGGAGATAATGTTGTGTCATAAGTTTCAGAGGTGGAGCAAGTTATTATATTTTGATTAAAATTCCAAAAGAGAAACATTTTTAATAAATAACAATCACTGTTTAATTGTGCACAGAAAGACTAGGAACGTGAGTTAAGTTGCTCAATTTTGGTTTCATGTGGACTTTGCCACCGATGCGGAATTCAGCAAGTGGCATCCAGTTATTGCCTAAGAAATCCTAAATTATCTAACAGTAACTTATTTTTCGTCACTTAAAATCCTGGTTACTTTTCTATCCAGTTTATGTAAAACTGTCCTTAGTTTTGGTAGTCTAGGGCTGTCAATGGGGCAGAGAAACTAAATTACAATTTTTCACTTAAATATTAAAACAAATTGAATTATATTCCAATTTTAAAGACATTATTTTGGTGATTACCAGATTTTAATTCAACATTGTCTCTTCTAAATCCACAAGAGGACACATCGAATTAATATAAACCAGCACCGTGCGATAGCGAATATACTGCAATGAACTATACCTATGTATTTCAATGAACAGTTAAAAAAGACCTCTACCTAAGGTGTCGTTCACATAAAAAAAACAATTTCATGTTTAACCTTAAAAATTTCATGTTAAACCTTAAAAATGCTTCTCAAGACACCAATGTTCTGTTATATTAATTGCGCCGCATCTGTTATTTTAGCGCAAGAACAGCCTATGAGTCTTCATCAGTGCTTGGCACACATTTTAGCATTTAAGTGAATCTTATATTCTATGAATATTCAAATTTTTTATTTTAAAATTGACAGCTTTATAGTAGCCATCTAAAATAATTAGTAAAATTCACAGCTGATATTACTCCCGGCTTATTCATCACATAGGAAATGGAAAGTCAAGAAAGGGAGTGTCAGCGTGCTTTGCAGTAATGCTGAAAGTTTTAGGTTATCAGGGTATTACAGAAAATGTACATACTATTCAAAGTATACATACTATAGAAAATAGTGAGTACAAATAGAGTAGTATGGCAGTATGCTATTCTGAACATAGCCTGCAGTATATTCTCCAATACATCTACATGTACAGTATTAATTAATGAACGCATGGGTGGACAAAATGTAAATTAAGGACAGAAATATGCTGAACAGTTTGTGGTGTTTCTACATCTGATGCTGTTCTTTGTTCTCCACAACTCAACAGAGAAAACTTCTGTGAGCAGCTCATATGGGGTGACCAAAGGCAACATCTGGTACCCTGTTTTCACATCTGATTAGTCCAACTGTATCTGGTGGGAATTCACAGCAATTTACTCTATGTGGGTACTGTGAAGCTTACTGTGTGACACCATGCTGTTACAATGAATGACGCTTGATAATGAGCCACTGCTGGGCATTTCTTTTTCACAAAATTCTTTAATAGACTCGGCCTTATCTAAGTCAGCCAAGGAGCCAAAAGCTTACATACTATAAATGAGGCTGGCAACAGTACTAGAATGATGCTATGTAACTTATGCCAAAAAAAATCCCAGAAAGTCTAAAATTAGCCTCTCCTAGGCACTGGGTTTTGAAAGAAGACTGTAGAAAAGGTGGAATGGAGCACAATACCATTCCTGATGACAAATGAAATCAAAACTGAAGCTGGAGAGCTTGTTTTAAGACTAATGATACACAAAGTCTTGTGTGTGTTGTTTGGCCAACAGCAACTCCATCTTTCTCACGCAGAGTTGCATAAATGACGCTCAGGTAGACAGATCCATGAGCCCGGCATTCTTTGCTTTACCTGCAAGTGCACTGAGCTCAGTCAGGACATATTGGAAAAGCCTTGAAAAATATCCAAAGACAAACTCATTATATTGGGGTTTCTATATATGGAACTATGTTAACTTTTGTCTGTTCAAAGAGTGTTAAAAAGAATCTTACAAAAAAGATGGTTCCGATTTAAAATTCTGATTGGATGAGCTGCGTTCAATGTCATGGACCTTATTTTCAGTAGCGACATATTTCATTTTTGACGGGAAAGACAGGACTTTGAGAGGTAGTCTTAAGGGGCGGTCACACAAAATTTGCGCTCTATTCACTCCCATTCAAACACATCTAAACGCGGGACACACAAGAACCAACATCATTTGTTGTCAAAGGTGCTAGTGCACCATTAAAGTAGTTCATCAACATCTGTAGTGGAGGGTTACCAGTGAATGACAACTAACATTTTGGTCTGTTCCATGGATTACTTTTGACGATATGCTTTTTTCTTTTCTTTTTTTTTTGAGCTTGACAGCACCATTCCCCTTTAATTTTCATTATATAAAAAAGACCTGCAAGAACATTTTCACAAAATCTGAGGCACATATGGATAAGTAAATGGTGACAAAATTTGCATTTTTGGATGAACAAGTCAACAATCTGAAATGTTTAGCTACCTGTCTCAACATTCTCATCTTAATTGGATTGTATGGACGATGCATGGGTGAGATTTCTTGGTCGGGGAGCTTTTTCAGAGGTGATACTGAATAACGAGGACAAAAAACATTCACAGAACATTTAAGTATGTTCACCCACATCTAGCAGCAGTTTTCTGAAAAAACCCTGACTTGACACCACCTTGTTAAATATAGACCCACCCTGTGGCACGCCTGGTGCACAGCTCAGCTCAAATACATTGTTTTATATTTCATCATTAGCCAGCAGGGCATCCATATATCCACTTGGATGGTACATTTTTTGCCCTTTCACAGAAACCAGCTTGGCACTCACTTGCACCTATCAATATCAATCGCTGATCCATGGCATCTTCAATCCCACTGAAATCAAATAATGCTGAGTTGAGCCCTCATGCCCAGGTTTATGTGTAGGTTAAAGGAATAGTTCACCCAAAAATGAAAATTTGCTGATAATTTACTCACCCTCAGGGCATACACGATGTATCTGAGTTTCTTTCTTCATCAAGATTTTTAGGACTTAATTTCAGGACTCCTCCTTTAAACAATGCAAGTGAATGTTCTAAATGTTTTGACGGTCCAAAATGCATATTTAGGGTGCATCAAAATAATCCACACGACTCCAGTCGACAACTAAAGTTCTTCTGAACCTAAACGATTGATTATTTTTAGAAACAAAACAATACTTATATAATTTTTAACTAAAAATTTTCACTTCCGTACATTGTTCATGAGGGGGATGACACAAGCTTGTTTGTAAGTTCATGCGTCACGTGGAGGAGGATGTAGCAACCGTCAAACCGTATGTGTTTTGGACTGTCAAAAAATGGAGTACATTCACTTGCATTGTTTAAAGAAGGCCTGAAGTGAAATTGAAAAATCTTAAATTCTGTTTTGAAGAAGAAATTCAGATACATCGTGGATGGCCTGAGGGTGAGAAAATTATCAGCAAATTTTCATTTTTGGGTGAACTATTCCTTTAACCTACACATAAACCTGGGCATGAGGGCTCAACTCAGCATTATTTGATTTCAGTGGGATTGAAGCTGCCATGGATTGGTGAGTATTTGCAAATTTAACCATAGTAAAAATGCCTCATAATGACCAGTGGAGTCCCCTAAGCTAGTGCCTTTATGTTGCCATTTCACGAAAACCAGCAGTATGTGCAAGCACCTATCAATATTAATCACTGATCCATATCAGCATTAATTCCCTTGAAATCAAATAATGTTGAGCCGAGCCCTTAGATTAAACTCAAAGAACCCAGGGTCAGGTTTAGTCAGCCATGGCCGGCCACATGCCCTTTTTCCTGGCCCTAAAAGATTAGACTGCATATCAACAACACTGTCACTGTTTCTCAGCTCCCCTGAGCTCTCCTGTACTCAAAGCGAGTGGATTACCCTCCATGTCTGCTTGAAAGCAAGTTCTGCTTGAATGGTAATCCGAGGTTAAGACTGTTACACCAATAAAACTTCTTACATGCTTAATCTACATGTGGAGAAGTTCAACTGGGAAGGAACACAGGAGAACGGCTTTTCAGAGAGAGAAAAACAGACATGACTTAGTTTAGGCTTATGATCACACAAACAAATCCTGAGCACAGATGATTTTTCTTTTGCTCTTAAAGGCAGAAACTATTTTGCTTCTTCTTGCTGTACATGACAATTTTAAGAATGGCTTTGAAAGAGGAAAACGTGGCATTTGTTAAAGATGCCGCTATCGTTGTGCAGGGCATTTCCATTTAGCCATTAATTTAGTTATAAATGGCAGTCATCACTAAATTTCACCCCTAAAGCTACTGAGCATTTCACTAAGAAATTATAGCTTAATTGATTTTTATTTTATGATTTTATTTTTTATTTTTTTTATAGTCACTCACTCTCACTCATTCTTTGATGAACTTACAAGTTCATCAAAAAGTTTTACATTCCTAGCACCAACTACCTGCCATTGATTTATTTGCTGGGAATTCCTGGTCCCAAGTTTGCTTGGCATGTTAATAAACATGTATTGGTTCATAAAGGATTTCTAAGTGCTCAAGTGTCTCAAACAATTCAAGATAATCTCATTTAAACCCTCATTTTCTGCTGAGATGTTGCTGCTTTTACTGTTTGTTCCAGTGACCCAAATGATAGACATGTACAGTAAACAAAAATAATAGTTAGTATAGTAATACAGATATTTCACAAAGTAGGCATGATTCTTTTTGTGACTTGTTTCTGTTGGGGTCAAAATTTCACTTGTCCTTATGAAAGTTCACCATGTCTTTCGTTGTTCAACAGTGACATTAATAATATTTCAAGCATAACCAAAGGTAAGACCATGGATGGCTCATCATTTTTGTGAAAGATAATGACAGTGGCGGGTTACTCCATCACTCCTCCAAGAGTTTTTTCTGAGTTCAATCAGGCTTCACTCGACCACAAAACTTATGTGACCAATTCTACAGAGAATGTTGTACTTTAAAATGCTCTATGGAGGAAGTCAAACCTCTCAAACTGCAAGAGAGCCCTGACATTACAGACAGCACTGATAAGGAAAAGACGTATATCTATTAGGGCAAATCTATTAAACTTAATTTGTTTTGCAACACTTAATGTTGTAGTTAAAGTTTCTAAACGTGTTTAGGCTTTTAGATTTTCATAACAAATACTGTACTTTATTTTTTAGAAAGACTATCTACATTGACCTAACCAAGATTAACACATGCTGTAAAAGTACTTTTTATTGTTATTCATGTAAATAAATGTAGTTAACTAATGTTAATAAATGGAACCTAATTGTAAAGTGTTACCAGAAGTTGAGATATTTTGTCTGTAATCAGTTCCTAAAAGATTAAGAAAAGTCATAAAGATTCAACCTAATACTTCAAGGGTTAGTGTAGCTTTCTACACTAAATAGAGATCTATTAAAATTGCTGATTAAAGGTGTAGTGTTTCATTTCTATGTCACAAGCGTCACTAAACAAACTTACATAAATAATGACCATTTTCAAACAGGTTTTGAAATCTGCCATTCAGCTATTGGCTAAATAAAAAGACAGTTCAGCACCAAACTCACTCCCCTGATTGAGGCAATTTTGCTGTGTTGTACAGGTTGGGAGGCTCAAACAAACAGAGTAATGTTTTGATAGTGCCACAGCCACAATGTTACACTTTTTGTGGAAATTAACTTACAAATGGCTTACTTATAGTTGACTGTACATTTTTTTTATATCCCCTTTTCTACCAATTTGAAATGTCCAATTCCCACTACTTAGTAGGTCCTCATGTTGGTGCTCAATCCGGATGGCAGAGAACAAGTCTCAGCTGTCTCCGCTTCTGATACAGTCAATCCATGCAAGTTATCACGTGGCTCGCAGTGCATGACACTGCAGAGACCCCGTATGTGGAGGCTCATGCTACTCTCCGCGATCCACACACAACTTACCACGCACCCCATTGCATTGAGAGCGAGAACCACTAAACGCAACCACATGGAGGTTACCCTATGTGACTCTACCCTCCCTAGCAAAAGGGCCAATTTGGTTAATTAGGAGACCTGGCTGGAGTCACTTAGCACACCCTGGATTCCAACTCATGACTCCAGTGGTGGGGATGTAGCTCCTCGCTGAGCTACATCCCCACCCGTTGACTCGCCATATTAAGCTAAGACAAGAGAAAGTATTTTAACATTGAAAAAAATGACACACTACAGCTATAAAATCAGAACTATATAGCAATCGGAAAATTTTAAATGACAGCCAAAGAATACATGGTGAATCACTGTCAATATGTCCCTTTCAAGGATGAGCTGTTGCCATTCTTACGGAATGGCGAGGACATTTGTAATCGTAATCTGAGGCATGGACATACCGAGACGCACAACAGATCCTGATAAGATTCTCTCTCTCAAAATGAATCTCAATGGTGAAAGATCAGGTGAGTGACAGAAAAGGATTTGACAAGCACAACCTGACAAGTGACAATGACAGCACAGCACCGCAAGGCCATCGAGTCCACTATCAGCATCAAGATCTTATTAGAGCGGCCTGCCTGCCTCAGCACGAACCTGTGCACTTACCCTCTTCCTTTTGTATTTTTTAGCTTGAGGACAGTGGCATGCATCAGTAGCATACTTACGCTCTCATACACATGCACAAAAACACACATGTAAGCCCACATGCAGCAGGACACAAGAGACAGGGAACATGTAAGAAAGGTTAGATAGTAATGGAAATGGAACCCTGAACCCTGGAGATGTGATACTGTACCTTGGGAAGCGTCAGGGTGGATGGTGGTAGTGGTGGGTGAGGGGGTTGTGGTGTGAACATCTAGATGGAGAAAATGGAAACACACACACATAACAGGTATTAAATGAAGTAGAGAAGTCACTAAATCCATAATGCAAGGATTGCATGTTAGTATGATAGAGATTTTTGAACGAAGATGTTTCTCTTTAACCAAGGCATGCGCTAGCTCATTAATGTTCTTGATTGAAGCAGAAATGGCCTGTTATTTTTATTTATTTTCATGAAATGACATGTATTGACAGTGGAGCATTGTTCTACACAATTATATTATTAAAATAGTTGAATGCAAATTTGCCAGCTACAGATATTTGTTCACATGTTATGTAAGGAACATGAAAATGACTTGAATTTGAATTAAACTGCTGGGCTCACTTCTTATAACAATAGGGTCTTCAACAGGGGGTCCACCAATTATTACTGTACTGCAGGGGGTCTGCCCATTATTGTTTGATCTCAAAATAAGTTTTGAGAGAAAAAATAGATATGTGTTAAACAAACATTCAATATTAGGCTCACTTCAACTGAAGCTAAAGTTAATCCAAATGTTTAATTTTCCCTTCCACATTAAAATAAAATAATATGGTTTTAATGGTTGTACAATGTAAGCATTATAGTATGTAGATACATATCTGGTATACACTTGTTATTAAAGGCCAAGCTTAAAATACAACACTCAATTTTATACAATATGGAACAGGAAGTTCCCAGTCTGTCGCTCACTTCGACGTTGTGTCGAAGAAGCGACAATAGGGGTCTCTCTTGAGCGCTGAATATGCCTCAGATCTATGAAAAAAGGCCAATGAGAAGTAGGCAGACAGTATTTGCATACCCCGCCCCCGGACATACGGGTATGTATGTCCTTGCGGGGAAATACATTGAGTTCATTCAGAAATTTTCTTCAGAGCCTATGGTCGTGCAGTCAGCTGCGAGTCACACACCTGTTCCTGTTCCTCTGACGCTTTGCCTGCTGTTGGATCTACGGTGCATTTCAGCGGCTTTTCGCCTACTCTGCACGGCAGTGCAGTTTGCCCCTGGGCGATTCAATAGTGCAAAAAAACTTAGAAGAGTTTATTTAAAAGAGTGATTTTCTCTGTAAAAGAGTATTTTCCTTTAAAAGAGCTTTGCACAGCGGCGTTGAATGTCCTTTTTAGGACGCATCTTTATAAAGATGACTGTGTAGTTCCTGGATGCGGTAGGGTGCTCTCCGCTTCAGACGGCTACAGGCGTTGTCTCGTGTGTCTGGCCTGCGATCACACCGAGGCAGCGTTTGTGGATGGTTCATGTTCTCACTGCGAGAGCATGACCATGGCAGAAAGCATGGCTTTCAACAGAAAGCATGCCACTCCAGCCGCCCCCCGCATTGCTCCTTCTTCCCACGGGATTGAGTGACGATGCGCCTGGTGATAGAGGCGATCTGGGGATGCAGCGGGTGCAGCTCCACCGGGTATGACCCCTCGGACTACCCGTCCCCCGGCACGCTCGTTGACTCCCATCCATGCACGAGGCAACAGCGGCTCGCCTCACTCGTGGTCCAGGAACATCATCTGTGGCTGAACTTTGTCAAGATGTGTGAGACCGACAAAAAACAGCTAATTTGCGAGATTTTACAATCTCAGGGTTGAGTCAGTATTGTCCTGTGTTTTCTCAGGTCCAAGCCAGTAGAACTCGGTACACGCTGACGGATTGACCGGGTGGATCGCTTGCACCTAGCGCCCTTTCCCTCGGCCGAGGTAAAACTGTGCACTTTCTCTCCCAGGAGATCCCGTTCATTCGGATCCCTGGATGACTCCTCCCTAGCCCTGTGGGACCACAATTCAGCGGAGGAATTCACCGAACCAATCCACTGCGGGTACTCAAATCTACCCTGTACTGGAATAGGTGCTCCACATGCCGGGACTCCTGTATGGACTCCTCCTGTGTGTATTTTCCACGGTACAGTCCCCTTACGAGTGGACCCGTGTCTCCCTTAGGCAGTTCCAGCTGCCCTCCGGTCGCCGTGTTGTAGCAACTCCCCCCTCCTTGAGGCTGGATCTACCACCGCGCCATTTTCCCACATGCGATTTGAGTGGCCCATGTGATGTATTTCGCCACTTTTACCTCCCCCTTCCTGTCAAGTGTTGTCTCTGCAGGGTCTTTTCCCCCTGAAAGAATAGGAAACTGGGTAGAACCCCCTTCCCACGATGCGTGTAAGGTCCCCGGCCGTTTTGGCTCTATACAAGAAACATAGAAAGAAAAGAGGCCGGCAAGGCTCGGCCCGTTCCCAGGTTGGCAATCGTCGCCTTGTTCCCCTGTTTAGGGTAACCAGAAGGATTCCGACAACTTTTATGGGGCATTGGGGAAGGGTCTGACACAGCAGTCTGACACAGCTGGTCGCCTTTGCACATGAAATACCTGCCCACTCCTGTGTCAGCAGTACATGTACACGGCTCAGCGCATGGCGTGATTTAAATTGGACCCCTAGTGACAGATGGGAACGTCTAGGTTACATATGTAACCTCCGTTCCCTGATGTCTTCCCGGCCATGTTGCTGAGCCGAGCCACTGTAGTGGCCGGACCATTTCCGGCTCCTCAGAAAAATCCTAAATTAACTCGACATATTTCCCCGCTTTTATAACCGTATGTCCGGAGGCGGGGTATGCCAATACTGTCTTCCTACTTCTCATTGGCCTTTTTTCATAGATCAGAGGCATATTCGGTGCTCAAGAGAGACCCCTAGTGTCGCTTCTTCGACACAACGTCTAGTTCCCTCCATCAGGGAACAGAGGTTACATACGTAACCTAGACGTTACTGTTACATTTTCACCAAGAGAGCTAACTTGGCCTGGAAATTTTTTTAATAAAAAATAACATCTGCCGCAACTTATCTTCTAACAACTTTGACCTTAGCGGAATTTTTTTTTAAAGTGGTAAAAGTTGTTAATTTGTTTTTTTTACTATATCTTTTTGATCTAAAACTCTGTGGTGAAATGTGTAATATTCCTCACGTTAAGCCATGTAGTCACCAAAACAAATATATGAAAAACAAAATCACTAAATGTCTTAACATTAACTGCATATTTATTTTGCGATAAACCAAAACTTATGTGACAAAGTGCTTTTTTTTACATATGACGTCATCATGCACACAATTTTTAGCAATAAAAGCTATTTGAAACATTGTCGATAAAAAACAGTGTGAAAAGTGGTTGATATTTGACAATATTTATAGCTGGTAAATTTGCTCAGTTCACCTGCCATCAGCAGGTGTGTCAAAACATTAATTTGGACCCATTTTTGAGCCCAGCCCACTTGCAGCAACGACAACACCCTACAAAATGTTAAACCTCTCCACATGATTCAAATCTTTCAAACAGCTTTCCAATAATTCGGCAAGCAAAGACATGAGAGAACGGCAACATTACATTCTGAGAACCATTTATTAATAAACACACAGAGCCATATTGTACACACCCTTCACATAAAATCATCAGAATAATGGGGGCACTGGCAAATGTGGGTGAGCTATTGTAATGTGGCTGTGCAATGTGACTATCATTTCACTTTTTACCACAGATACTCCGGTGCCTTGCTGTGGAACAGACGCAGCAGGCAAAATTGGCTGGCTGTCTCTATCACTTTATTGTCTGTGCTCCATCAAATGATCTCAGTAGGGGCCCAACACTTCCCAACTAATGATAAAACATCAAGGACAGGATAATGTCTCTGAATGTAGATGTTGGGAGACTTGTGGGCTGATGAAAATATTTCAGGGATTTTGTGCACGGGCTTTGGAAATGTCATAGTTCCCGTGGTTAAAATTGTGCATGCAGGGGATACGACCAACACAAAGGTCTGAATAGGATGTGGCATGCATAATACTCAAGCAAACAAGAATTTTCCATGGGCAATTTGCAGGCTGGGTGGCTCTTGGCTCGATGTTATGAGCGGCGAGATGTGAATGTGTTTGGACGTGCAATATTTCCATTTGTTTGTGAGGGGAGAAATATGAAATTCCAATCATGCGGTGAGAAAATGGACATTGCGAGTACTTATCACAAGTAGGATTGTCCTGACAACACTTGCAAGACATGTCCTCATAAAAACCCTTTGGCTCTATTCCACTGTCTCTCAGCAATGCTGAATGTGTTGAATCTCTGTGTAATGGTCCACATTTGAACTGACCTGGCTTGAGATGAGCTGGCCTCCCTTTCTTTTGTGTATTGCTTATGTGCAAGAATCTAACCAAGACACCTGTAATCAATTATTAGAATTCTTATGATAACAATAATATTTATCTAATAAACTCTTTGTCATGATTTTTTCCTCCACTTAAAAATCAGAGGCAGCTCAGGATCTGACAGATGGACAGATAGTATTTTTTTCCCTCTGCCAACAATTTCTAGGTGACACTTTTATCAGCTGATTGCTCTGGTACATTAAATTGAGGGAATTGAATTTATTTGGACTAATCTTCACCATTGCATCAAACAGATCAAGAAAACCCTTCAATTATATCTCAAAGATAATGTGCATAAAAAACTTAAAGAAAACTTACTGGCATAAGTCAAAAGAGCCCACACCCATGTCTCTATGACCCCATTTCCACCTGGTATTTCGATGCATCTCGGGTGATCCAATCACCTGTGGTCAGGTGAGACACATTGCTGTTTACACCTGGTCACTTAAATGCATCTCCTGTGAACACTTGTGATCAGATTTGGAGGGGAGGGTCTCTGTTTCATGATGACATACATCAATCACTATGTCAGTGTGTTACTGCATGATAATAAAGCACAGCAAAAGTCAGAAAAGCCAATCAAATTGGGAAAACTCAGCACTCTGTATCTCTCAGATTCGGTTGAAATTTAATCTAAAGCACAAATGCAACATGTCAAGCAGAATTATCCATTATTTTAGGATTACCTGTGTTAAAGGAGCTTCAGGTGTCCATGCTTATCATCTGTGTTCATATCAGACATACTAAATAAGATCCGGGAAGCTCTCATGAATTTGTATGATTTTTTATTTTCTGATCAGGTTATTTTCAAAGCCGCTCGTAAACGGCAAAGTTTAAACTCTTGTTTAAGCGCAGTGGTTGATTGACAGGTGAGGGGTGGGGTGTTTACACCTTAAATGCGATGTGTACACATGCATTTTTGAAAACATTCTTATGTGTTTTTGTGTTCTGATCACAAAACCTTTTAGACCCTGTTTAGACCTGTATATAGGGCTGAACACATGTGCTCGGATCACCCGAAACGCATCTTAATACCAGATGAAGGTGGCGTTTATGATATTCTGGTATAAATGGGTCCCTCCTTCAATGCAAGTACTTTATATGGGATTTTGTTTATTGTGCCTGTTTTATTGTCTGCCAGGTGAAAACTGTAATCCATGTTGCTTAGAAAAGTAATAGCACACCTCTCCTCCACAAGCCAAACAATTTTAGGTATCATTCATGTCCGTAGCACAAATGGGACATGATAAGTTATGTGCTACATTTAAAAAGAAAAAACAACCCTTACGGTAAGGAATAGTAATAGTGATTATTTTCTTATTAAGCACAATTAATACATTTTGAAATGCCAGTACTAGCAACATAACTGCACCAGTTCCAGCAATACAACAGGAACCAAATGGTAAATAATGGTGCTGTCATTATGCTTACAAGTTACAAGAAGAACAATCCTACCTCATGTGCTGGATATCCTGCACCGCACACCCAGCTGAAGATCAATCCGGCTATGTTTTCGGATGAGCCTATTGCTGTGCCACGCTTTATGTCCAGTGTGTATATGTTATAGTGATCTTGTTCATTATGATTTTAAATGTTTATCACCTTTCATTTAGTATGGCCTATTTGCTCATAGGGTATCAGAGAGGGGTGTTTGCAAAGACTGTTTGAAAACATACTTTATTTTTGTAATTCCATTTGGTGCCACTAGGAATGCAGAAATGACCCACTTGACCTATAAGAAAATTCATTTCAAACACGTGGAACCAATGACCACAAATGAATCAAGTTCAGCTATAGAGCTATTTTTTTGTCGTCAAAATATTAAAAAGCTTTCCGTGTTGTACCCAACCCTGGAAAAAGAAATTGATACTCCACCAAAAATCCTGAGAGTGTATGATAAATGATCTGTGTCAGTTTTTGAAAAGTATGTCAATGCTATCCACAATGTCAAATGCACTACGCTGTCATAGCAGAAATTAAAGCAATTGAAAAGCTGTCCCATAATGTTAAATATACAATACACAGCTTTTACACTGCATATTAGCAGTCATGACAGACACTTTGGCTTCTTATCAAACCATACAAAGTAGCTAAAATCATTCAGAGTTTAAGACAGTGGAGGGAAAACTGATAAGATTGTATTTTGGCACATTGTGACTCTACACTTACATTTATGCTTTAACAAGAGCGGATGTTACATGGGTTGGCTGAGAGAACATCTCCCAAAGGATCCTGAATATGGAGGTTAATGCTGTGCATGGTTTGTGTCGATACTTATTCTCTTCCTACAGGCCATGGCACAGAACATCAAGTGACTGTAATTGAAACACACACAGTTCCCAAGGGGAGAGATGTTGGAAAAGTGTGGTAAATAACAGGAATGCCAACCTAGATGTATCAAAATGAAAACATGCAATGATTCAGGCTTTTAGACTTAACACAATACAATCAGTTAAGTGAGTGTAGCAAACACAAAAAGGAAATACTGTAAAAAGCCTGAATTTCATAGTTGGGTTTATTGCTTTTTTGGTA
This sequence comes from Xyrauchen texanus, assembly GCF_025860055.1. Classification (NCBI taxonomy): domain Eukaryota; kingdom Metazoa; phylum Chordata; class Actinopteri; order Cypriniformes; family Catostomidae; genus Xyrauchen; species Xyrauchen texanus. The sequence continues at coordinate 21,364,627 of NC_068311.1, forward strand.
AAATCATCAGCTATATGTAAATATAAATGTGAAAACCTAATAATACCCTAACAACCACCAAGATTTCCCTAGCAACAACAAAGCAACATGCCGTCTGCCAGCAGGCGGTTGATCGTGTCTATGACAGCAGGTGGTAGAACACATTAGATCTTCAGCGACCCATCCAAGGACCAGACATGGAGGTTCCTGAGGTCTGGGCGTGGATGCCAGGGGGTGCCCCATCCCTGAGAAAGAAGGTCCTTCCTCAGAGGAATGCGCCAGGTTGGTGCTGTCACGAGGAGTGTAAGGTCCGGGAACCAAGTCCGAGTGGGCCAGTAGTGGGCCAATATGAGGACATGTTCTTCGTCCTCCCTGACCTTGCACAAAACCTGTGCAAATAGGCTCACTGGGGGAATTCCATGCCAAGAAAAGAGATGCTCTGAACCGAGGAGAGTTTGCTCTTTTCCCAGTTGAACCAAAGCCCTAACCGGCTGAGGTGCCTGAGCACCTGGTCCCTGTGGGCACACAGTGACTCTCGATATTGAGCTAGGATCAGCTAGTCTTCAAGGTAACTGAGTATGCGGATGCCCACTTCCCTTAGCGGGGCAAGGGCTGCCACTGCGATCTTCATGAAGACGCGAGGGGACAGGGACAAGCCGAAGGGGTGGACATTGTACTGATATGCCCGGACCTCGAACACGAACTGTAGGAAGGGTCTGTGTTGGGGCAAGATCGAAAAGCAGAAGTTTGCGTCCTTCAGGTCTACCAACCAATCTTGATGCCGCACGCATGTTCATAATATGTATCTGAGTGAGCATCTTGAACAGGATTTTGTGTAAGGCCCGGTTAAGAACTCACAGGTCCAATATTGGCCGCAACCCTCTGCCTTTCTTAGGTACAATGAAGTAAGGGCTGGAGGGACAGGCTCTATCGCGTCCTTGTGTAACAGGGTTGTGACTTTTGCCCGCAGGGTGTTAGCGTTCTCAGCATGCACCAAAGTGAAGCGGGGTGGGCCCCTGCCAAACTGAATCACGTAGCTGAGTCAGATGGCCCTGACCAGCCAGTGCGACAAGTTGAAAAGCGAAAGCCAAGCGTCTAAGTACTGTGCGAGGGGCACTAAGGGGACAACCACATTTGACGTGCCTTGTGGGGCTTCGCAGCGGAGGGGAGCAGGTAGTATTGAGTCGGGAGGCAAAGTAGCGTCCCGGGGCACCTGTGCTGATGGAAGACTCAAAGCACTTACCTTGCTCCACGAACCCAGCAGGGAGTGGGTTGGTGACAGAGGAGGAGGTCCTGTTGAGACGTCCTCTGGACTCGGCAGAACCGGCCGGCCGGGGGTCTGCATTTGATACAGTTGTTGGCATGGAGGCGAAAGGTCTGTGTCCATGATGCCGCTTATTTTTTACTGTATCTGTTTGGTGCCGGGTCGCCGTGGCATGTGTGTGCACCGGCTAGGTGACACAAGGAATGAGAAAATTGCTCTTTTATTAAGAAAGTTGGTACCACAGCCCAAAAAAGAAGAAAACCATGAACAGGGAGATGGGGGCATTGAGAAAGCGAGCTTTGTCTTTGTTGTGCATCTCTACCATGTTCAGCCACAGATGTCGTGGCTGTGAGCTCCTCTTTTAGAGGATTTTGCTCTTTTAGAAGCACTGTCGATGCACCCAGGCACGTATGGGGAGGGTTATGCAAATTCTGTTCACCAATTCTCATTGGCCTTTTCTCAAAGCTCAGAGGCAACTGAGGCTCTCAAGAGAGACCCCTAGTGTCATTTCACCAACACAACTTCGAGTGAGTGACAGAAGGGGAACTGACAAATCTCTGGAAAATTTTCTGAAAAAAGTTATGATTTAAACATACAACAATTGCATTAAAGAAGTACCTGATCAGGTGAGCAGGTTTTTCTGTCATTGGACCAATTCTTAGACCGCAGGCAAAAGCACCTACCTGGGAAGCCAATGTAATTGGCCTGTATTTTGTTTTTTTAAGATTAACTGACTGGTCACTTCTCCCAGATTAGCCATTATGATCATAAAGAGTATAGAGCCAACCATCCATAGCCAGAAATAAAAAGACTCTATTAGAGTTATGGATTTTGGGACATTGTTATTTCAAAATGTTAGTTATTTTGAATAGCTTTCAACATTAACAGGTCTCTGGGTTCGCTTCATTTTAATATACACTTTGATATATATTATTTTGCTATCACTGTACAATAAGGTTCTATTAATAAACATTGTATTTTCACATTGTGAATTAATGGATTCATCCAAAAACTTTATATAAAGTTAGGATGAAAACAAGGTGCATTTTGAACTGTTCAGAGACCAGTACAGACAGACAACACACTGGAGGTTTACTAAACGGAGCAAGGGAACATCCTATAGCTATATATGCAGTACATTCACTCCTAAAATCCATAAAAAATGTCAGGTTGCAGATAATATTTGGACCACTGAAACATGTTTGGCAGACATGGTACAATGGTATTCAGTAAATAGATTCAGAATATATTATGTATAATTATATTTTAACATTACACAGTGATTGTATAATGATTGGTTGGTTGGATAACTTTATTATCGACGTAGTGGAAAATTGTCTCTGGCTTCACCATACAATACATCAAAACAATATATAAATATACATTAAAAAGGCATGCAAGACAAGACAGAAGTCACTAATCCCTTGCATTTAAAATTTTAACAGCATTGGGCGCAAAAGATTGCACGTGATTGCCTATAACGTCTCCCTGATGGCAACAGGTGAAACTCACCATTAAGAGGGTGAGACACATCACTAACACTAAACTTGACTAGTCTACCTGTCACGAACATCGAGAGCACCTCCCCCTCCAGTCGTCGGAGATCAGATTCACCGGAGTTCTGAGTATAGACTACATTTCCCATGAACCCACATACTTAGGTCTGATTACTACGCAGCTGTGCCTTGTTTGTTATTCCCTATTTAATCAGCCTTGTTCTAACACTCTTTGCTGAAGTCTTGTTTTGCTCGGCTACAATTCCAAGCGTTTGTTCCAGTTCATTATCCTGTCTATTGTGTATCGACCCTGCCTTGTTCCAGTACCGTGTTTGTTAGCCGCCAGCCCTTTATTACCTTTGCCTGTTCCAAGTTTGTTGATTGTTTGCTGCCTGCCCCGATCTCCTGCCTGCTCTCACGTTGATTCTGCCTGCCTCCTATATTCCTGTTTGCCCGTGTTGACCATTGCCTGTACCTCTTCTGTGTCTTCATTAAAATACTGCTGATGGATCCCAACCAGTCTGTGTCTTCGTTACAGAAGACTTCGCCAAACACCGATCCAGCGGTAATCTCCCGCATGGCAGAAGAGCTCTCAACTCAAGCTGAATCTCTTAACAACGCTAACAACATCAGCTCGCTCGACTTACATCAGCTGTTGAAGAGATGATGCGCTCCATGCAAGCGCAGCCCCAGTCTGTCTCTTCTTCGACGCCTGCTATACCTCAAGCCAGCGCAGCTGACACCACTGTTCAGCACTTCATTTCTTCTACCAGCCCAAGGCTCGGCTGCCAGAAAAATTTGATGGCACGCCCTCTAGATGCAAGGGGTTCATCATGCAATGCTCAGTTTTCCTCTCCCAACAACCTGCACTGTATCCAACTGACGAAAGCAAAATCCTCTTTATGAGCTCTGTACTCACGGGTAGAGCCCTCGATTGGGCCACTGCAGTTTGGACCAACCAGGGATTCGCTCAATTCACCTTCGACTCCTTCCGTCAAGGTCTGATCGACGTCTTCGATCACCCTGAAGGGGGTAAGAATGCAGGTGAACAACTACTGGCGCTCCGCCAAGGCAACCGCACGGCGGCAGACTACGCACTCTCCTTTCGTACCCTTGCTGCACAAACCGGTTGGGTTGAAGCAACCCATAAATTACTATTTCGTCAGGGCTTAAACACTGAACTCCAGTCCGAACTGGCCTGCCGTGATGAGGGGGCGTCACTCCACCAATTCATCGCTCTGGCAATCCGAGTGGACAACCTCATCCGTTCCCGACGTCCTAGTCGTTGGTCACCACCTTCCTCTGCCATGTTCCCGATGAGCGACACAGCAGAACCCATGCAGGTCGACTGCACACACCTCTCACCCGAAGAATGTGAACGCCGCTTCTCCAATCGCCTCTGCCTCTACTGCGGCCGGGCTGGACATCAACGCGCCAGTTGTCCGACGCACCCGTCACAAATGCCATGCCCCGGGGTAAGTCTATTAATTTCTTCTACCCCGTCTGGAAACTGCCTCGAAGTACCTGTAAAGCTTACCTACCTTTCGGACAGTATTGTCACTCATGCCTTAATAGACTCCGGGGCAGCGGGCAACTTCATTGATGAGAGTTTCTGTGAGCATTACCAAATTCCCCTGATCGCTTGTAATCCTCCCTTGACAGTGGCAGCTCTAGATGGTCGGCCTCTGGGATCCAGCAGATTGTGCTTCTCCACCTGTGACATCACCCTGCAGGTGGGCTTACTACACTCAGAAACTTTACGATTCTTCGTCATCAACTCCCCTCGCAACTCTGTTATCCTTGGTTTTCCCTGGCTCCGAATGCACAACCCACAAATCTCCTGGCAGGAAGGGCAAATATCTCAGTGGGGCCGGGCTGTTCCACGCAATGTCTTCAAGTAGTCCGACCTATCACCGTGGGCACTACCCACGCTAGTAAAAACCCCGACTCACTTCCTGCGATACCCCATGCATACACTGATCTCAGAGAGGCGTTTAGCAAGTCCAAGGCTGCTCTACTCCCACCCCATCGCTCCAGCGATTAGCCATTGAACTCAAGCCCGGCCACACCCCTGTTGGTAGAATTTACCCCTTGTCCGAACCAGAGTCTCTTGCTATGAAGTCCTACATCGAAGAGGAACTTGCCAAGGGCTTTATCCGTCCCTCCACTTCTCCAGCGGCAGCTGGTTTTTCTTCGTTAATAAGAAAGATGGCTCCCTACGTCCTTGTATTGACTATCGGGGCCTAAATGAGGTTACCATTAAATTCCGATATCCTCTACCACTCGTTCCCTCCGCCCTAGAACAACTGAGATCAGCAAAATTCTACACCAAGCTGGACTTACTGAGCGCCTATAATTTAATTCAGCATTCGGGAGGGACAAGTGGAAGACCGCATTTTCTACCACTTCTGGCCACTATGAATATTTGGTCATGCCTTTCGGCCTTTCCAACAGCCCCTCAGTATTCCAGTCCTTCATCAATGACATTTTCCGGGACATGCTCAATAGGTGTCTAATCGTTTACATCGATGACATCCTGATTTACTCTGATTCCCTTGAAGAACACATTGCCCAAGTCAGAATGGTACTGAAGCGCTTGATCCAACATCAGCTATACGCCAAGGCAGAGAAATGTGAGTTTCATCTAAGAGCAGTTTCCTTCCTCGGCTACGTCATCAGCCTGGAAGGGGTGGCCATGGACAGAAGCAAGGTCCAATCCGTCCTAAACTGGCCTCAACCTAACACTGTTAAAGAGCTCCAACGTTTCCTGGGATTCGCCAACTTTTATCGGAGGTTCATCAGGAACTTCGGTACTGTCGCCTCACCTCTCACTGCTTTGGTTAAAAAGGGACAAACCAAACTTCACTGGTCCTCCGACTCTCTCCAGGCCTTCCATCAGTTGAAGGAGCACTTTACCTCAGCTCCCATCTTACATCACCCTGACCCTGATATTCTGTTCGTGGTAGAGGTTGACGCGTCCAACACAGGCATTGGAGCCATTCTCTCCAACGACAGGGTAACCCACCTAAATTATTTCCCTGTGCCTTTTACTCTCACAAACTGTCTGCTCCCGAGCAAAACTACGACGTCGGCAACCGGGAACTCCTGGCTATGAAAGCCGCTCTAGAGGAATGGCGACACTGGTTGGAGGGGGCCAGACACCCATTTCAGGTCTTTACCGATCATCGCAACCTTGAATACCTGCGCTCGGCCAAAAGACTCAACCCCAGACAGGCCAGATGGGCCTTATTCTTCACCCGCTTCAACTTCTCAATTTCCTATCTACCCGGCTCCAAGAATGTCAAGGCCGACTCCCTTTCTCGACAGCACGAAGCCACACCTCAAAACCCCTCCGATGAGCCCATAATTCCTCCCGGACTGGTTCTCACTCTCATCCAGTGGGACATCATGTCAGACATCACTCAGGCCCACACCTCCAACCCCCCCCCTCCCGAATGCCCACCCAACCGAACATTTGTACCTCACAGTTTGCGGGAGAGGGTAATTCGTTGGGTACATGATACGTCACATTCCGGGCACCCAGGCACCACAGCTACAGTTCGCCTGCTTCAGAACCGCTTCTGGTGGGAGACTCTGTTGGAAGATACCACTGACTTTGTCAACAAGTGTCAGGTCTGTAACATCGCCAAGACACCCAAAGAGACTCCAGCTGGCCTACTGCAACCCTTACCCATACCCCAACGTCCCTGGTCACACATCGCCGTAGACTTTATCACCAATCTCCCCAGTTCTCAACATTACACCACGATCCTCACTGTCATCGATTGGTTCTCCAAGGCTTGCCATCTTATCCCTCTACCCAAGCTACCCACTGCCCTCGAGACCGCTGAACAGCTCCTTCAGTACGTCTTCCGCTATTATGGTCTCCCAGAGGACATTGTTTCGGACCTGGGTCCCCAATTCACATCCAGGGTATGGAAAGCCTTCTTTCGTCTCCTAAATATTAATGTCAGTCTTACCTCAGGCTATCACCCCCAGTCCAATTGCCAGACAGAACGCCTGAATCAGGAAATAACCAAATTTCTCCGAACATACTGTCACCAAAATCAGTCGGACTGGAGTCGGTACCTCCCGTGGGCAGAGTATGCTCAAAACTCTTTACTCAAACCTGCTACCAACTTAACTCCCTTCAAATGTATCCTGGGATACCAACCCCCCCTGTTTCCCTGGTCCGGCAAACCTTCGGAGGTCCCCGCAGTTAACGACTGGCTTCGGCGAAGTGAGGCGGTATGGGACCAGGCCCACGTCCATCTACAATGGGCAGTGAACCGATCCAAGGAACAAGCTGACCGTCATCGTCGCCCTGGCCCCAACTATGCTCCTGGTCAATGGGTCTGGCTCTCCACCCGGGATCTCCGTCTTCGCCTCCCCTGCAAAAAACTCAGTCCTAGGTATGTGGGTCCCTTTAAGATTCTCAGACAGATCAACCCAGTTTCTTTTCGTTTACAACTTCCAACTAACTATCGCATTTCTCCCACTTTTCATGTCTCCCTGCTCAAACCGGCTGATAGTCCGAGGGCTGAGGAGGAGGTGAGTTCCAGGCCCCTCCCTGATTGTGGGCGTGAGGAAGCTTTCCTGGTGCGGACCTTGCTTGACTCCAGACGACACGGGGTCAGCTCCAATACCTGGTGGATTGGGAGGGTACGGTCCGGAGGAAAGAACCTGGGTAAATACCAATGACATCCTCGATCCCAATCTCATTGCAGAGTTCCACGGACCAATCCGAGAGACCGGCCCCTCGACCCCGGGGGAGACCTCGACGTAGGTCGCATACTCGCGTCCGGAGCCGCTCACAGGGGGCGGGCTCTGTCATGAACATCGAGAGCACCTCCCCCTCCAGTCGACGGAGATCAGATTCACCGGAGTTCTGAGTATAGACTACATTTCCCATGAACCCACATACTTAGGTCTGATTACTACGCAGCTGTGCCTTGTTTGTTATTCCCTATTTAATCAGCCTTGTTCTAACACGCTTTGCGAAATCTTGTTTTGCTCCGGCTACAATTCCAAGCGTTTGTTCCAGTTCATTATCCTGTCTATTGTGTATAGACCCTGCCTTGTTCCAGTACCGTGTTTGTTAGCCGCCAGCCCTTTATTACCTTTGCCTGTTCCAAGTTTGTTGATTGTTTGCTGCCTGCCCCGATCTCCTGCCTGCTCTCACATTGATTCTGCCTGCCTCCTATATTCCTGTTTGCCCGTGTTGACCATTGCCTGTACCTCTTCTGTGTCTTCATTAAAATACTGCTGATGGATCCCAACCAGTCTGTGTCTTCGTTACACTACCAGTTCCTGCCACTGACAAACATCCCCACAGCATGATGCTGCCACCACCATGCTTCACTGTAGGGATGGTATTGGCCAGGTGATGAGTGGTGCCTGGTTTCCTCCAGATATGACGCTTGACATTCAGGACAAATATTTCAATCTTTGTTTCTCATGGTCTGAGAGTCCTTCAGGTGCCTTTTGGCAAACTCCAGGTGGGCTGTCATGTGCCTTTTACTGAGGAGTGGCTTCCGTCTGGCCACTCTATTATACAGGCCTGATTGGTAGAGTGCTGCAGAGATGGTTGTTCTTCTGGAAGGTTCTCCTCTCTCCACAGAGAAATGATGGAACTCTGTCAGAGTGACCATTGGGTTCTTGGTCACCTCCCTGACTAAAGCCCCTCTCCCCCGATCGTTCAGTTTGGCCGGGAGGCCTGGTGGTTCCAAACTTCTTCCATTTATGGATGATGGAGGCCACTGTGCTCATTGGGAACCTCAATGATGCAGAAATGTTTCTGTAACCTTCCCCAGATCTGTGCCTTGATACAATCCTGTCTCTGAGGTCTACAGACAATTCCTTGGTCTTCATGGCTTGGTTTGTGCTCTGACATTCACTGTTAACTGCGGGACCTTATATAGACAGGTGTGTGCCTTTCCAAATCATGTCCAATCAAATGAATGTACCACAGGTGGACTCCAATCAAGTTGTAGAAACATCTCAAGGATGATCAGCGGAAACAGGATGCACCTGAGCTCAATTGTGAGTGTCATGGCAAAGGCTGTGAATACTTATGCACATGTGATTTTTAATTTTTAATAAATTTGCAAACTTCTTTCATGTTGTCATTATGGGGTATTGTTTGTAGAATTTTGAGGAAAATTATTAATTTAATACATTTCGGAATAAGGCTGTAACATAACAAATTGTAGAAAAAGTGCTATGAATACTTTCCGGATGCACTATATATATATATATATATATATATATATATATATATATATATATATATATATATATATATATATATATATTTTTGTATTTTTTTCTAGAGCAAATAGATTTCCTAAATTTGATCTCCACATTTTTATTTATTTTTTGGCATATTTATTAGGTGCTACTACTTACAAATCAAAAAGGGTAATAGAAAATGTACACAGCAGTCACGCTCATGTCTCAGGAGGTCTTGACGCCCAGTCAAGAAGCTCTAAGTTCCCAAAGGTCAATGGATGAAGAAAGGAAGTCCTGTCTTATAAGTAAAATATCCCATCACCTTTTAGATGCAGACATCACCTGTCAATCATTTCAAAAGCATGCATGCACATTAGATGTACAAACCGGGAACATTTTATTTTTAGTGTGATCTGAGGTAAAGAAGCACAATTTATGATACCAATTGTTGTCAGTTCCCTTTACAAAAAAGCTTCACTAGAATGCTGCACTGAGAAAAAGCGCTTTGGGATCAATCCTACATGTTTGTGACCAGCTGAAATAAGTGTGTAACACGTCAATGAACATTGACCGGAATATATAGCCTCGGTTGGTGTAATCATTGGATGCACCTGTGACCGGGCAATAAATGGATGCGCCACCAGCGTGTCATCAGATCATTTTCTTCAGAGCATTCTCTGAGTGTGTGTCTCACAAGCCTGTCAGAAACTTTCTTTCCTCTGCTAGGATTTCGAATTTGTTAGACAGTGCGCAGTGAACCTTTTCTCCTTCCCTCTTTCTATATATATATATATATATATATATATATATATATATATATATATATATATATATATATAAAAAAGAAAAGAAAAAGGTGGAAAAATGTCAGAGAAGCAAAAAAACGATGTGTGTTTCCCTGTCAATGTTCTATGACTGTCAGGGACACGCATCAGTTTTGTTTTGTTTGTTTGGGGGAAGAGCATGCTGCTCTTGCGTTGGGGCAGGTTGGGTGCACGCATTGCGACCTATTTTCGGTCAAAATTTACTTTCGCGCTCGCCTTGCTTACTTCCGAGAGCCGGCACCCACCCTTCGTGGGGCTCTTGTATGGATCTGGTTGAGGAGCGAGAGACAGGTTCGTCCCTTTGAGTTTGAGTTACCCACATCCGAGCACTCCAAACACGACTCAAAATCTACTGAGGAGTTACTCGATGTGGTTACTCGTGCGGTGGCCAGACTACAGTTAGACTGGCCGTGCGATCAAGAGACCCCCAAATGCTCCAAATTAGAGGACAGATTTCTGTCTGGTGGCCAGGGGAAGGGAACGCCTCATCAGTCACTTCCCTTTTTTGATGATGCCTTATACCTCTCACGTTTACGTGCCCTCGACCTCGTTGTATTGGACTATTGTGGGTGCTGAGGCGCGAGGGTATTCAATGATGCCGCCGGTCGAAGAGACACTTGCGGGTTATCTCTCGCCGGGTTCGGCATCATCACTCAAGAAACCCGCTCTCCCCACTAAGCCATGTAGGACTACCTCCATGCTAGTGGGGAGGGCTTATCAAGCGGCAGGTCAGGCTGATGCTGCACTGCACACCATGGCTGTGTTACAGGCGTACCAGACTGACCTACTGAAAGACCTGAGTGCAGGTGCAACGCTCGACGAAGAAGCCTTTTCTGAACTTCATTGGGCCACAGATTTATCTCTCCGTGCGACCAAACAGACAGCCCGTGCTATTGGTCGGTCTAAGTTCGCTTTAGTCAGCACGGAGAGGCATTTATGGCTTAACCTTTCGGGCATTAAGGATAAGGACAGAGTTGTCCTACTCGATGCCCCGGTTTCGCCTTCTGGTCTCTTCGGAGACGCCATGAATATGTTATCTCCAGATTCGAGGAGGCAAAAAGCCACGAGGAAGCCTTCGGGCAGTTTTTCACTCAGGGAGTGAAGGAAGGCTCAGAAGCAGAGCGTGGCGAGTCGTGCTCCCCCTCGTAAAGACTGGGGACAGGTTCGTCACCCTCAGCAGCCCCCCAAGCAGGACCTCAGGGTCGTGATTTCTAAAAGAATGAAACTCTGACAGTCTTGTACCCAGCCTTGTGGGGGTAGTTCCTCTCGGGATGGGGCGCTTGTACCATCCACTTCGGCCCTCCCGATACTCTCACGAAACCTTTGGTGTTTCGGGTGACAGAGGCTTCTAACAAAGAGTTGGGTGTACCATTGCTTCCTGCCTTTATCCAGGACACGAAACACTCGACATCCCCTCAACAGGAAGTGTCGAAATTGATACCCATCTCAGAGAACATGGCAGCATGGAAACTTCTGCCAGGCATTTCTATGTGGGTTCTGAAGACAGTAGAAAGAGGCTACAGAATTCAATTAGCTCGCCGGCCTCCGTGATTCAACGCCGTGGTTCCCACTACCATGAAACTGGAACAGGCACGTCTACTGTGGAAAGAGCTGCAAAATCTCTTGGTCAAAGGGGCCATAGAACGTGTTCCCCTTCCAGAGAAAGAGTCAGGCTATTACAATAGATACTTCCTGGTCCCCAAGAGGGGGTGTTGCATCCGATTTTAGATCTTCGAGGCTTGAACCGCTCGGACAGGGTGTTCAGGTTCAAGATGCTAACTGTCAAGACGGTCATGTCTCAGATCCAAAATTACGATCGAACTCATGGACGCATATTTCCATATTGGAATTCTGCCACAGCACAGGAAGTTCCTGAGGTTCGCTTTCGGGGAAGAAGCCTTCCAGTATCGGGTTCTTCCATTCGGCCTAGCCCTATCACCCCGCACATTCACGAAATGCATGGATCCAGCACTGGCTCCTTCACGACTCCGGGCATACGCATTCTGAATTACATAGATGACTGGCTGATCTTAGTGCAGTTCCAAGAACTGGCAGTTCATCACAGGGATATTGTCTTAGCACATCTGGTTTCTCCGGGTCTGAGACTCAACGTCAAAGAGCGTTCTCTCTCCCACCCGGGGAATCACCTATCTGGGGGTTATATGGAATTCTATCACGATGCAGGCACAGTTGTCTCCCGCTCGTATCACGTCCATTCAGAACACCCTGAGCAAACTCAGGCTAGGTCAACGTTGCACTGTTCACAAGTATCAACAAATACTAGATCTCATGGCATCTGCATCCACAGTGATCCCTTTGGGCCTGCTCCATATGAGACCGTTTCAGCTGTGGCTAAAAGCCAGGGGATTTCATCCAAGGGCCAGTCCCCTAAGGCTAATAAGGGCCACGCGCCACATGCTTCGTTCCCTTTCTATGTGGTTCAGACCCCGGTTTCTTACCTTGGGTCGCACTCTAGGTGCATCTCGTCATCGCAGGCTGCTAACGTCAGAAGCCTCCCTGACGGGCTGGGTAGCGGTCTTAAGTGGTCGTCCAGCTCAAGGGGATGGGAGGGTCATCAGCTTGGTTGTAACAGTAACTGTCTCGAGTTGATGGCTGTATTTCTGGCCCTGAAATACTTCCTCCAGAGGCAGCCATGTCTTGGTGTAGGTGGGCAATACAGCGTTAGTCTCTTACATAAACCATCAAGGAGGTCCACGTTCACGTCAGCTAAATTTCTGGCATGTCGGATTCTCCTTGGGGCCCAGGGCAAAACCCTGTCACTCAGGGCAGTTTATATCCCTGGATGCCTGTGTGTGGGAGCAGATTTACTGTCCAGACAGAAAATACAGACGGGTGAGTGGAAACTCCACCCCTATGTAGTGGAACAAATCTGGGTGAGATTTTACAGGGCAGAAGAGGACCTCTTCACCTCTATGAACAGCGCAATGTCTCCTCTACTTCTCCCTGAGTCACCCCACCCCCCCTGGGTCTGGACGCGATTTTTCCCCGGTTTCTCTGCTCCCGGGAGTCTTGGCCAGAGTTCGCCAGCAAGGGTCTTGCCTCTTACTGATAGCGCTGCGCTGGCCGAACAGGGTATGGTTCTCAGAGCTAATATTTCTCCTCGACAGCTCGCCTTGGGTGATTCCGGACAGGAGGGGCCTTCTGTCTCAGGCACAGGGGACAATAATTCATCCCGGGCCCAGATTGTGGAAACTTCATGTTTGGCCCCTGAAGGGTACCAACTGAGGGACAAAGGGCTTTCACCTGAGGTTATCGAGACCATTCTAAGTGCTAGGGCTCCCTCCACTAGAAGAATCTATGCCAATAAGTGGGGTGTCTTTGAAAGATGGTGCAGTTCACATGATTCAGATCCAGTTAACTGCCAGATTGTTTCAGTTCTGGACTTTCTGCAGGAAAAACTGTCAGCAAACCTATGCCCCGCTACTCTCAGGGTTTATGTGGCTGCCATTTCGGCTTGCCATGTCTTGGTGGACAGGGTGCCTTTGGGGAGGCATCCTCTACTCGCTCGCTTCATTCATGGAGTCATCCAACTGAGGCCTCCTGTTAGGACCAGGACTCCTTCTTGGGACTTAGCAATAGTCCTGGAGGGTCTGGTTGAGACCTCCTTTGAACCTCTAGAGTCAGCGTCTGACAGGCTTCTGACTCTCAAGATGGTCTTTCTTATGGCGATCACCTCTCTAAAGAGGATTGGGGATCTACAGGCCTGTTTAGAATTTGCCCCAGGTATGGCTAAATCTATTTTGCACCCTCATCCTAACTTCCTTCCTAAGGTGCCTTTTTCGACATCACATCCAGATACTCTTGAAGATATCTGCTCCCTGCCATTTTTAACGCCGGAGCAGGAAAGACTTCACAGAATTTGTCCGTGCCCTACAGACCTACGTCCACCACTCTAGCCAGTGGTGTAAGTCAGGGCAATTATTCGTCTGCCATGGGGGCAGCCGCCACCAAGCAGACTATGTTGCACTGGGTGAGGGATTCCATTTCCCTGGCCTAAGAGGTGCGTGGTCAAGCTTCGCCAGTAGGTATCAGGGCTCACTCCACCAGAGGGGTCGCCTCCTCTAAAGCCTTGGCTAGAGTGTTCCCTCTGCAGCAAGTTTGTGATGCGGCAGGCTGGTCCTCTCCGCACACATTCATCAGATTTTATAGTTTGGATGTTCATGCTACTCCGGGCTCTTACGTCCTTGAGTCGACATCTCAAGCTCTTGTCTGAGACCTCTCGCGTTCTTGAGAGCACACTTCAAAACCGTAGGTGTCCGGACAGCCTCAGTGCGGCGGCGTGGGTATTCTCGTTCCCAAAGCGCTTTTCTCAGTGCAGCATCCTAGTGAAGCTTTTTGTGAAGGGAACGTCTCGGGTTACGTATTGTAACCCTTGTTCCCTGAAAAAAGCGGAACGAGATGCTGCATCTCTTTACTCTTTTATCTGGGAACATGGGTTACAATACATAATATATCCTATTATTAGTAAACATATAGTGTACTGTATCTGTGTAATATGAGCACAAAAGAGATAATGAGCACCTGCTCCATTATTCTGTTTTACACTTTATGAAAAAAAAGGATGAAAGAAAAATGTTTGTGGGTCCAAAAGAGTTTTATCAACTAATAAGTTACTGCTTTTACTCTGGCAGTAAAATTAAATGCTCTGTAGCAAAGGCAAAGCTGCCATCCCCCCAGGAACAGCATTAAAACTAACTCTGACAAGCTATAAGAGTGTATAGTGTGTCCAGGATTATCAAGCTACTTGTTAGAATCCTCTGAGGTAGGGCATGCTCTACAATTGCCAGTGTAAATGGATTTGGAAATGTACCAAAAGACAACCATTTTAGTTATTGTAAGCTGAAAAAGAAAAGGCAACTTTTATAGTCACACTACAATTGCAAATAAGTTTTATTAAAATAAAAATATTTTAAAGTGTAAAAATATTTGAATCTTTGGAAATTCCTCACGTATACACTATGCAAATTAGTGGATACCCCATTTCTTATTCTGAGATATACTTTAAACATAACATGAAACACCATTCACAACCCATTTTACTTTGTAACGGTGGCTGCCCCAAATCAAATTTGGGTTTTAATTCATGTAAATTAATTTCAATTGTTCGGGTGCCAGACAAGTCAAAACTTGTCAATGAAAAAAAAAAAATATATATATGGAAGTTCAGTTTCCCCGGAAATAGCTCAAACCACGGTTACACAAAAATGAAACCCTTCCAATACCCTCAATAACATCAGATGAGGCTTAAATGACACACATTCACAGATTGAAGGGTTTGTCAAAAAATGATTATTTATGAAAACATTTAAACCAATATCAAAGACAAAAGTTAAGACGAAGGTCACTTTTTCACACAGATTTTGTATTTTTTCCTTTGCCTCACATGAAAAAAAACAGTAAGAACAGTAAATAGATTGCTCAAATCAAGATTTCACCAGCAAAACCAAAAGTCACGAGAGTCCATGATTTATTAATGTCTTAGTTCATTATTTTTTCAAACTCTGCCTTTCGTGGTCAATTCAAACCAAAAGAAAAACAAATGGAAAACCAAACCAAAGAAAAATAAATATTCCAAAAACTATCTATATATTTGGGTGTGTGCGCGTGTAATGGGCGTGTATGGATGTGTGTGTGTGTGTGTTTGTTTGGCCGCGTGAAGCAGTCGGTGTAGCGGCCGCAAAGCCAGGGCCGGGGAAAGGTTTGGAGATTTGGCGTGAGGTTAAAAGATGATGGACATCAAGAATAGTACCTGAGGCAGGCGAAGCAGGCTGGATAGTGTAGCACCAGGCAAGCGAAGCGACCTGTGCAGAGCTCAGATTCTCCGTCACTGAGGCAGGCGAAGCAGGCTGGATAGCGTTGGACCAGGCAAGCGAAGCGAACCATGCAGAGCTCAGAATTCTCTGTCACTTTGGCGATCGCACCCAGTCAGCGCATACACGGAAAGTTCAGCAACAATAGCAACGACGTCCTTCAGGTAACTTGTGTCCCACTTCGGTAACCTACTCGTTTGTTTTTTGTTTGTTTGATGTTTTTTTCTCTCTCTCTCTCTCTTCCGTTTCTAGCTCTCTTTTAAATTAAATTCCCTCATTGGTTTACGCCCATTAGAAAGTGAAAAAGCTGGTATGGATTTCTTCCATATCGCCACACTCTCCCTCCCTGGAAAAGACAACCCATGGTTGTGGAAATGTGAATCATATTTAAAATCCAACGAATTCCTCTTCATCAGAAGATTCATTGAATTTTTGGCGGAGCCTTTTCGTCTCCTGGCATTCTAGCTCTTCAGCCATGGGGAAGCATGGTTTCAGGTTACACACATGTACTATGCGAACATCCTTGCCAGTGGACTCTAGTGCTACTCAATAGTTCAATGGACCCACCTGCTTTATGATACAGTAAGGACCTTTCCATTTTTGAGCCAATTTTGCTGTAAAGTGGTGTTGTGCACTAGACTGGGGAAAGGTTCTCATCCACACATGATCCTTTTCCCTGTATGTGACATCTCGCCTTTTTTTATTATAATTTCTAAGCTGTCTCTTTTGTGCTTTTTTACAGCTTTCCATGGCTTTGGTCTGAAGCTCAGCTAGGTAGTGGACTGTGTCGTAAGATGGGCAGTCTGGAGTTAGATTCTTGCCATGTAACAACTTGTCCATGGGACTTTGTAATTTCCTCCCCAAATGAAGCTTTGCAGGGGTCATCCCAATCGTTTCCTGGACAGCTGAGTTAATAGCGAAACGGAGTTCTGGTAAATATTGGTCCCATTTTCTGAGGTTGTTGTCCACATAGGCAGAAATCATACATTTGAGCGTACGATTAACTCTCTCTGTCATATTTGTTTGTGGATGGTATGACGTTGTTAGTTTAGGTTTCATACTCCACTTTTGACAGAGTTCTCTGAACAGTCACGACACAAATTGTGTACCTCTATCCGACAGAATGAAGTCCGGAACCCCCCAACGGGTTAGAATTTCCTTCCGAAGTAGTAAGGCAACAGTCTGAGCCTTAGCGTTGCGCATGGGAAAGAATTCCACCCAGTGGGAGTAATAGTCTACAAAGACCAAGAGGTACTCATTTTGCTGAGTGCTACGTGGCATTGGCCCCATAATGTCCACTCCAAGCATCTCGTTGGGACGGGTGGTGGTGATTTGTTGAAGTTTTCAAACAGGTTTTTGGTTCTCTCCCTTAACTCTTTCCCCGCCAAACACGGAATTTTCCATGTTTTATGAAAAAACGCTTCCCCGCCAAACACGGAATTTTCCGGGTTTCCGTGTTTTAGGTGTTATACGGTAAGGAAGACCCCTGCGCATGTTTTGAAAGAGTACGCAACTCTTTGATCAAAGAAACAGACTGCGATCGTCTCAAACATGAAGAAGTAGAGTATTGAGAAGCTCAAAATATCAGACATAAACATGCCTTTTTCTCAGCTTTTTGTCTGAAATGTTGTTTTTTGACAAAACCTACCTCTGTTCAAGTCGCAATAAAAAAAAGAACAAATGAAGATAAAATAAAATCGTTTTTTTTTTTGCCTAAAAGCAGAGGCTCAGATCTTTATTGTGATATATAGCATCTTCATATATTCATGGAAGAAAATATTCTGCGGGCCATTAAAATTTAGCGAAAATCAAAAACCCTGGTGGTGGCTGGCAACTTTTTTTTAAAAACGCTGGCGGGGAAAGAGTTAAGGGTCTGACATTTAACACACTTCTTAACATGTTGTTTTATGTCTGTCCACATTCCAGGCCAGAATGCAACATCATGGATACGCTTGTAGGTCTTATAAATACCTACATGACCGCTCCAGGGATCAGAGTGGTAGTGGTGTAGAATGGATGACACAAGGCTGGTAGGAATGTAGATTCTGTAATGAACTTGATTGTTCAGCAAGTGAGTTTTATGATAAAGTTTATCCTCCAGTGTCTCATACTGATCCTTTAGAGAGGAATCATTTTCTGCTAGTGCTTGAAGTGTGTTTGCAATTATAGGGTCTTTGTGCTGTTCCTCCCAGATTGTGGCTGGAGACATCGGAAGTTCAGCAAGTTCAGCATTCTCCTGTTGGCTGGTGTACAGGCTACAACTGGTGCGAATCCGAGACAGAGCATCAGGTGCCATATTCAGATTTCCTTTGCGATATTCAATGATAAAATCAAATCTCTGAAGACGCAAGGCCCACCGGATGAGGCGACTCGTGGTTTTTGTGGAAGACATTACCCATTGTAGTGCTGAGTGGTCCGTGATGACAGTGAACAGTTTGTGCTCTAGGTAGTGCTGCCATTTTTCCAGGGCCCAGATTACAGCCAAACACTCTTTTTCGGTGGTTGAGTAATTGGTCTCTGCTTTGTTCAGGGTTCGACTGGCATAAGCAATAACTTGTTCCAATCCCTTGATTAATGGTTAGGCCAGCTATTTGCAACTTGTGAAGAACAGCCTGGAGGTCAAAGAAGTGCTGGGCTACAGATGGTGAGTAAATAATTATGTCGTCAATGTAAACAAAACAAATGTCTCCACGCAATTCTCCTAGAACACTCTCCATCAGCCTTTGGAAGGTTGCTGGGGCATTTTTTAACCCGAACGGCATAACCTTAAACTGGAACAGTCCTGATGGTGTTGTGAAAGCAGTCTTTGGTTTACTTTCTTGATCCATGTTCTCTTGCCAGTAGCCACTGTTAAGGTCAATCGTGGAAAAGATGGCCGCTCCAGATAGTGACTCCAAGATCTCAGTGATGTTGGGTAAAGGGTAGGCATCATTCGCTGTAATGGCATTAACTTTCCTGTAGTCCACACAAAACCTAAGACTTCCGTCTTTTTTAGGGACCAAGACGACAGGTGAGGCCCATCCAGAGTGTGACGGTTCTACGATGCCAGCAGTCAACATCTCTTCCAGCTGCTCTTTTATGACAGCTTGTTTGGCAGGTGTTGTGCAGTACGGTCTTTGTTTTATAGGTACTTGGCGGGTAGTATATATGTGATGCTGCATAACGTCAGTACGTCCTGGACGTAGGGTAAAAACTTGAGGGTTTGACTCGAGGATCTGCCGTAGCTGTTGCTTGCCTTCCGGAGGTAAGTGGGCATCATTTACAGCAGTGTCAATTAATGTCTGTTCATCCAGGTAGGCTGGTGGTTGAGCTGTGTTAAGTTGAGGAGGAGGAACAGAAGTTAGTAAGGAGAGGCTGTTTGGATTTCCCATCTTTCCCCTTAGATGTTGGGAGCTGATAGCTGGTATACTGGCGTTTGTTGGCTGGAAAGGATAATCCTCTTTAGGATTAGACTGAAATGAATATTTTTGATCTGCCACATTGATCTGCAGACCACTGAAGAAGATAAAGTCCAGCCCTAATACGACTGCATAGGCCAGGGCTTTGGCTGATAGAACAACAGCAGGTATGGTGAATACTTTTTGATGTAGGGTGATTGGCATGTTTATCCAACCTAAAGGAATTTCTGCTTCCCCATTGGCTAGGTAGAGCGGACCCTGGGTCCATGGATGGAGTCTTTGTGAAGTGAGCTCCTCCTTCCAGAGATTCTCATGTAGAAGGGTGTAGCTGGCCCCAGTATCAACAATTCCCTTCCAGGTACCAATATAGAGTGGTATCACTAATTGTTGTGGAACAACAGTAGGTGGTGGTTTCTTACCAGTTGTTGGTGACTTGTGGGGAAAGGTGGCAGACACAGAGCGATTGCCAGGTGGACCAGTACCTTTAGAAGCTGGAAATGTTGTCCGCTTGCAACTGGAGGAAGGGTGTTGGCCGGTGGACTGAGGTGACTGGGACTGAGAAGAGACAAAGTGAGGACAACTGGTGAGTGATGGCCTTTACATCGCCAACATTGCACTAAAGGCTTCTCTGCTGGGCGGTTGGAAATAGGTCTTTGATGCATAGATAGGGGTTGTTTAGAACTCATACGTTTTTCATATTGCAGCTGTTGTTCGTAGTCTTTTTCGAGTTGTTGGCCTAATTTTACGAGTTCGTCGACAGTGTTAGCCCGACTGCGTATCTGGCTTGCAAGGTAGGGATTCATATTTTTTAAAATCATTTTCACCAATTCACTGTCCGTCAAGGTGGGTTTCCACCTCTTGCAGAGAGCTCTGTATGTAAATGTAAAGTCTCTAATGCTCTCCCTTTCTCCCTGTGTTCTTGTCCTTACCCTTTCAGCCAGCTCGTCTTCATAATACTCTGAGAGGAAAGCAGAGAGGAAAATAGATCTAAACTCCTCCCACGTGGTTACAGAGGATCGTGCAACTTCCCACCAGTCCTGGGCAGTACCGTAAAGGACAGTGCGGAAAGTGGCCAGGATGTCGGCATCAGCAAGAGGATGTAACGCCAAGAAATCCTGACATCAGGTTATATAGAGCAAGGGGTCCAAATCATCTGACTGTCCCCCAACAGTAGGAAAAGTAATCTTAAGATGATCACTCTTTACAGCAGGAGGCATTGGAGCGGTCACTGGTGGTGCAGGTGAAACTGGAGTGGTCAGAGGCATTGGAGCTGGCACTGGTGATGCAGGTGAAGCTGGAGTGGTTAGAGGTAAGGGTGAGTAATCTCTTGTCTGCAAATCAGTCATTTGTTTCTCTTGCGTTTCAAACCTTTTCTCGAGTTCAGTTTGTAAGTGGTTTACAGCTGCACACAGTGCGTTAGTGGTTTGGGTGCACTGGGTGAGCTCTGTAGTCAACTGGTCATGATTTCTTTGATGGGTTACCAGGTAGGATTTGATGTCTTGCTGAAGCTCCACTTGAAGTTGGTCAATCATGAACCGCACTTCAGACACATAGGTAGTCTTAGCTTGGTTCAATTAATCAGAAATCATAACTTTTAGTGATTTAGTGAGTTGCTCAGTCTCTTCCTTCCCATGCTTCTTACTCTCAGAAATGTGGGTGAGCATTTCTTGTTGGTTGTGCTTGAGTTTATCAGCAAGGTTAGAAATCAGGTTGTTGTGATGTGCAGACATGGCTTTAACTTCTTTGGCGAGTTCACCTATGGTTCTCTCATGGGTTTGTATATGTTGTGTCACCGTGTCCCAGATTCCTGTAACTTGAGTGAAATGATGCATTCCTGTTCCAGGAGTTGATAGGATGCCAGGCAAGTCCCTCTGTGCCACTGAAGATAGAGATGAAGGCCCAGGTGATGTACATATCTGCATGAAGTCGCCATTCGGTTCCTGTTCCCATGTGAGTGGTTGAACAGGAGTACTGCCAGCTAGTGGTGAAGTTGCAAACCGCACATGGGTTCCTGGGAAGTCAGTGGTGCCGGCTTGAGTGGGAGTGAAGTGGAGAGGAGCATGAAGGAGTCCAGGTGCAGAAAGTGGAGGACGGAGTGCTGGAGACCAGACTGGGGTAGCAACGTCTGGTGCCGGTGGTTCCATCTCCACAAAAGTGGATGGGGAGAAAGGAGGGGTGGCCGCCATGTTTGATTATCAGTGTATGTGTAGTCAGTGAAAAAAAATGTAGTGAAATGCAAGTTAAATTAAAAAGCAACGTACAAATGTTTGAAAAAATAAATGACAACAGAATACACTTACAGTTCAGTGTGAATAAAATGTCTATCCCCAAGCTCTGTTTGTACAAACAATCACCCCACAGTTCACTTAATGTCATGCACAACAGTTTGGCAATAGCTCAACAAAGGGTTAACAATTTTTTTTTTTTTTTTTCAAGTTCTCATATGGTCATGAGTTAAATTGTTCAAATGTTCAAGTCCCTGTTCGGGTGCCACTTATGTAACGGTGGCTGCCCCAAATCAAATTTGGGTTTTAATTCATGTAAATTAATTTCAATTGTTCGGGTGCCAGACAAGTCAAAACTATAAAAAAATAATAATAATAAAAAAAATATATATATATATGGGGCTTAAATGACACACATTCACAGATTGAAGGGTTTGTCAAAAAATGATTATTTATGAAAACATTTAAACCAATATCAAAGACAAAAGTTAAGACGAAGGTCACTTTTTCACACAGATTTTTTATTTTTTCCTTTGCCTCACATGAAAAAAACAGTAAGAACAGTAAATAGATTGCTCAAATCAAGATTTCACCAGCAAAACCAAAAGTCACGAGAGTCCATGATTTATTAATGTCTTAGTTCATTATTTTTTCAAACTCTGCCTTTCGTGGTCAATTCAAACCAAAAGAAAAACAAATGGAAAACCAAACCAAAGAAAAATAAATATTCCAAAAACTATCTATATATTTGGGTGTGTGCGCGTGTAATGGGCGTGTATGGATGTGTGTGTGTGTGTGTGTGTGTGTTTGTTTGGCCGCGTGAAGCAGTCGGTGTAGCGGCTGCAAAACCAGGGTCGGGGAAAGGTTTGGAGATTTGGCGTGAGGTTAAAAGATGATGGACATCAAGAATAGTACCTGAGGCAGGCGAAGCAGGCTGGATAGTGTAGCACCAGGCAAGCGAAGCGACCTGTGCAGAGCTCAGATTCTCCGTCACTGAGGCAGGCGAAGCAGGCTGGATAGCGTTGGACCAGGCAAGCGAAGCGAACCATGCAGAGCTCAGAATTCTCCGTCACTTTGGCGATCGCTCCCAGTCAGCGCATACACGGAAATTTCAGCAACAATAGCAACGACGTCCTTCAGGTAACTTGTGTCCCACTTCGGTAACCTACTCGTGTGTTTGTTTGTTTGTTGTTTTTTTTTCTCTCTCTCTCTCTTCCGTTTCTAGCTCTCTTTTATATTAAATTCCCTCATTGGTTTACGCCCATTAGAAAGTGAAAAATCTGGTATGGATTTCTTCCATATCGCCACAACTTCCATAATGTGACATATTTCTGCGTGAAACAAATGGCAGGCCAGGACTTTTATCTATCAGGAAATTATTGGATAGAGCCATTTTGGTTGTTTCAGCCTAAATTGGATCAGCCTAAATTTGTTTCAGAGACTGAGAAAATTATTATATTTTGATGAATAAAGAAATATATTTGTAAAAAATATAAAATGAACTGATAACAGAACAGGAATATGTATTAAAGTAACAGTTCATTGAAAAATGTAAATGCTGTCATCATTTACCCACGCTTCTATTGTTCCAAACCTGCACAACTTTCTTTCCACCCTGGAACACAAAAGGAGATACACCAATCCATCCATATTCAACCGGGGCATGGTGACAACAGACTTAGCAAAGCAGCCCATAAGCCCTTTGCCCTGGCCACATCCTTCATATCATCCTTGGGGATCCCAAGGCTTTCCCAGGCCAGGCAAGATATATAATCCCTCCAGTGTGTTCTGTGTCTTCCCCGATGCCTCCTCCCTGTTGAACGTGCCAGGAACACACCTCAGTTTTACCTTGAAATCCTGTCCATGAATATCATGAACAGGATTGATGACAAGAGTCAGCCCTGTCAGAGTCCATCGCCCACAGGGAACAAGCCTGACTTAATGCCAAGAATGCGGACACAGCTCTCACAACAGTTATACAGGGATAGAATGGCATGCACTAGCGGCCCCAGCATCCCATACTCCAACAGCATCACCTAACGGACATCCCGGGGGACACGGTTGTATGCCTTCTCTAAGTCCACAAAATACATGTAACCTGTATAGGCAAACTACCATGCCCCCTCTAGGACCTGCGCTAAGGTAAAGAGCCAGTCCACTGTTCCACAAATAGGACGGAATTTGTTCCTTCTCAATAGGAGGTTTGACAATTATCTGGATTCTCCTTTCCAGGACCCTGACATAAGCTTCCCTGGTTGGGTGAGAAGTGTGATACTCGATAATTGGAACACCTTATTAAAAATGGGATTCACCACACCTGTCTGTCAATCCCCAGGTACTGCCCCAAACTCCAGACTTCAAATATATCTAGCTGGTATATATATCTATATCTAGCCCCTCCATGGATTGCCACCTCATCATGGAGGAGGGGCATTCTCCTGGAGCCAGGCATGGGAGAGGAGAACTCAGGTGAGTGCCTGATGGTCGGGCTTTGACCCATGGGGTCCAGCTGGGCTTAGCCCAAAGAAACAACATCAGGCCGCCTCCTTGTGGGCCCACCACCTGGACAGGGAGAAATAGGGGACCGGTAGGATGCCCAATGGGTGCTAGGCAAAGGCGGGGCTGTGAGGACTGGACCTTGGCTACAGAAACTGGCTTTTGGAACATGGAAAGGAGATGTTAAGCAGAATGTTATCACATCTTATTTACATGCAATGAAAGTGAATTGTGACATGGGCCTATAAAGCTTCAAAAATGACAAAAAGCACAATAAAAGCAATGTTAAATTAGTACATAAGACTCTGTATTGCTATATTAAGTGTTATAGCTTTGCATGAAGAAATTACCAAAATTGAAGTCACTATTTACTGAAAATGTTCTTCTCCAACGCAGCTCTTATATTACAGCATATTTATGTATTTTCAAATCTGCAGAGTCAACGCAAGGTTAGATATCAAATATGCCAGACCTTATTGGTCATCATGTGTCTTTTAACTGATTTGAATATGTGCATCTTGAAATCATGCAAATTAGATTTTCGACTTATTGTAACAATGGTGACCATTCACTTTCATTGTATGGAAAGATCTCTTTTTTGTTTGAGGAAAGAAATCAAATCAAACAGTTTGGAGTGAGATAAGGGTAAATGATGACAGAATTTTGGGTAAACTATGCCTTTTAGAAAGTAAATGGGGTCAATTTTGATTTCATGTTGACTTTGAGAACTAACAGCCACTTGATGATATTTCTAATTTTTTCTGAGACAGCTGCTAGGTGTAAATAAAAACAAACTCCTTGAGCCTGTGAAATGGGAGGAGGTAGAATAGGAGAGTAATCAGCAGGTGGTGCTCACTTCGGTAGAGGTGACAGACATAGAGCTGAGCTGCAAGTGAAACTGCTTCCAGCTATGACACACACACATACTGCTGCATCTGCAGATGGGGCGCTGATGTCATCATTCCCAAACACCTGCCTCTGATCTGAGCATCAGCAGAGGCTAATAACTATGGCATTAAATTCCTAAATGACAAGCCACACTCTTCCATCTCTTTAGGCTAATATCGTCAGCTCAACAGGACAGGCTGTAATAGCTGCAGCTGGTAGGCTGTTAGTGGTCCTGAACACAACCTGCTTTAAACCGCAACAACACTTAAATTCTTCTATGGTAAAACAAAGCTTTAATAAATCCTGAGTTTCAAGTGGAGCTGTCACAGCAATTATTACCTGGGCTTTGAAAAACCAGCTGTCAGCCCTTGTTAAGAATTAAACAGGCAACAAACACAATGCACTTCCAGTGTTAATAAAACTAGCACTATTAAAACACAGAAAATCTCAGGTGAAGTGTTTGCCGTAAAACAAATAAATAATTATATAGGCTTGACAAAGGCAACACAATGTATTTGTACAAACTTGGGTAAGGTTAGGGTTTTTCAAAATCTCTAAACCATTTCTGACATTAGTTCCCCCTACAGGTTTGAAGCTACATCCACCATACTAGGCAATCACAAATGCACGCACTAACTAAACAGCCTACCTACCTACCAACCTACCTACACAAATATTTTATTTTCAAAACATCAAACAACTGTTACCTAGAGATTCTTAGTTTATAAAACTGGAAAGTCACAAGGGACTCCAAACATGACTATTACATGGTTGATTTAATTTCATTAAGGGCTGGTTATCCAGAAACAGATTAAGCCAGAACCTAGACTACAAGTTTTTTTAAAACAACTAACCATTTCAGTGTAATTTTGTCCAAGACTAGGTTTAACTGTCTGGACAACAGCTCTTACAAACTGTTGTTTACAGACACAGATTACGTTTGAGTACATACCATACACATAAAGGATGTAATCATCATAAGCTTCTCCCACTAAGTTAGATGCCACGCAGCGGTATGTTCCGTTGTAGGACTTGTTAAGGTTTTCGATGAAGAGATCAGTGCCAGTAATCACGGCGTGGGAGGGGAAATCATCATCCACTTTGTGCCAGTTAATTTGATGAGGCCTGTAAAACATCAGAGTAATCATTTAGTACTCAGTTTGAAAATGTTCAGACAGAGGCAGAGAAGATCATGCCATTTATCCATGAAAATGTAAGCACTACTATAAAATCGCCACCTGTACAAACCAATACACATGCCACAATCAAAACCTTTATTTCATTGATCTATCCATCAACCCATCATATTGTATCATTATCTACAAGATAAAACTAAATTTAAACGAGTGACCCGATGGCCCTGTTTTGGACAAAATATAGGACTCACTGTGGTTTGCCTTTTGCTTTGCATGTTAGCTCGAGATTTTCCCCCTCTCTGGTTAAGCCCTCTGGGAACTCCACTACAATCTTCACTTCTGGTTTATCTGTGAAATTGACACAACAAAGACTGAAACACACTCATTTCCAGTTGTTCTGCAGTACATTGATTCAGCTCTGTAACCTTGAACCTATTGTATCTAATTATCATTCTACTACCACATACCTGCCCCTCTGTCTGATTAAAAAACATCCCCAACAGGTTTGGACATCATTTGTGCAAAAAAATCTATTCATGTGTATTATGCATTCCTGTTTAATACAAACAGTGGGATAATAATGGCACCAGATCTTAGTTGCTCTTCTGGGCTTCACCATTCGCTTTACACTATATTAAGTTGCCCCAGTGAGCCTAAAAGAGAGCGAACATGATAGCCTCTGTAAAGCGTGCAAGGAGGAGGACTCTGCTATGAATTTAAACAGTCAATTTAACAGTACTGTAAAATGTTTTTCTTCTTCTCTTTTATCTATGTTAGACAAAATGTCAAGCTGTTACAGTTGAGCTGATCTCTCCTGTCTTTTTTTCTCAAAGGTCACCCTGAGCAGTCAGCTATCTGAATAAATTAATATTCTGCAAAGATTACAAAGGGGTAAGTTAACCTTTCCAGGACTTCCCGCGCCACAAAGGAGCGTATGCCAAACATTCTTAATCAATGCATTATTTAGCGGACAGCATTTCATGCTGAGGCATAACATGACAAGGTCTGTTTTAATTAAAGCAAATGCCTAGACTTTGCTCGTGTTAATATTACTTACTGTGTAACAAAAAAGGATTTCATTTATTACAATGTCAGTCAAATTGGCCCTGCAAGCAGGTGAGAAGTTTAATGGGACAGTTCACCCGAAAAAATTTAATTTCACTCACTCTAATGTTATTCCAAACTCATATCAATTTCTTTTACACAAAATAAATGGCTTATCAGAATGTGCAAGCTACTCTTTTCCAAACTAGGAAAGTGGATGGTGATCAGACAGCTGTGATAATCATTCAATTGGATTTTTTGGAAATCTGCCAGACATTCTGCCAGATAACTCTTTTTGTGTTCCACACAAGAAAGAAAGTCATATGTGCGAAACTGCATGTTTTCAACATAAGCTTGTTGGTGGGTTGTCTGAACAACTTGTCAACTAACTGGTCTTAAGGAAACCTTGTATATTTGGGCTGGTTTCAGGTTTACATGACTTCGATATGATGCGTTTCCAAGGGGGCATTTATATAAGATGCATTCTTGCACTAAACAATGGTATGAAACAGAATGAAGAGGTCATGAGATAAGTGTTTTTAAAAGTTGAACTATTTGGACTAAGTTGATATGCCATCTTAAAAATACTAATATATATATATATATATATATATATATATATATATATATATATATATATATATATATATACGTATATATAGTTGTTGTTTTAAGTATTTATTTATAATAAAAACTAGTCAACCTCTCTAATTGGATAGTTGGTGGAGGCCTATCCTTAGATTGGAACAAAATGAAAGTGAGTAAATAATGTATAAATAATGAGTAAACAATTATTTTTAAAGAAAAGCTGAATGATTTCTCATCTTGAGAGATGACTCACACTGCACTTCCAGGTATTTCTGGGCCTGGAAGTCCTTCACGGCTGGGTGGTCAATGATGCAGATGATGGCCACTCCATCATCCTCCTTAGAGACGGTGAGTTTGAGCCGGCTGGTGACAGTGTACATCCTGTCGTATAACTCCTCGACAGTCGCCTCACCTGGAAACGGCCACAAGAGTGACATGTTAACCATAACAAGCGAGCTCTCTCCATCCTGGCCTGCTCATAATAACACTGTGTCACCAGGAGGAGGGTCATGAAGAATCATACCGTAACCTCCAGACAAATTTCACATTCATGTATTGTGAGACACAGGTCCAAATGCACACTGAGCAGTCATGCTTAAAACAGTGTAAATAGGATGCATTCTGTGTCATATATACAGTATTTGACCTTGGAACATCATACCAGGACACAAAACAACAACAACTAAGACATAAACTGAACAAGATTCACAGACATGTGACTAACAGAAATGGAACAATGGGGGGGTACCACATGAGCCTGCAGGGGGGAGGAAGATGTCTTCCCTGTAATGCACAGCGTTGAGACTGCCTACAAGCTCATTCCGATGATGCTGTGACACACCGCCCCAGACCATGACAGACGTCACACCTCCAAATCGATCTCACTCCATAGTACAGGCCTCTTTCTATGATAAACACAAGTCCGACCATCACCCCTGGTGAGACAAAACCATGACTTGTCAGTGCAGACCACTTTTTGTCTGTCCTGTCTGGTCCAGCAAAGGTGGGTTTGTGCCCATAGGCGACATTGTTGCCGGTGCTGTCTGTTAAGTACCTGCCTTACAACAGGCCTACAAGCCCTCAGTCCAGCCTTTCTCAGCCTATTGCGGACAGTCTGAGCACCGATGGAGGGATCGTGCCTTCCTAGTGTAACTCTAGCAGTTGTTGTTGTCATCCCGTACCTGTCCCGCAGGTGTGAAATTCGGATGTATCAATCCTGTGCAGGTGTTGTTACATATGGTCTGCCACTGCGAGGATGATCAGCTGTCCTTCCTGACTCCCTGTAGCGCTGTCTTAGGTGTCTCACAGTACGGATATTGCAATTTATTGCCCAGGCCATATCTGCAGTCCTCAGACTCCATGCAGCAGGCCTAAGGGACATTCACCTTTCTACTGATCTGAAAAACACCAAAACAAAGATGCCCAAGGTCTCTGCTCAGACTTCCTGTGGCACTTGTAGATGTGGATGTCTTGTCGGGCACTTCTCGTGCACCTTACACATTCTAGCTGATCCCACAAAATCTTAATGGGATTAAGCTCCATAACACTCTTTTCTAATTAGCTGTTTTCCAATGTCTGTTTCTTTGCCCACTCTAACCTTTTAGTTTAGTTTTTCTGTTTCAAAATTGGCATTTTCTTTGCAATTCTTCCCATAAGGCCTGCAGCCCTGAGTCTTCTCTTTACTTTTGTACATGAAACTGGTGTTGAGCGGGTAGAATTCAATGAAGCTGTCAGCTGAGGACATGTTTGGTGTCTATTTCTCAAACTAAACTATTTCTGGCCTTCCACATCTCTTTTTGTCCTTGTTAGAGCCAGTTGAAGACTTTAGTGTACACCTTAAGTTTTTTGGCAATTCCGTGCATTGTAGAGTCTTCATTCCTCGTAAAAATGATTGACTGATGAGTTTCTAGAGAAAACTGTTTCTATTTTGCCATATACTATACTTTGTGATCAGTTGAATGCCTCTTTGGTGAATTAATGTAACAATTTCCTTCCAAAGCAGCAAAATCTGTACATTATTCCAAACTTTTGGCCACCAGTGTACACACACACACACACACACACACACACACACATATATAAATTATTATTATTATTATTTAATTTTTTTGCCACTATTATTGAAAGGGATGGTTAAGAAAATTATGAGAAGAAGGGATACGGAAATGACGCAAACAACACTCAAACCTGCATCATCCAAACGTGTATCCAAAGTGATTTATAGGTATTCATACGCAAAGTATGGCTTTATCACCCACACTTTTTAACTTTTGGACAGACACTGATATCTACAAAATCAACATATGCACAACTTCTTAAATATAATCCCTTAAACTTCACCTACAAATGTTTACAAATCGAGGTTGAATTTATTGAGATATAGATTTAGTTGATTTTATTGTATTTATAATAATATAATATAATATAATATAATATAATACAGTATTATAAAATATAATATATAAACATCATAAAATATAATAAATGATATCATTAAATATGTTTAACACAATTACAGTTATTTAACATAGTAAACACATTTTATGATTACAGAGTATAAATATAAATATCATAAAATATAATATAAAAAATAAGATCAACAAATATGTTTAACCCTATTACAGTTATTTAACACAGTAAATACATTTTAATTTTACAGAGTTTTAATTTTATAATGGTTTCATTTTGTTCTGTGTGATTTCTAACAAGGTCAAAAGGTCAGAAACCATTGTGACAGCACACATACACAATCAAATATGTAATCGATTTAATTTATACTTAGATATAGATATACTTAGATAGATCTGGATTCATTTTACAAATAATTTTGCCATTAAAATGGTCTTTATCTGACAAAGTTAATTTACTGATAAATGTGAGTCGCTCTTTGGGATTGTGTCTGAGTATTGAGTCGGGTTACCCACGGCAGGAACTGCAATTTCAGTTCCGAGCAGTCGTCAGAAGTTTGGTAAAGGTTTAAAGTCTCTAAGGTTGTAAATTGTGACGAGGAGGAGGGCGGGGCCAGGCCATGAGTGCGTACAGCCAGCTCCCAATCGGGCTAATCAGCCGAGGAGAGAGATAAAGCTGAGCTGTATGTGGCAGTTCGAGAGAAAGAGAAACATACACGACAGCTGCCCTGTCCTCCTCCTCTTCCTCATCACATACATACTGTACGTAACAGGGTTTATGTTTTAGATGCTGTCAATGCGTTGATATTGTACATTTCCATATCAGTCCAATTGTACAAAATGTACATGTACACTTTACATTTAAATACCAACCAATATGAAGAAGATCAGCCTGGAGTACCATGACTCAATTTGTCCAGAATGAAACATTTAGAAAAATCACTATATATAATGTTAGAACTTCTTTCTAATGTGATAACAAAAGTAAGCAGTAAAATTCACAAGATAATTACTGTGATGTGTAAAGCCTATTGTCCCTGTACTGATGATGGATGGTCAGAACATCTGACAATAATGAATTCATACAAAGCGCCTGGAGGTCAGTATCTGCACGTGGTTACTGCCCATCACGTTAGTTCTCAGCCTAAGACAATTTCTAAACTCAAGGGCATTGAGCTAATTGCAGCACAGAGTATGATGGTTTACTTGGACCTAATGAAGTGGGAAATAATTACAGCTCTGCACTGACCTATTGCTCAGATTCTTTCCCTGCTACCAGCGCATAATAAGACCCTGTTACAAAAATTACATGACTTACTGTACAACATTTTAAAGTCTGGTGAAATCTGTTAATGTCAGTCTATAACTATGATCCTTGTGTATATTTTTTGAATAATTTCTCCTATCCTAGCGTAATATGCAGAGACAATAGCATAAGTACAGTATAAGTAAGCCATTTGTAATTTGATTCCCATTAAAGCGCAAACGCTGTGGCTCTGTAGCACTTTCAAAACGTTGCTCTGTTTGTTTGAGCATCCTGGCCAACGTGATAAAGCAGAATTGCCTAAACCGATGGTCTGAGTTGGGACCATCTGTTTTTTGAAAAATGACAGAGTGTTTGAAAACATTATTTTGTCATACATTTTGCATTGGATCTTTTCACAGACTGGGATGGCACATTACCATCCCAAAGTATACCCTGGTTTTGATGCGAACACTTAGCATTGAACACAAGCCTATGAAAGCATACAAGCACGCGTGAAAGTACATTTTACTGTGTGCACATACACAGTCAATTGACGTATATGCATTATGACTGCTTCAAGGTCTATTTCTCCTCAGGAGTATTGACACATAATGATGTCTTTATATTCTTCAAACTCGAAATATACAAATGCAGGTATCTACTGACCTCTTCACAGATGAGCTCTTCACGTGCAAATCCACTGTTGTTGTTTCCACAATTGTCTCCTGATGCTTACCAGCAATTCATCTACTTCTAGTGCTTTTTCGTGACCGCAACAGCTCAAATGTGAGTGTTGCCACCTTGCGAACCCACTAATTATTGCAAATGATTCCAGGTGCATGTGCATTCTGCACATTCAAATAAAAATTGGGCTGCACGTGTTCAGTGCTTGAGCACTCTGCTGGTTTCCTTGTTATAGTTTTCTTCCAAACCTGGACATGTGAAAATGGTCTATTCTGTTTATTGGCACTAGTAGCACAGAAATTCCACACTTCGCATTTAATTTTCTTGAAAGTTTGATCTTTGTTGTGCCATGCAACATATGCTTACACCCAAGTTCATTAGGCTCAGAGTAACACATACAGCTTACCTGAGAGATTGTTAATAATGCTGGTTTAATTAGAAGCCAGTCATTATTACCTTATTGTGAGTTGCCTTACAGTGAGCTGGCTATGGTATTTGATCCATTAACACATGAAAATCTATCACCTCAGGCCATTGCTTTACTGCTTTCTCTGCAGTTAATGAAGCTGTGATATTTGTAATCCATAAACAGTTGACACATTAAACTTAGATTGTGTTTAAATACCGGCATATCATCTGCCATTTTTGCCTCTGTTTCCCCAGGTAGTCTACGTGAGTGTTATTCAACAGTCCCTCCCTGCTGTCTAATGGAGAAAAGCTGTTTATAAGTACATTAACCAGCCTGTGCGTTCACTCCTTTCTGCCAGCCCGCACTGCCTTAACCAGTGAGAACTAATATGTGGGCAGCATTTGCTGAGTGGGAGGTAAACAGTTGGAGTTCATTCAAAGCTACTTAAGCTCTACAGAAAACCTCACACACAAAAGACATTTTTTTTTTTAGTCCTGAATGTTGTGCCGTTCTTGTCAATTCTATGGATACACCTTCTGAAAGCTTAATTAAAAAATCATTATGATGTCAATATCCAAAAACACTGTGTGTTCTGCGTAGATCAGAGAAATTAGTAATCACAGAGGACTTATCGGCACAATCTTCTTTGGATCAGAGTCAGACCTTGCAGTGGTTGGTCCCCTTTCATCCATTTGATGGTGGAGGCCGGCTTGCTGCCCATAGCAGTGCAGGTTATCTCCGTCTCATTCCCCTCACTCACAATTTCCTCACGGGACTCTAAGATTGGGTTGCCTGGTGGAACTGGCAGAAGATCAACAAAAGGATTAGAGATGATGCGGCAGATCTTCTGCATTGGATCATGTTTTTTATTTGGCTCCTCGCTAAAGGACAAACTGTTTTTTTTATTTTTTTTTACGTACATCTGCTAATGATTATCGAGAAGATAAATCAGTAATAAAGTGTACAAAGTGAAAGTACAATATGTATCGTACAGATGAAAAAGGTGTTGTTTTTGAGCGGTAAATACCCAGCAGCATACAGTATTTTGTGTTTTGGATGCTAGTCTCCAGTATGGGAATCTGGCTATGCTGGTGTCTTCACCAGGCTTCTTAAAGGAATAAATCCCCCCAAAATAAAAATTTCTGATTATTTAGATTTTTTGGAAAGTATCCCAGGTTTTTAAGCCTCCGAGAGGGATAAAGGCCGATTGCGGACAGTGGTGCGAGGAGAGAGAGATCATTTACGGACATGTCCATCATGTGTGTGTGTTTGTCTTTTGTTTAAGTTAATCATTAAAATATTGTTTATATTGCCAGGCCAATTCTCGCCTTCTCCTTTCCATTGAACTGCTTTACACTGGTGCCGAAATCCGGGAAGAAGGAGGGATACGCCGTAGTTGAGTTCTTGCCACTACCCCAACGGAGCAGCCGCGGCTGTGTGCAGGGGGACGGAGGAGCCCAGCTGCCTGGAAGTGGAGGAACGGCCACCGACCGCAAGGGGAGAAGGGGCTCCTAACCGACTGCCTGGAGCGGTCAGGGCCACTGCCAGGAGCGTAGGAGTCCCCTACCGGCCGCTGAAACGCTGGCAGGGTCTGAGACCACCGACCGCGAATGGGGATGGGCTCGCTGCCGACCGCCTGTAAAGCAGTTCAATGCAAAGGAGGAGGCGAGAACCGGCTTGGCGATATAAACAATATTTTAATGATTAACTTAAATAAAAGACAAACACACACACATGACGGACATGCCCGTAAACAATCTCTCTCTCCTCGCACCTCGGCCTTTGTCCCTCTCTGAGGCATAATTAGCCTGATAAGGGACTGGGTGTGTATAATCACAACCCGGTCCCGCCCTCCGCCCTGTCACAGTATGATTTTTGTTACTAAATGTCTGGTGAATTTTGTATGTATTCATTTTGAAAGCAATTGTGTTCCCTTAAATAAGGAAGGATTCCATTTTATTCAGGATGGTTGGCAACCATTCCTGCGAAGCACTCCTAACTGGTCTTATTGTATATTTTGACAGAAATGGACCCACTCAACCAATTAAGACATTTAACTTTTTTTTTTTTTCATACAGAGACCTGATACCACGTTACCTCACATGGTGCTGATGGTACTTAATCATCTGTCTTTATGACAGCAACTGTTGGAGGGCCACTTTTTTTTAATATCTCACATTTTTATGTCCTTTTGTTAAGAGTCCATGTTGTGACGGAATGCATACCCTCATAAAACTCATGCTACTTTAGAGAGCACTCAATTCCATTCAGTTCCATGTCCAAATATGCCACATAATAAAGCTCTAAAGTTAGTGTCATTCAATGCAAGAGTCTCCCAACTGCACAAAGCTATCTCTAGAAAAGCTCGATGTAGCCTTTTCAACATCTAAGAGGAATGCAGTCGATACGCCTGCCAAAAGCGATCTACTAATATCAATAGCACAACATCTGTTCCTTTTTGTTTGCCTTGTGTTATTAGAAACTGCATGAGAGTAATTGATTGATATTGTGTCATGGTGAGATTCAATTAAGCAAGTTCAATTGAGTGAAAGAATCAATGGGGTTAATCAATAATCAGGATTTTAGCATTTCAAAGGTAGACGTCATACCCAGGACTGTGATGTCTGCGTAGGCTTCTTGCGGGGGGTCCGTGTAGAGCTGGCAAACATACCGTCCCTCGTCCGAGAGTGACACGTTGGACAACGACACCAGCAGCTCATTGTCTGAGAAGTTAACCAGCTGAAACCGGCTGTCCTTCAAGGCTGAGGAAACATAAGCGTGAAAAGTGAGGTGTACAGCTGTGACCAAGCAATGAGACTTCCAAATGATGGTTGCTACATGAAGTTGTCAATTCAGTCAATATGCAATATCATGAAGTTTTAGGGAGTTTTCCTTTCGAAAGTAAGCAGCACTATGCCCTACTCTCTCTAGAAGGTGCAGGGCAACTATCTGACATATGCAACCCTACATCACTATTACTTTATTTTGAAAAAGAAATGTATCTTTATAACATAGCAGCAAATTCATGCTATTCTTATTATTGCTGTTAAGATTGTTAACAAATAAAACTGTTCCATCATACACAGTAAAGCTCATTTAAATCTTTAAATCAAATTTATTTAAACTGACAAACTGTTTAAACTGTTCCATGACACTGAACAAATTACTTCAGTTTTCAAAATGATTTGTAATTCAAGATCACGTGATCATAAACAGACAAATTAGAACCTGTCAGTCTATGTAAATCTATTTTATAATCATTCAAGATAATATATAGAGACAAATGTATGTTAATTTGACACTTGTATATCTAAGAACTGACATGGTGACATTAGTATAGCAGTCGACTTTCAGTGTGGGCATTCCAAGTTTGAGTCCAACTTTTGACAGTTTCACTCTTCTCTCCATATCCATCCCTTGTAAGCGAAGACAGACATTGGCTGTATGCCGCCGGAGAGTCACTTATTTTAATAAAAAATTCACACACAGTGTAAATAATTTGTCTAACTTATTTAACTGAGATTTAACTGAAAGTAAAAACGATGTCCTCGCAGTGATTGGGGGGCTCACTGAAGGTTGGGCAGTGCAGCGAAGGGCTTGGTTTTGGTAGGGCCACACATGCGCTTTTCCAGGTCTGGAACACATGGTTAGCGGCTTTCTTCAGTGGCATGGTGAAGAGACTAGTGAATCTAGAGCAACGCTCTGCATTTAAAAGCAGGAGTGATGAGGCACCATTACGCAATAAATCAAGTGCGTTTTGTCCCGCTGTAAGCGATGTATTTAAATTCCATCACAATACTTATACTACATAGATGAATATGTTCAATTTTATATAATGTTTATACAGTGTATTTTCATGAACAAATTACTTTGTAATTCAAGATCACGTGATCATAAACAGCCAAATTACCTCCTCGAAGTGACCACAGCATGTACCCTTTGCTAACTGTCTTGTGGAAGGACCTTTGTGAAGGGATTCAGTTGCTCACTTTTGTTTGAAACGACTCTTTGAGTACTTTGAATGCACTTCAAGAGCACGAAAATGCTGTTTGGAATTCAGCCTAAATGAGTGAACTCAAAAATCAAGGTGAACTTTGACACAAGCTTGGAGTTTAGGAAGTCGATGATCTAACTTAGCAACTCACAAGTTTAAGAGCTTTGATAGTGAATTTTAAGAGCCCCCTCTTAATCCCAACCCTGAACAAGGGGCGCATTTAGAAGTCTCCTTCCAAAAATAATGATGAGGCCAGGTTGTTTTGAGCAAAAAGACTGGCCGTGGAAAGAAAGGACTGATTTTATTAGAGCTTGGACTGAATTGCAATTGATGTGGGGAGTTTCTGCACCATGCATTAAACTGCTGTATGACTTAAGACATAAAGGGTTAGTTCACACCAAAATGAAAACTCTCATTATTCACTCACCCTCACATTGTTCAAAACCCCTAGGACTTTCTTTTTTTCCAGAGGGACACAAAAGGAGATGTTAGGCAGAATATTAGCCTTTAATTAAATAGTTTTTTTTTCCTCCATACAATAAAAGTGAAAGGTACTGAGGCCAAAATTATGCCTCACATCTTTGTTTAGAACAACATGAGGGTGAGCAAATGATGACAGAATTAAAAACTAATTTGTGAACTATCCCTTTAAGGTAATGCTGGAGGGCTGTAATTTGTCTAAATTAGTACAGTACAGTACATCTCTTCTTGAAGTGCTGCAAAAGAGATGTAAATCTCTGAAAAGCAAACCCGCACATGAACAAGGCCCATTAGAGTGCATTAGAAATTCTAAAGTATCAGAGTCTGTTCGAGGCTGACAGTGAGTGAATGTGATTGTTCTTTGTCCCAGCTGGCTAGATATGCTCTTCAGATGTCCTAGGCTGCTAATCCAAATTGACACACAGATTGGAAAATGAAAGGAGAAGGGTTACAGGAAATTACATGTAGCATGTTAGATGAAACACATAAAACTTGGATTGTTATGCAAAACAGCAGAGTGCTATTTCATTGTGCATTGATGGAAATGCACAATGGGAAGAATGGATTGCCTTTAATAAGGGCTATGGCCTGATGTTGTTTTGCATTTTATGACAGTTAACATTACAGCATGTACAATAGACATTATTCTAGTGTAGCCAGTCTTTTGACTGGCGACATAAAGTCTGGTCCACATTGCTCATTATACTGGCCAGGAACTGACCACTTAGAAAGAAAATAAGTTTTTCCACACAATTGTTGAACTAGTACCTGAACTAAGATCAGTTTGCGTAATATACCCGTTCCGTTTAAATTTCAAGTGTCATTTTTCCAACAGGGACATGAAAGCAGGAACTTTACTTAAATAAGGTTTGATGTAAGTATGTGACGCTGTTGTGGCGGCGACGCCTTATGTAAAATAAAAACATCTTTATTAGTCCATAATACAAACAAGTAAGCAAAACGATTATAAGTTATGGACATAATACAATGTACAAACTATTTAAACGATAATCACAGAATACTAATGATATTATGATCCTTTATTCTCTTGCAGTCTTGTTAAATTTTCTTATTTTCATCAAAGCCTTCACGAGCAGGACTGGCCATCGGGAGATCCGGGACTTTTCCCAGTGTGCCGGCCATGAACCGGTACTGCGATATGCCAAAGTGGCCTGCAAAATGCAGAAGGGGACAGTGAAACACATTGCCATATTTCACTCTAGCACTACCTCCGAGACACAGGCTCTGGTTTTGTGCTAACCAGGAAGTAATCACATTTACATAAACAATGATGAGCGTGATCCGGAGGTTGAATTTTCACTCAAATAAATTTTGAATTCTCCACCGACGGTTAGAATAAGGGTTGGGGTTTGCGTTCGGGGTAGAGTTAATAAAATATGCATTCCCATTGTCTAAATCACATCATTTACAACTAAAAATACAACTCAATCTTGGCACCACTCTGTGGACATTTCACCCAGAAACTGGAGCTTACACGTGTGCATACATTCATCAACACTTCCAGCTACAGCCACTGGGGGCAGTGACTAAAAATTTGGTAAGCACAGACTGATTTTTAGTAGCAAAACCTTCAACCTACTGTTAACCTGCCTACTGAGAGAATAAGTAGACTGTATAACTGAAACAGTCTTGCCATTAATCTCTCTTGCCAATAATAGAAATATATGTTCATTGATATTTTCATTTCAGTGTACTGAAAGGTTATTTTACAAAAAAGTGTTGAAAATATCTAATTTGTAGCGAATGTCAAGTCTTGAGAAAATTAAAATGACAATTCCTCGAGCCATCACTTTAAAAGTCACATTTTAATTCCAAGTTGTTCCTAAATGGCTTTATAGAGCAGCTCTACCATAAGTGACAGGAAATTAGATTTGCAGTCTGAATGTAATGTAACAAATCCTTACCTATTGCTTCAGAGCAGCGACAATAAGCCACTGCTGAATCATGATATGGAATCATAACGAACTGCATCAAGCAATATATCATCAGATGGTATCCACAGGTGCATGCTATATACTGTACGCTAAGACACATTCCCACTCACGTGTCACATTGAATGCACAGTTCCAGCCATCTGTGCTGAAGGGATAAAACTAGGAATTGTTCAAGTGGCCATACTTTCCACAAACAGAGCTGGCAGCTCAGTAAACATTAGACAGAATAATACATTACAGCATTAAAGAGATTGAAGGCTGAGCATCCCTCCAGTCACATCCACAGAAATAATGTCAGAGCTTGTGGCTAGAACGCTCCCTCAGTCTGTCTGTCCCTCCCTCTCTCTGTTTCTGTCTTACTTCCTACATAAAAGGGATAGTTTAATTTAAATTTGTCAATTTTTTCTTTTAAATTTCAAGAATCTGACTTATCTGGTTCTCAAGTTCAGCTCACTGTAGGGGAAGACTTGGCTGACCTTCAAGATTTTTCAACATTTCTTCTTTAGTGTTTTGCGCGAAAAAAAAAGAAAAAGCGACTCAAGGGTGAATAAATAATGACTAATTTCTCATTTTTGAGTGAACCATCCCTTTAAAACCCTCCCTATATTCTGTCTTGCTCTCTCTTTCTCTCTGTCTCAGAAAGCAAGATTAGCAGGTAGCATGCAGTGGCCACTCCGGATCCAAAAATTGTGCTATTTTTGTTAAAAAAGCCAGACTTTTGCGACACATGGACATCGGAGCAACCGGTGTTCGTGTCTACCATCGCCAGACACTACTGAAATATAAGACTCATGCAAAAACCAAGCTGCATGATGACCTGCAGGAGGCGCTACGCCTACTCGGCTTGCTGCGGAGACCAGGCCTCCAGTCCTCGGCATCGCCTGATGCCAGTGGCCGGGGGAGAGGATGTCGTAAGCAGTGTGCGAGGAAGCGGAATCGTGGAAAGAGGGCGGGGTCCATGCTTGGCTAAAAACAAACCCTAGCTATCAAATCCCATCTATCCTGCTCTCAAATGTTTGCTCCCTGGACAATAATTTGGACTATATCCGACTCCAACAGGCTACGCAGCGTGAGTTTAGAGACTGTTGCGTCTTTGTTTTCATGGAGACGTGGCTCAGCGACAGAGTTCCGGACACCGCCATTCAGCTAGACGGACTCGTCTCGTTTCGTGCCGACAGAAATACAGCTCTCTGCGGTAAGACTCGCGGTGGTGGCTTGTGTGTTTACATCAACACGGAATGGTGCAAGAACTCTATGCTAGTCTCTAGTTACTGTTCATCGCTGTTGGAGCTTGTGACTGTTAGATGCAGCCTTTTTATTTACCACCGGAATTCACCTCTGTTTGCATAACCGGAGTTTACATTCCTCCCAGCTCTAACGCTAAGGAAGCGCTCTGTGAACTGTATGGGGCAATGAACGAACTGCAGAAAGCTCACCCCGATGGATTGTTTATTGTTGCCGGAGATTTCAACCATGTGAATCTCAAGACAGTGCTCCCTAAATTCCATCAGTATGTCGACGTTTCAACGAGAGGGGCGAACGCGCTTGATCTTGTTTACACAAACATCCCAGGTGCATACCGGGCGGAGCCCCGCCCCACCTCGGCTACTCAGACCACATCTCTGTTAAGTTAATTCCAGCATACAGACCGCTCGTCAGACGCACAAAACCGCTTCAGAAGCAGGTGAAAACCTGGCCAGCAGGAGCCATCTCTGCGCTTCAGGACTGTTTTTGTTTTACATGTTCAGGGATGCTGCAACATATGGTGATTCTACCAACTTGGAGGAATACACAGCATCAGTGACCAGCTACATCAGCAAGTGCATTGATGATGTCGCTTTCTCCAAGACCATCACCACATGCTCCATCCAGAAGCCGTGGATGACTGCAGAGGTGCGCACGCTGCTGAGGACCCGAGACTCCGCCTTCAGAGCAGGCGATAAGGCAGCCCTAAGAACAGCTAGGGCCAAACTGTCCCGGGCCATCAGAGAGGCAAAGCGCGCACACGCCCAGATAATCCACAGTCACTTCCAGGACAGCAGTGACACGCGGCGCATGTGGCAGGGCATCCAGGCCATCACCAACTACAGGACAACATCAGTTGCCTGTGACAAAGATGCCTCCCTTCCAGATGCGCTGAATGAATTCTACGCTCGGTTTGAAGTGCAGAATGACGTGGTGGCGAGGAAGACCACCCCTCCTAACAATGACCAGGTGCTCTGTCTTACCACGGCGGATGTGAGGAAAACTCTACATAGAGTCAATCACGGAAGGCTGCTGGACCAGACAACATTCCTGGCAGAGTGCTCAGAGGATGTGCAGACCAGCTAGCAGATGTTCTTACCGACATCTTCAACATCTCTCTGAGCAGCGCCATCGTTCCAACGTGCTTCAAGGCCACCACCATCATCCACATGACATCATCCACAAGAAGTCTTCAGTGTCCTGCCTCAACGACTACCGTCCTGTCGCACTCACACCAATCATCATGAAGTGTTTCGAGAGGCTCGTCATGAGGCACATTAAGGATCAGCTGACCCCCTCACTAGACCCACTGCAGTTTGCTTATCGTCCAAACCGTTCAACGGACGACGCCATCGCCACAACCCTCCATCTGGCCCTCACTCACCTAGACAAAAAGGACTCATACGTATGAATGCTGTTCATAGACTTCAGCTCAGCATTCAACACGATAATTCCTCAGCACCTGATTGGAAAGCTGAACCTGCTGGTCCTGGACACCTCCCTCTGCAATTGGATCCTGGACTTCCTGACTGGGAGACCTCAGTCAGTCTGGATCGGGAACAGCATCTCCACCACCACCACACTAAGCACGAAGGCCCCCCAGGGCTGTGTGCTCAGTCCACTGCTGTTCACTCTGCTGACTCACGACTGTGCAGCAATGCACAGCTCGAACCACATCGTCAAGTTCGCAGATGACACGACCGTGGTGGATCTCATCAGCAAGAACGATGAGTCAGCATACAGAGAGGAGGTGCAGCGGCTAATGGACTGGTGTAGAGCCAACAACCTGTCCCTGAATGTGGACAAAACAAAAGAGATGGTTGTTGACTTTAGGAGAGCACAAGGTGAACACTCTCCGCTGAACATCGACGGCTCCTCTGTGGAGATCGTCAAGAGCATCAAATTCCTTGGTGTTCACCTGTTGGAGAACCTCACCTGGTCCCTCAACACCAGCTCTATCACCAAGAAAGCCCAGCAGCGTCTCTACTTTCTTCAAAGGCTGAGGAAAGCACATCTCCCACCCCTCATACTCACTACATTCTATAGAGGGACTATTGAGAGCATCCTGAGCAGCAGGATCACTGCCTGGTTTGGGACTTGCACCGTTTTGGACCGCAAAGCCCTGCAGTGGATAGTGAGGACAGCTGAGAAGATCATCGGGGTCTCTCTTCCCTCCATAAAAGACATTTACAAAAAACACTGTATCCGCAAAGCAACCAGCATTGTGGACGACCCCACACACCCCTCACACAAACTCTTTACCCTCCTGCCGTCTGGAAAGAGGTACCGAAGTATTCGGGACCTCACGGCCAGACTGTGTATCAGCTTCTTCCCCCAAGCCATCAGACTCCTCAATACTCAGAGACTGGTTTGACACACACACACACGTGTCCTGAGTTGTACTTTAATTACTGTCACTTTATAACTGTCTGCTACCTCAATAACTGCTATGTGCATAGAACACTATCTCATAGTATTTTATGTTTACGTTTTTAGAAACTGTCATCTTTTTGCACTACTGTGTACTGGTCAGCGCTGCACTGTCTCTCACTGTGCCTATTGTCCTGTTCATTTCTTGTACTGTCCCGTACTTTTTGCACATGTTTGCACGTGCAATTTATATAGGTATATAGGTATATATAGGTATTTTAAATAGGTATTTTATTTAGTTGTGTAGTCTCATGTGGTCCTGTGTTTGTCCTATGTTGATTTTATGTAGCACCATGGTCCTGGAGGAACGTTGTCTCATTTAGCTGTGTACTGTACTAACTGTATATGGTTGAAACGACAATAAAACCACTTGACTTGACTCTTAACGCAAGCAAAACTCTTGTCTGGTGTAACTGGCACTAAAATACGCCTGCAAGAGGAATTACAGTAGGTCTTACCAAGAAATTCATAAAATGAGATATGAAGTCATGACAAATTGTAACTTGACCTTTTAACAATGTGTTTTTGTCAATGTGTTCAACATTGAGCAAGTGGAATTAGGATAACACGTAAATGTGTTTCTAACTGAAATATTCAATCACTGTGTTTTCTTTGAGACTAAAGGATGTAAAATTGGCCCATTTCCACAAGAGCTATGGAATCTTGGCCAAAAGGACAAACAGAACCAAACTTGAACTGAAACGTGGAATAACGGACATCTGGGCATGCATAAATAATAGCATGCATGAATGAGAATGGATTTAACAGCTTTTATCCCAATAGCAACTGGTAACAAAAGGATAAAATGCATAAAAACATGTAAGGGATGCTACAGATTTAATTTGCTGTATGTGATGAGGAGGAGGAGGGCGTGGCCAGGCCGTGATGGAGTGGCGTTGGCGCTGAATCAGCTGATCAGCAGGAGAGCAAGATAAAGGGGAGCCGGAGATGCTGGTTTGGAAGCGAGAGAACGATGTACTCGGCCACGCTGCATGTGTGTCTATGTTTTTTTACATTCCATTTAAGTAGAGTTAAAACAAGTTAAGGAGGGGAGTGCGTCATGCCGGGGGTTTTCCCGACCTGAGTCAGGTGATGGAGGAGTGTGACGAGGAGGAGTGCCCTGAATCGGGCTAATCAGCCGGGAGGGGGATAAAGACAAGTCAGAGGTGCCAGTTCGGGAGAGAAAGAGACGCATGTAGCCGAGCTGCATGATTGTTTATGTTGGCTTTAAGTTGAGTTTGACATTAAAACTGTATGTTTAATGTACAGCCGCTTTCCGCCTCCTCCTTGACCATCCTTATACAGTTACACTGTACAATACTGTAATCTGTGTGTTACTTGAGAGTTTAATAAACAAATGTTACTTGTCAAGGGAAACAAGTTTTTAAATGTACAA
The DNA here is from genome assembly GCF_025860055.1 of Xyrauchen texanus. Taxonomy (NCBI): domain Eukaryota; kingdom Metazoa; phylum Chordata; class Actinopteri; order Cypriniformes; family Catostomidae; genus Xyrauchen; species Xyrauchen texanus. The sequence continues at coordinate 21,408,274 of NC_068311.1, forward strand.
ATACTTCAAACATGCTCAAATATTTAATCAAGCCAAGGAATATGGGCTCCCATAATGAGATAAGCCAACAATTGTACATGCACAGAGCATTTGAAATAAATTTTATAAAATACCTCTCAAATAAACTGTCTACTTATCTGAAATGATACAAGGTATAAGCCCTATGGAAATGTAGAATACTCCATAGGAGGGAACAAAGAGGTGATTGGGGAGATTCCCTCACATTTGATAAACTGTGTTCGGATCATGGGTCAGACCATCACTTAGCAGCTCATCAAGGCTCTTATTTAGCAGAGAAGGTGAGATTATATGCTTTGCATGCAGAGTGCCATTGAGGTTCTAAACAATCTTAAGGCTGGAATCTAAATGGACCGCTCAGAGGACTCTAATCAGCCTGACACAATTACACTCTGTCACTCAATTACTGAAAAGGACCTAGTCAACAATGCAATGCCCTGTTGCTCTTATAAATTATAAGAGATTGGCTTTGGCCATGCCAATGAACTAAATGATGAATTTGCATGGGGTTGCTGGAATATTTTGTTGTGTACAATCGAAATGTTCTCTGAAAACAATGGAATCTGTGATGGAATTATGAAATTCCATGTATGCAATTTATAGGTACAGGGCACAGTATGAGACAGGGGTGTCAGTAAACTTGTTTTAATTTCTGCTGTGACCCAAAACTTTTGCTGTTTTAGGAGGGAGATTTCCATATAGACAAACAGGTGCTCATGTTAATTAGATACAATAGACAAATTGGATAGTACAAAGTCTGTGTAGTGCAGGATGAGTCATCGATATTTTTGGTTCCTTTTCCAGTAGAGATAGACTGAACATTTTAAATGTGTATATCTGCTAAACAGAGAATTTTGTCAAAGTGTATGATTGGACTAGCATACAGATGACCTCAAAGCAAACAAACAGAGGGTACACATGGGGAATTTAAATCATTTTAGTTTAGTTTAGTTTCAGTCCATTTGCTGGGTCAATGAAAAGGTGAATACTTGAAAATATATTTAGATTACAGTTATGTAGATAACAATGGACCAAGCAAAATGATATGTAGCTCATAGATACAATAATGCTACACAATACTGCTCTGTAAAGGCAAAATGCAGTAACTACACATCTTGTCAAAATTTAGTTATGACCAAAATCATATACTATGATCTCTTAGACTATGATCTGTCATGTGACAGATGGGTTTGTCTAAAATATGCTTAGATTTAGGCAAAATTGACTGTGAAAATCCATACTACAACAAAAAGTGTGAAGCTTTGAAGCAGTTTTAGTATTGCTGTAGTTACTGCATTTTGTCTTTATAGGGCAGAGAAAAAATCAAGAAAATGTAAAGGCTTGCTCCCAAAGTAACAAGAATCGAATGCTTTGGTGCTGTTTTTGCAAAACATTTCTCTTGAGGGAGCATGCCATCGGAACCCCCAGAAAAAAAAAAAAATCTTGATGGGGCACCTGCGCCACAGAACTGATGAAAGGCTAGTAATGTCCCTGGCATGAGAAAAAAAGTCAGTAGTGCTTACGTCTAACATCTCTGAAGTAGATGGTCTGTCTGTTAGGGTTGAGCAGCTGGATGACGGAGTCGTCGTTGTTTTTCACTCGACAGCTGATGATGGCTGTCTCGCCCTCGACCACAGAGACATTATTTGTCACCAGGTTCTGACCCTGCGCTTTAACCCAGAAAAACAGATAAAAGCCTTAAAATAGCAATACCTAAGTAAGGTTATTACATATGGCATGTCTTATCACAATCCGGATTGTAATTACAATGCATCCACAGAACACAATTGTTCTCATTTGGCTGTTTGGCTATTCAGTAAGAGATGCAATCATGACCCTTTTTCTTTAAAAACACAAACTGAAAATAGTATTGGAATTCAGATCATATTTCAGTCATTTCTTGTATCATGAAATTGTAAAAGTTGAGGGTAAAGCTGAATAGATGACTGCCATTGTAAAGTGAATTCCCATGAGAAATCCTCTGAATACTGATGTTCTTGCATAACATGTGCATCCATTTTAAGGCATAAAAGAAAGTGAGACTGACACGTAAATAAATGTAACAAGCAACAACAATGCAAAAACAGAAGTCAGCATGCACATGCAATGTTAAGATGGCTGGACTCTTGCTTTGGATGTAGCAATTTTGCAGTATTGTGGGGGAATTCATGTTAATTGTGAGTTTATTTGCAGGCTTTGTCTTCAATGTTTTAAAATAATATAAAAAAAAATATTTTAAAACAAATATAAAATTTAAAATTTCTTTGAATTTAAGATAAAAATTATATTCAAATGCTAAATCTGCATTTGAAATGTGTGCCAAGTACTGAAAATAACTTATGTGGGAGGTCTTTGGCTATTGCATCTTTCTCTCATCTCTCTGTGTCTTGCAACATAAGCTATGCATTGACTCATGGTGTAGCACGTTTTCATCACAATTAGCACGTGTCACAGTTACCACATAACACGCGGCTTTATGAACTAAAATCTGTGCACAAAAGTGCCACAACTGTTTAGTGAATTTGTCCATGAGAGTTAAATACAATGTAACAAGCAACAACATTTCCCTCTGCATTGGTAAAAACATGTAGACGTCAGAATGCTCATGCAATGTTAAGATGTACTAAATGGGTTCTCAGTTTGGACATATTGATTTTACAGCATTGTGTGTTTGTGGTGTGTGCAAAACACCCAGGCTACAAGACTGCAGCCCTCAGCAAACAAGAGGGGAAGGCTGTTAATTGCTGCTCAGGGCAGAACTTTATCAAATCTCTCCATCTAAACACAAGGTGATGGAAGCTGGCAATCAACAGCAGCTCTCAACAGCATAATACCCGGACCTAAACAGCAAGCTCTGCAAACACAGCCAAGCACTGTGTATCGGATCCACTTCACCGGAAGCCTGCTGATAACAGCTGATAATTAGAGGCTGCATCAATCCCTTATGATTTACATTCAGAATAGGGATTCATTCTAGCTTGCAGGTGAAGAAGCAGAAAAGCAAATGTCACCTTGTTCTATATTTATATCCACAGAGCTGAGAGGCATAAAACATTAAACATCACACATGACTTTAAGCACCAGTCGTAAGACAACACCAGTTGTGGTGTAACTAACTAAAAGTAGTGCCACTGCTAACTTAAAATGTAAAACATTAAAAACTCTGCCACTACAGTCAGACAAAATACACATGTTAAAAATACATTATCTGAAAAACCTAAATATCTTATGCAGTGTTGTTTCTAAATCAAGATCAATCAAATTGTTTTAAGGATTTTTAGATATTTTTACAGGAAAACAATACAAAAATTATTATTAAGAATATGATTTTGCCCTAATATCAAAGGTCTTACAAAAAAAATTGAAATTATGATCCAACGTGAATTTTCTTGATAAAAAACGTCTAGGTTACGGATGTAACCTCCGTTCCCTGATGGAGGGAACGAGACGTTGTGTCAAAGAAGCGACACTAGAGGTCTCTCTTGAGCGCCGACTATACCTCTGATCTATGAAAAATGGCCAATGAGAAGTTGGCAGACAGAATTTGCATGTCCCGCCCCCGGACATACGGGTATAAAGGCGGGGAAATAAGTCAGTTTCATTCAGGATTTTTCGGAGGAGCCGGAAATGGTCCGGCCACAACAGTGACGTGGCCGGGAGGACACAACGTCTCGTTCCCTCCATCAGGGTGAGCCGTGTACGTGTACTGCTGACACAGGAGTGGGCAGGTACTTGATGTGCCAAAACTACCAGCTTTATCAGACTGCACGTACCCTTCCCCCAATGCCCCATAAAGTCGTCAGAATCCTTATAGTTACCCAAACTGAATTGCATAACCGAGTCGGATGGTCCTGGCCAGCCAGCGTGATGGGTTGGGAAGTGAAAGCCATGCATCCAAGCTCCGTGCTAGGGGCACTAATGGGACGATTATTTTTGACATACCCGGTGGGGCTTCGAAGCGAGGCAGAGCAGGTAGTACGGCGTCGGGAGGCAAAGGTGCATCCCGAGGCTCTGGTGCTGAGAAAAGACTCGAAGCACTTACCTTGCTCTGCACACCTGGCAGGAGGCGGGTTAGGTGGAGGTATCATCTAGACTCGTCAGAACCGGCCGCCCGGTGAACAGTCATGGGGCTGAAGGCGGGGGGTCCACCTTTCCCTAACTCTTGAGGTGTGGCAGCAGAGTGCCGTGAGAATGGCATTTGTGCATCAGCCTCAGCCTGGGCGGGCGGGCTGGCCCGAAGGTGGTAGCCCAGACGAGTCATCCGTGTCAGATGCCGGACCGCTCCCCGATGCAGTGGCGAGCTCATCCAGCTCGGGGGGCTCCAGAGGATAGGCAGGCTGGCTGTGAGGCGAGCCGCTGTTGCCTCGAGCCAGGATGGAAGTCAACAAGCGTGCCGGGGGGCGGGAGGTTGGCGGGGGTGTACCCGCTGAAACAGAGCCCGCTACCAACCCCAGATCGCCTCCATCGCCAGCCGCGTCATCCTCAATCCCGTGGGAAGAAGGAGCGACGCGGGGAGCGGCTGGAGTGGTGTTCCTTCAGTTGAAAACACTCTTTTAGGTTGCGCTGTCAAAGTGCCTAGGGGCGCTTCCGTGCAGAGAAGGAGAAAGCCGCTGAAGTGTGCCGTAGATCCAACAGCAGCTCACCAGAGGTAAGAGGAACAGGTGTGTTTGACTCGCAGCTCGCTGCATACACGACCATCGGCTCCAAAGAAAATTTCTGAATGAAACGCCTTTATACCCGTATGTCCGGGGCGGGACATGCTAATTCTGTCTGCCTTTTTTCATAGATCAGATGTATAACACCAGACTCCTGAAATCTTCATCCATTACAAAAATGTTGGCCCTCATCCAAATCCATGCTAGAAGTCATTCCCCTGACACCCCCCAGTATTTTTTCTAATCCCCCTTTCTCCAAGACACGAGGACACCTATCATTCTGGACATAATTCATCTCATGATTCCATCACAACAATCAGGTCTTTTTACTAAATATATAGACATTCTTTATCATAATCAAATGTTGTTTATCTTTCAACAAAGGGTTTTTCACACAATGTCACCCTTATTGTAGGGCTTTATGCTACGTTGTTCATCTTTTGGCAAACATCTCGCACATGGCACCACATCAGGGCTCAAACTAAACATTGTCCATTCTCTGACAGATATCACACAGTTAACGTTCATAAGCAAGCATGGCAATCCTCAAGCAATTATATCAGACGAACAATGCCCCCTTTCTCATAAGGGTCATCAGAAAACGCAAGCACAGCTTATCCTAACGTGAAGGTATTGCACCTCCATGTCAGGGATATTGCTTACTTCATACACCATTGTATGTTTCAGTTATCATATCTCCTTTTCACTTCTCCAGACTCAAACTTCAGCCAAGAAAACCTGGTTCATAACTGTGAAGGGGTTACAAGTGAATGGAGGAGGCGAGAACCGGCTTTACATTATAAATAAAGTTTAATGATAAATTATACACAAACATAAACACATACAGGGCAGCTGCCATAGTTCTCGCTTTCTCCTGAACCGCCATCTCCAGTCGCCTTTATCCCTCGCTCACATCATCGGGCTGACTGAGGTCCATGCGTGCGTCATTCCAGCCCAGCCCCACCCTCCTCCGTGCTACAATAACTCATTTGGAACTCCTCTCTTTGGGGGGTAGTATCTGGTTTCTCCTTTTGGGGTAGGCTCCTAGCTCCTTGCCTCCTATCTCTGGCAGAATCTAACGGTTTGAGTAGCAATCTCATTGGACTACCAGATGGGACTTATGCCAAAAGAGAAAATATATTCTGTGGTTCAATATCATTATCATCCTGTGAACCCATTACAGTGGTACCAAAACCTGGGAAGGAGGAGAGATGCACTGTTGGAGAGCCCTTGCCGCTGATGGACAATGCTGAGGAGGTATGCCAGAAGGCGGAGGAGTTTCTGACGTCTTTTAAGAGTCAGAGGAGCCCACTGCCGTCCACCAGGAGGCGAGGTCCAGCCGACAGCGTGTTCAGGGACTGGCGAGCCAATTTTTTTTCTCTCTCTCTCTCTCACTCCCCTTGTTCTACTCAGATTCCCAGGAGGCAGGGATGACCAGCCGGTGGAAGGACAGCCAAAAGGGCAACACAAGGGTTTCCCCTGCCTGAATCAGTCTATGTAATATAATATTAATATTGGGGGTATGTAACGAGGAGGAGCTGTAACGATGGATGCCCAGTGCTGAATCAGACCAATCAGCCGGGAGAGGGATAAAGAGGAGCTGGGGATGCCAGTACGAAAGAGAGATGCATGCATGTGTGTGTGTGTTTTGTGTACTGCTGGAAAGCAGTTTAATGTTGTGTTTTGTTCCAGTTCCCGCCTCTTTGCTCATCGTGTGAATCTGTTACAGAAATTATAACAACACAGGGGTAAGAGTAAACAATGACTGAATTTTCATTTTTGGGTGAACTATTTCTTTAACATAACCAATAGTGTTCTTGTCTCTTGCCTCTCACTAACTGTACTTTCTCTCATATAGCATATGAAATTCTGATTTGTTTTAGGGAATACGCTGTTCGGACAGTTCATGAAAATGAATGAACCATAAAAAAAAAAAATGACTTCAGTTTGTGAAGTCAGTTGTCCCTGAGTGGCATTTTTATCTTATTCTTACAGTGAAATAAGTATCTAAATGCTGCTGTTCATTCATGTTTTTAACAAATATGTTTTTTTTTTTTTTTTTTTGTTAAGATTAAATCTAACAAAATTGTGTTAGGCTTATGTACAAAACAATGGGGAAAACTATTTGTCAATAAGAAAAAAATATGTAACATACAGTACATTTAAGATATAATATATGAAATGTATATTGTATTACGAAAACCTTTGCTTTTGTTTAACGTTCCATCCATATCAAAAGGTGTCAGTGTCAAGTCAAAGACCTACATTGTATTGGCCAAACTGGGTGCGCCTTTAAACTATCCTCCACGACTCCTAATGCAAATTTGTACGGTTGAGCTACCAGACACCTTCAAACCCTCATGACATTTACAGAGACTAAAAAAGCATCTCAATTTTCCTCACTTCGATTTGTAGAGACAAGCCAGCTTAGCCCCACATGTCCCAGTGAAAGAACAACAAATAGCCATTAAAAATAACACATTTAGCCTGTCCTCCTGGGTTGTGAACGTTAGGGATGATAAAGCATGGTCCACTTCATGAAGTAGCATTAGCAGACAGGCGTGCTGGGAGTGTTTGTGAGACACAGAGGTGCTGTACCTCCACAATCTGCGGCCATGCCTGACGTTAAACATCCGTGAAGCCAGGTTTCATGCTGCCACAAACACGGCAAAGAAAAAAGCAAAAAAAGTACTAGTTGGAAAGGATGTCAGAAACTGAGGGGGCTCAAAGATGGGGATGCCGCACGTAGGAAACAAACAGTATGTTCTTGTTCATGATCAAAAATACTGTACAGTAAAAGCCTGCTGTTTTGTTGAAATGCTATAAAATTGTACTACAATTGCATGCAAATACATTTGTAATCAGTATTTCTTTCTTATTTTCTAGTAAAAATATCTCACCATCATTCTAACAAGAACCAAATTTATATTTTCTCTCATGTAGAATAAGAAATTCTGATTTGATTTAGGGAATATGCTGTTCGGACAGTTCATGAAAATGAATCAACCGCAAACAAATTTAATAATTCACAAGATTCAGTTTGTGAAGTCAGTTGTCCCTGAGTGGCATTTGTATCTTATTCTTATAGTGAAATAAGTAGCTAAATGCTGCTGTTCATTCATGTTTTTAACAAATATGTTTTTTTTTGTTGTTTTTGTTAAGGTTAAATCTAACAAAATTGTGTTAGGCTTATGTACAAAACAATGGGGAAAACTATTTGTCAATAAAAAAAAATATGTAACATACAGTACATTTAAGATATAATATATGAAATGTATATTGTATATGTATAGTTTCATTGGTATAGTAAATGTATATTTTCAAAACAAGACAAAACAATTATTTTGCAGTGTCAAATTTAGGGAAAGCACCATTTACAAAAAAAAAACTACAGAAAGAAGATTCTGTAAATGTTTGCTGGAGGAAATCTATCCTCCACACTCCTAAAAAAAGTTTTCAGGTTCAGAACCAACATCTGGAAAACCTTTTTAAGTTTTATTTTTTTTTTTTTCAAAACCATCCATATGGTCCTTTGAAGAGATTGTTTGGTCCAACCAATGCAAGTGAATGGGTACTAAAATTTTGAAGCTCCAAAAAGGACACAAAAGCAGCATAAACGTAATCCATAAGACTATGGTGGTAAAATCCATATCTTCAGAAGTGATTTGAGAGTTGTGGATAAGAAATTGATCAAAACTTAAATTAAATCCTTAAATCCTATATTACTATACATTCTCCTCCCTGCTCATTAGGGTGAGATATGCACAAATAATGCAAATCACCAAAAACAAAAGGAGAGGAATGTGAAATTGCAAGTGCAAGTGAAGTTTTGTACAGTAGTAAAAAAAAGACATAAATATTGATCTGTTCCTCACCGACACCTTTCATATAACTTCTGAATATATGGATTTAACCACTGGAGTCATATGTCATAAGTCATTACTTTTATGTTGCCTTTAAATGCATTTGGAGCTTCAAAATGTTAGTACCCATTCACTTGCATTGTATGGACCTACAGAGCTGAACTATTCTTTTAAAGATCTTTGTTTATGTTCAGCAGAGGGAAAAAAAAGTCCCAGATATGTATGAAAATACATATCTGGGATGCCATGAAGATAAGTAACTGATGAGAGAATTTTCATTTTTGGGTGAATCATTTCTTTAAGAACCCAGAAAAACTAATATGCTTATCTAAAGAACTTATGTAAGACTTTTTTTTTTTTTTTTTTTATCTCCATAGAGTTTGAATAGCCATTTCAAAAACCCTATCCAGCAGAAATTGTTCTTGATAATAGTCTTCTTTGCTGAACCTAATTTACTGCAAGATACTACAGAATCTATTGGTGACAGATGCATGTGATGTGCAACAAATTAATCAAGTAGACAAAAGTCACATGACCCATGCTTTACTGATGTAGTTGGATGTCTACAATATAACCTCAAGCAAGACAACATTTAATTGGCTAAAAGATTGATTGTGATTTAACTCATTCACTTGCCCTTCAATGGCATGTCAGCCGTGATAGCCTGGTTCAGTGCTGCCTCAAAACCAAATCAAGGTGCACATCCTTCACTCCTCTTAGTGAACTTACAACAAGCACTCAAGTTTATAACAAAACCTGATGACTCTGACCTCATCACCAAACAGGCTACCAAACCCTATATACGTGTACGTGCGCTGCTGGTGCAGGTGCGGACAGGCAGTTGCGTGCCAAGTGACAGGCTGCATCAGACTGCGTGTACCCTTCCCCAATGCCCCATAAAATCGTCATAACATTTTTAGGTTCACAGCACCCCGAAGGGGGGAACAATGCGACATGCCAAGCATGGGAGCAGGCTGCGCCAGCCACGCCTTTTCCCTCTCTATGTTTCTTGCATAGTTAAAGCGGCTGGGGCCATCTTAACACTATCACATGCATCGGGGACCAACACCTGCCCAGGCTGCCACAAGCCACATGGGTTTTCAGGCCACATGTGGAAATGGCGCGGTGGTAGATCCTACCTGCTGCGAGGGAGGAGTTGCTACGAACACAGTGACCGGGGGGCAGGGACTGCCCAAGAGAGACGCGGGTCCACCCATAGGGGATTATTACACAGGTGTCCATCATGTGGAGCACCTATTCCAGTACAAAGTAATTTTAGTACCCGTAGTGGGTCTGGTTGGGGAATTCCTCCGCTGAATTCACGGACCTGAGGGCTAGGGAGGAGTCAAGGAAGCCAAGTTACTTGGATCCCCTGGGATAAGAGTGAACGTGATCACCTCAGTGGAGGGGAAAGACGCTTGGTACAAGCGGAACACCAGGTCAGTTGTTCTGCATTACCGAGTTCTACTGGCTCGGACCTGAGAAAACACGAGACGAGACCGACTCAACCCTGAGATTGTAAAATCTCGTAAAGGTATTGGGTGTTGCCCAGCCCGTTGGTTTGCATGTGTCTGCTTGGGAGGTGCCGTTGGCCAGTGCCTACGAGGATGCCTGGGTGTGATAGGCCAATGTGATGGCATCAACAACCCAGTGGGAAAGCCTCTGTTTGGAGACAGCGTTCCCTTTCCGCTGTCCACCAAAGCAGACAAAGAGCTGCTCAGAACATCTAAAGCTGTGTGTGTGTTCCAAATAGGTACAAAAAGCATGCACCGGACACAGCGATGAAAAGGCTGGGTCTGCCTACTCCCAGGGCAGCGCTTGCATGTTCACTACTTGGTCCCTGAAGGGGGTCGTAGGAACTTTGGGCACATAGCCCGGTCGCGGTCTTAGGGCCCGGTCGCAGACATGAGTGTCTGCCGGACCGAACTCCAGTTAGGTGACAGAGAATGCTTGCTGGTTCCCAACCCTTTTGATGGAAGTGAACACAATAAGGAGGGCTGTCTTCAAGGAGAGGACTTTGAGCATGACTGATTCTAGCGGTTTGAAGGGGGGTCCCTGAAGGCCTGAGAAGACCACTGAGAGATCCCAGGAGGGGAACAGGCTTGGCCAGGGAGGATTCAACCTCCGAGCACCTCTAAGGAACCTGATAATCAAGTCATGCTTACCCAAGGTCTTACCGTCCACTGCATCGTGGTGGGCCGCGATAGCGACTACATTCACCTTCAAGGTGGAGGGGGACAGCCTCCCCTCCAGCCTCTCCTGCAGAAATGAGAGCACTGACCCGAATGAAAGAACACCGATTCGCAAACAAGCACCACTTTAGGGCGTAAAGTTGTCTGGTAGAGAAAGCTCTGGTTTGGTTGATCGTGTCTAGGCCACTTAGATCTTCCACATCCCATCCAGGGGCCAGACATGGAGGATCCAGAGGTCTGGGCGCAGATTCCAGAGGATGCCCCGTCCCGGAGAAAGAAGGACCTTCCCCTGGGGAATTCGCCAGGGAGGGGCTGTCACGAGGAGTGTGAGCGCCAGTAGAGGGCCACCAGAGTGACTTGTTCCTTGCACAGCACCCGTGCAAGTAGGCTCACTGGGGGAATACTTTGGGGCCATGGGGCCAGCTGTGGGCCAGCTGTGTGCCAGCGCCTCTTTCCTGAGGGGAGCCTATGTTAGGGAGTACCAGAGCGCGCAAGGGGAGGTCTCTTGGGAAGCTAACATGTCTATCTGTGCTTTGCCGAACCACTCCCAAATCAGCTGGACCGCCTGGTGGTGGAGCCTCCACTAACCGCTGAGTATGCCTTGCCACAACAGCGCGTCCGCTGCCTTGTTGAGGTTGCCTGGGATGTGAGTGGATGTGAGTCGCTGCTGGCTCCAAAGGAAGAGATGGTGGGCAAGTTGTTGCATATGACGAGAGCGCACGCCACCTTGGCGATTTATGTACGCTACCATTGCGATGCTGTCTGATCTAATAAAGACGTGCTTGCCCCATATTAGTGGGAGAAACCTCCGCAGGGCAAGTATTACAGCCAGCAACTCTAGTCAGTTGATGTGCAACCCAGCCGGGGCCCCATCAAGGAGTCGGCGGCTGCGTGCCCATTGCACACGGTGTCCCAACCCTGTTTGGAGGCGTCTGTGGTGACTATAACGCATCAGGACACCTGCTGTAGGGGGACTCCTGTCCGCAGAAAACAGAGGTCCGTTTAGGGGTTGAAAGTCTGGCGGCAGGAAGGGTGATGAACACACGGTGCGTGCTGCGGCGTCACGCCCATCTCGGCACTCAAGTCTGGAGCCAGTGCTGAAGTGGTCTCATATGCATCAACCCCAGTGGTGTGACCACCGCAGAGGATGCCATATATGCCCCATGAGCCTCTGGAATTGTTTAAGAGGTACCACTGTGCCTGGCTTGAATAAGGTGAGGTATTTCAGCACTGACTGCGCATGCTCGTTGGTGAGGTGTGCTGTCACTGAGAATCAGAATAACTCAATACCGATTAATGGAAGCGCAGCATAGTTCTAGCGGGAAGACTAGCAGCTGTATATAATCACATCATTAGCTGGGTAATTCCTAGCCAATTGCATGTAAGCCATTGCTTTATAAGTCTGCTCACAATCTATCACATTGCTGTTTCAGTGTGCTAACACGGCAACCTCCACCACCCCACCGCCACCAGTTGAGCCCTGTCCGCACGGGGGTAGGCTCCTCGCCCCTGCCTCCTATCTCCAGCAGGATATGACTGTTCCGGGCACAACTCCCTCGGACCGCCGGACGGGGCCTACGCCAAAGAGAGAGACATTACTTTCTGTTTTACATTTATCAAATAAATAGCATCTTAAACTTCACTCAAGCCAGCGTGTCTTCCCGATAGAAAAGAGATGCTCTGAACCGGGGCAAACTTGCTCTTTTCCCAGTTGACATGAATCACTAGATGGCTGAGGTGCCTGAGCACCTGGTCCCTGTGGGTGCACAGTGGGATGAGCCAGTCGTCGAGGTAATTTATTATGTGGATGCCCAATTCCCTTAGCTGCGTCTGCGACCTTCGTGAAGACGCGAAGGGACAGGGACATGCCGAAGGGGAGGACCTTGTACTGAAATGCCTGGCCGTCGAACGCAAACCATAGGAAGGGTCAGTGTTGAGGCAAGATAGTGATGTGGATGTACATGTCCTTCAGGTCTACAATTGCAAACCAATCATTCTAACTTGCCGAATGCTCTGGTGCAGAGAGAAGACTCGAAGCACTTCCTTGCTCGCACTCCTGGCATGGGGCGGGTTAGTGACTGAGGAGGAGGTCCCGTGTTGGCGTGTTGGTCTGTGACCATCAGCAGCAGAGAGAAATCGACCACATCTAGGAACTACATAGGGGCGGAATGGCATCTTTATTAAGACGCATCCTGAAAAGGACATTCAACGCTGCTGTGTATTGCTCTTTTAGAGAAATTAAATTCTTTTTAGAAATATTCTCTTTTAGAAGCACTGTCGAAGCACCCAGGGGAAAAGCGGCACTACAGTGCAGAGAAGGAGAAAGTCGCTGATATGTGTCATAGATCCAACATCATACGCTCTATAGAGATGAGTGGAACAGTAAGTGACTGCAGCTCGCTGATCACACAACCGCTTGGCGCCGAAGAAAAAATCTGAAAGGACAGACGCACTATTCCCTCCCTGTCTGCCAAATTCTCACAGGCCTTTTCTCAAGCTCAGAGATGCATGAAGCTCTCAAGAGAGACCCCTAGTCTCCTAGTCACAATGTCAAAGCGAGCGACAGACGGATAACACATTCAGCAGGAGACACTGATGTAAACACAGAGAAGGTGCACAATGGTTAAATCTGTCTGTGTTGCGCATGGTGAATGAGAGTGAATGCTTTCCTTTTTACAAGTTCATTTATACATGTTTAATGGGTTGTAAAAGTTCATATAATTGCACCGGTATATACAGGTGTATGTTTCTTTAAGAAACCCTATACACATGCTAAAGTTTGGTTTACTTTCACTTGTGCAAAACATAGTTTTTGCCATCATGTTTACTTCCTTTTATTTTATTGGATGTTTATTGCTTAAGACCAGGCCTCGCATTGTTATGCGTGTTGTTAATGGAATTTAGAAAGTCAGTCCATCGAGTGTGTCTAGAGTGGCAGTTCGTAAAGAGATGCAGTAACGCTGCGATATTGAGAACAGATGAATTAACTCCTCAAACAAGCAAGTTATAATGTGTTGTTTCAATATAAAAAAATTGATTTTGTTTCTGTGGTGAAGTTGAATGTATATATGTGTCATTACTCAGGTTTATTAAGCTTTTCCGGTATCTGAGAGACAAGCTCCAGCACACACGTTTAATACTTACTGCTGTTTATAGCATGTGATTATAGCATTACTTATCGCACTTTGTGGGAGATGCATTGTCACGAGCACCGACACCAGATAGACCTTTTCTAAAGGAACTTGTAATAAGGAAAAAGATAAAGCACTCCCTTCACAAAAAGCCTACATTATGGGGCTATAGGCTAATAAGAATACAAGGAAAATTTTTTAGAATGTATCATTAAGTGACTCAATATTAATAAGTTCTCACTTTTCTGTATCCACAATATTCTCAGCGAGTCCGCAATATTTTGCTAGGTGGCTGGATTCTCCGGAAGGTGGGTGTATTTTCCGGTTGGCTAGCGGAAGTGCGATTGGTTGTCATTTTGTGTAAAGCCGGTCTCTGCTTACTTGCAAGTCATGCGGTTAGATTCTTGCTTTTGAAATGTTGTAAGATGTCTTTAAAATTTCCCGGACAATGTGTGCAGATATTGGTTATCCTAATAATCAAGCAAAAATAAAGTTTTATCTAAAACAGCAATGTTATGATCAGAAACCACTTGCAAAGCAAAGCGCTCCAGTCCCAGATGCTGATTCCACCATCGGCTGCTTAAAGAAGGATTGACTTAAGAACATCTGTTTGAAAAAGCTTGGAATAATTTGACATCCAGAAACGGAGTGCAATGAATTATATAAACGATGCATTATTGTGCTAGCATATATGTGTATATGTGCTGAAAGTTCAATAGAAATGTTGAGAGTTTGTTCATTTCTATTCAGTGTTGGCTTTGTGAATGCTTCACGTGGTTTTAAATGGCATTATTACAGAGTAAATGAACTGTCTGCGAGTAGTGACGGTGTTTTCAACTGTTTCCATGCTGTGATGCTAAATTGATAAATTCTGCAGTTCAAGACCACAATAATTATATGAGACGTAAGGTAGTGAGTTGTTTTATCACATTTGATTTTAATTATATTATGATTTTCCTCTTTCATGCATTATTCCTGCCTGCAATTCACTTTTCTTTACATGTCTTCCCTTAAGGGGAAAAGGTGATTAGGAAAATGGTGTGGCATTAATTTAGTATATGTCAGCAGTTAGAGCAGGGGGGGGGTCAGAGGAACTGGTGATCCTCCATTCACACCTTGATTGACCTGGCTGTGCATGGAGCACTGTCCTGGTGGAAAAAAAAAACATCCTCAGAGTTGGGGAATATTGTCAGAGCAGATGGAAGCCAGTTTTCTTCAAGGAAAACCTTATACATGGCTTGATTCATGCATCCCTCACAAAGATGAATCTGCCCGATTACAGCCTTGCTGAAGGACCCCCAGATCATCGCAGGATCCTCCAACAAATTTCACAGTGGGTGCGAGACACTGTGGCTTGTAGGCCTCTCCAGGTCTCAGCTTAACCATTAGACAACCAGGTGTTGGGCAAAGCTGAAAATTGGACTCATCAGAGAAAATCACCTTACTCCAGTCCTCTATGGTCCAATCCTTACTGTCTTTTGTAAACCTCAGCCTGGCTCTTCTTTGCCTCTCATTGATGAAGGGCTTTTTTCTGCTCTGCACGACTTCAGCCCTGCCCCTAGGAGTCTGTATCGAACAGTCCATGCTGTGCACTTCACCCCAGCTGCCGTTTGCCATTTATTTGTTGGTCACTTGATGTCATCCTACGGTTGTTGAGTGACATTCGAATGAGTTGGAAGTCATCCCGGTCAGTGGAGAGTCATTTTTGCCCTCTGCTGGTCTGCAGCTTTGTTGTCCCCAATGTCTGCTGCTTGACCTTGTTCTTATGACCCACCGTCTTTGAAGTTTTAAGTATGGAAACTATACTCACTATATCCCTCTCCCAGTAAAGCCAGAATTGAACCCTTCTTTTCCTCACTGAAATCATTTCTTTTCAACTCTTTTGGTATGGGCAATAGTCATTTTTTTTATTCCAATTAATTTTGAGGTACTACTAGAACTGATTTTGCCATCCAGCTTGTCCTATTGCAAGAGGAGACTGATGAACACAGCAGTGTTTTTTAAACCTTTCCTCGTTAAATAAGATTTGGTTCAGATGATTGCCTAATCAGTACCTCATTAAGTAGAATGAGGTGTGCTTGTGTTGGAATTCAACAGACACTGGAATGGAATGGCTGCCATACATGTTGAGATGCTGATTTAAGAAAAATTTGTAGTGTCTCTTCATTTCTTCCAGCGCTGTACATTTTATGTATATATTTACTGCCTTCTTATTTATCTTTCTATAATATTTTTTTTGCCAGAAATAAATCCTTTTGATTATTGTTTCTAAAATGTCTCTTTTGAATAAAAATGTAGTGGTATCAGAGTAAGACATTTAATATAGTCGGGCAACACAAAGTAATTGAACCAGCCTAACAGAGCTTAGGAAATACACACCTTAGAGTGTAGGGGGCACTATATATTTCCTGAAGCAAGAACTTCTCAAGGTTGAAACACAAAAATGTACTGTGCTAACTTATTTTATTCATTTTATATTAGTATTAATTATTATATATACTTTTTAAAACAAGGCTTGGCTTAATAATGAATTTAAAGAAGTCACTTTAGCAGGTAATTTTAGACAAACTCAGCTTCTTCACTTCAAATAGTCATTCTCATTTGCACGTCCAATAATGGCTGCTTGCCAACAGGTTGATGTGAAACTGCCTAAACAGACGATGGAACAAAATGTGTGATATAAACATAAACCTGTCCAACAACTGTTTAGACAGCATCATAGTGCCAGGCAGATGATTTGTTGTGCAACTGAGAATGGAAATTGCTACTCTGTTCCATGCATGACTGTACAGTCTCAACTATTTTCACATGAAGTGAAATTTAAAATATATATTTCAGGGTCAGAAATTAGGCAGGGCACAAAATAAATGACAAAAATGCCCAAGTTATTTAAAATACAGGGTCAAAAAATACCCACACAGTGAACTCCTCTAGTTTCTATATGGGTTATTCACAGTACCCCAACAAATGACAACAACATTGTTGTTGGGTTTTGTTAGCTCTGTTTGTTGACTCCGTTGTTGTATGTTGGGGCCCTGTGAAATGTTTTTCAACATTCTTAATCAATCTGGCAATTATAGAATGTTTGAAATGTTGTTGTTTATTGGAAGGTGTGAAATGTTTCCCAACATTCCAAATCCAAAAGCCAACTTGTGAATGTTTAACGTGTTGGTGTTTGTTGTGACAGTTCTAAATTCGAAACATTCTAAATTCAACAGGCAATATTAGAATGTTGGAAGTGGTGTTTGTAGGGCAGTGTGAAATGTTTCCAAACATTCTAAATTCACTAACAAACTTTATAATGTTAATGTATTGGTGTTTGTTGGGGCAGTGAAATGTATCCCATCATTCTTAATTTAACACCCAACTTTAAAATGTTTAAATTGTTGGTATATTTTGGGGCAGTGTGAAATGCTTCCTGACATTCTAAATTCTTTAGGTAACTTCAGAATGTTTGAAGTGTTTTTTATTGGGGCTGTGTGAATTGTTTCCCAACATTTTAAATGGAACAGACATCTTTAGAATGTTGAAGTGTTGATGTTTGCTGAGGCAGTGTGAAATGTTTCCCAACATTCTAAATCCAAGAGCCTCCTTTAGCATGTATGAATTGTTAGTGTATGTTGGCTCACTGTGAAATGTTTCCCAACATTATAAATTCAACATCCAACTTAAAATATTTGACTTGTTTCCATATTTTGGGGCAGTGTTAAATATTTCCTAACATTATAAATCCATGAGCCATCTTAAGCATGTTGAAGTGTTGGTTTTTCTTGGGGCACTGTGAAATGTTTCCCAAAATTATACTGCCAACTCAAAATGTTTGAGTTGTTGGTGATTGTTAAGGCATTTTAAAATGTTTACCAACATTCTAAATCCAAGAGCAACCTTTAAAATGTTTAAAGTGTTGGTGTTTGTTGGGGCACTGTGAAACGTTTCTAAACATTCTATATCCAAGAACCAACTTCAGCATGTTTGAATTCTCAGTGTTTGGTATTTTTTGGGGCAGTGTGAAAGGTTCCACAACATTCTAAAGGCAACAGCCAACTTTAGAATGTTAAAGTGTTGGTTTTTGTTGAGGCAGTTTGCAATGTTCCCCAACATTCTAAATTCATCAGGCATCTTTAGAATGTTTGAAGTGTTGGTATTTGTTTGGGCATTGTAGAATGTTTCCCAACATTCTAAATGCAACAGCCAACTTTAGAATTTGTTAAAGTGTTGGTGTTTGTTGAGGCAGTGTGAAATGTTTCCCAATATTCTAGGGATTCTATATACATTCATCAGTCAACTTTAGAATGTTTGAAAGGTGTTTGTTGGGGCATCTAGTTTTGGGCCTATCTAGTAGTTGTCGACTGATTTGGGTTTTTTAATGGCTGATGCCGATATCCAGAGAGCAGGGTGGCCAATAGGCCGATACAATGCGATATATCACACAATTAATATAGTAAATAACATAAATATAAAATTACAAAAAAAATTATAAACTCTTATTTAGCACTTTACTTACAAAATTTCACACAAAACTAAAAAATAATAGTGTATAATAAATGGTAGATAGCAGTTTCTTCAGATTTCTGTAAAATCAGTTGAATCTGCCTAATCACTTAATGGCTTAAATGGTCTGCACTTATATAGCACCTTTTTTAACCATAGAGGTTACCAAAGCGCTTTACACTGTGTCCCATTTGCTCATTCACACACACACTAATACACTGGCATAGCTGCCATTCAAGGCGCTAGCCAGCCATTGGGAGCAACTTTGGGTTCAGTGTCTTGTCCAAGAACACTTCGCCATGTGGAGTCGTGTGGGACAGGAACGAACTGCCAACCCTGCGATTAGTGGCCGACCCGCTCTACCACCCGAGCCACAACTGCCCCAAAAACCACTGACATCTGTTTTGAATGAATGGAACTATTAAGGAAACTGGTCTCCGAACATTTTTTAAAGCATCTTATTTTTGTCCTACCTCTATATACAGCCTCAGGAGGCAGCATTTTGGATCCAGCATGAACCTTAATCTCCTGACAGTTTAAATGGCCTGAATTGCCTGCTTGGATTGTTATCATTATTTGTAAATCAGTGGAACTTTTAATCCTTGATTCTGGCTCATAGAATACACATTTCAGAGGAAGAGATTAGGAGGAGCGCTCGACGGTAAGAAAACGCTGGATTTTCATGAGGTTCGTGAATGACATATGTTTAAATTAGATATCTGCATATTTGCAGATGGTATAAAATAGAAGTTCCCCTTCTGTCGCTCTCTCCACGTTGTGTCAGAGAGGTGACACTAGGGGTCTCTCTTGAGCGCCGATATACACCTCTGATCTATGAAAAAAGGCCATTGAGAAGTTGGCAGCCGGTATTTGCATATCCCGCCCCCGGACATACGGGTATTTAAGCAGCGCAATTACGGGAGTTCATTCAGAAAATTTCTTCGGAGCCGATGGTCGTGCATGAACTCTGCTACGAGTTACACACCAAGTTCCTGTTTAAATCCTCTGACGCTCTGCATGCTGTTGGACTTTATGGCGCACAACAGCGGCTTTCTCCTTTGTGCACGGCTGTACATTCTTGCCCCTGGGCACTTCGACAGCGCAGACAACTCGAAAGAGTTATTCTAAAAGAGTAATGTCGCTCTAAAAGAGCAAAACACAGCTGCGTTGAACGTCTTTTTCAGGACGCGTCTTTTTAAAGATGATTTTTCCGCCCCTGTGTAGTTTCTGGATACGGTGATTCTCACCACCTCTGACGGTCATAAAAACTGCCTTGCATTCCTGGGTTGCGATCACACGCAGGCAGCGTTTTTATGAATGGTCTATGTTTTCAGTGTGAGAACATAACCGTGGCAGCGTTGCGATCTCTGCTTTCTCTTGTAGTGAGAGAGAGCCATTTCAGAAAGACGATCTGGGGAGAATAACGGGACGCTTTCGCCGGGTAAATCCCCTCGAAACCTCCCGCCTCTCTGGCACACTTGCCTGCTTCCCCCGAGCTCAGGATTAGTGCGGTCCGCTTAACGGCCTACCGTCCGGTCCCTCGAGCTCCCCGGCATTGGATGATGACATCACCGCTGCATCGGAGAGCGTAACAGCGGCGTTGGATGCGGATAACTCGCCTGGGCCGCCACCTTCGGGTCTCCGCCCAGTCTGAGCCTGACGCATGGAGGTCAGCTATGCTTCCCCGGGCTTAATTGGTTCCGCGGGCATGTGCGCCGCTCACAGCCGCACCCCCCCGGTTCCTTCCCGGACGTGCATGACGAGTTGAGCAAGCCCAGCTTCCTTGCTCCTCCGCTCTTGCTACCCTCGGTGGTAGAACGGTCCCAGACCGCACCCCCCTGCACGCCATGGCCCCCTCCTGCAAGTCCACCGGGCCAAGGCACTCCAAAATCTGCACTTGGATAGTCCTGTTCTTGACGTGCTGCAGGAACTGCACTCAAACAGGTGATGGCCACCCCCCGTGGTCCAGAAACGCAACACATGGATAGGACCAGGTAACAGTACAGGAGGCAGACAAAGCACGCTTTCTCAAAACGCCCCCGTCTCCCAGCTCCGTCCATTCGGCGACACCACTTGACGACTCCGCCCAGTAGTCCTCAGTGGTGAAGAAACAGACGGAGGCTATTTCACACATCTTGCCCTGCCGCAAACCTGCCGCCTGGGGCCATGCCCTGTCTGCTCGCCGAGGGCGTCCTCCTGCGGCTTTCAAGAAAGAAAGAAAGTGATGCTCTGCCTCAACTAATGAAGAGAGTGGGCCCAGCTCTCAGCCCCAGCGTCGAGCTCCCCGCAGAAGTTGGATGCCCCTCATCTCACGGACCACCTTGAGGACTCGGAAGGCTCCCAGGCGCTCCTGAGATGACCGACCCAGAGACCGAGACGGTAGCTCTGGAGCTGATAAGACCGCTCCGTTCCCCGGTGGAGGGTCGGGAGGAGAATTTTTTGTTAAATTCATTACATTCTATAGAGCTATTCCCTTTTTGTCTCTGGGTCACCTGGCCCGCAAATGCCATTCTCACGGCACTCTGCTTTCAGGCCTCAACAGTCCCGGTTTCCTTGACGCGGTATCCCCTCCTTCAGCCCCACGACTGTTCCCCGGCTGGTCGGTTCAGACTAGCTCAGAGGACGCCAACTCCAGACCTCCTCCTCAGTCACAAACCCGCCCCCTGCCGGGTGCGCGGAGCAAGGTAAGTGCTTTGAGTCTACTCTCAGCACCAGAGCCTCGGGCCACTTCAATGCCTCCCGATGCCGCATTACCTGTTCCGCACCGCTGCGAAGCTCCGCCGGGTACGTCCAAAATACTCGTCCCCTTGGTGCCTCTAGCACGGAGTTTAGAGGCGTGGCTTTCACTGCCCAGCCCGTCACGCTGGTTGCACCGGACCATTCGACTCAGTTACGCAATTCAGTTTGCCAGGCCTCCGCCCCCCCCTTCGTGGGCGTTCATTTATCCGCAGTACATGGCGAACATGCCCAGTCCCTGCACGAAGACATCGCCTCCCTTCTAATCAAGGACGCGATAGAGCCTGTCCCTCCAACCGAAACGAAGAAGGGTCTCTACAGCCCTTACTTCGTTGTACCCAAGAAAGGCGGCGGCTTACGACCGATCTTGGACCTGCGAGTTTTCAATCGGACCCTGTCAAAACTCCCGTTCAAAATGCTCACCCAGAAACAAATTCTATCTGGCGTCCGACATCTAGATTGGTTCGCAGCGGTAGACCTGAAGGACGCTTACTTCCACGTCTCGACTCGTTGACGAAAGTCGTAGAGGCAGCTTTTTATTTACCCTCAAAAAATACAATTGGCCAAATGGGAAAATGTATCAGCCTATGCCGATAATGAAAAAAGTCAGAATATTGTCCGATTTATCGGCCTTAGCAATACATCGGTCCTCAACTACTATCTAGTTATGGGTTTAGACATTGTTGTGACAATTTAAATGTACTGATTGAATTAAATGGAAAACAAACACTTGTATATTAGAAAAACTTGCCCACCTAAAGATAAATATCTTTCCCCTTTGTAAAAAAACCCCCAAAAAACTAAAACAACTTCTGACACCAGCCCCTATTAAGGAAAGTTTCTGAATTGGCTTTATCTGTATGGCATGGGCGCTGAAAAATTACTGATTCATTAATTGCAAGTGTGGGAACGTGCAAGTGCAGTTCTAAACCTCTGCACTGAAATCATCTGAAATAGATTACATGTCTGAACTAAACAAATTTTTTTATGACAAGAAAAGCTTTTATGCTTTCCTCACAAAATGTTCCTCGAAGTCATTAACTTTACAACTGTCGTGTTTCCAGTTTTATTGTCTCTGGCTGTTTGCTTTTTTGTTGCTGATCGGCTAACCTTCACCTCTCTGTATTGCACTTAGAGTAACTCAACCATTCCCAATAATCTTGTGAAGAAATCAAGCTTGACGCACAAGAACTCCTTGCAGAAGCGAGAGTCTTTACAAAGGTGAGCCTTGGGTAAATCAACCAGGATCATTCAGTCTTTCTTCAATGGGAGCCTGAAGTGCACCCTGGTCCAGGGAGTCTTATATAGAGTGTTTTGATGAAAAACTTCTAAAACATCAATAACTTAGATTTTGGAGAAAAAAAAAACTGACAAGGTATGGTAGATTGATTCTTAGGATTTCAGAACAAAGAAACATTTGAGGTTGAAAAACATTCAGACTGTCATGCTCAGCTATCAAACCATGCAAACTGGAAAACAACGTGCAAAGAAAAGTTAGCACTCAGAACATGCTGAGAGGTGATCCAGAGAAGAGAAAGAGTAGTACCTGATATGGTCTGAGTAGTTCCTGTGCAAGCATAAGGAGAAAAGACAGGACACAAATAACATTGTTAGAGAAGGACATTTTCACTTTTTCAGATACTTTGCATGCCTCAGATTACATTCAGGTCTGAATTTGAATCGTTTCCTTGCATACGATGACAAGACACTGCTGGGTGAGATCACATAATACTTTCTTTCCTTTATTAGCATTTCCTTCAAGTGGTGTGTTAGAATGTCATTTTTTTATGGCAAACTGCCATCCCCTTTCAAAGTCAAGGAGACTGATCTAGAAGAAAGGAAACTTTAGAGTTTGCACTGCTGGACATCACAGGTAGAGCAGAGAGAGACATGTGAGATATTTATTCTTGGTGGAAAAAGAGAACAGTGCAAGGTTCAATCCCAGTATAAAATCCTTAAAACATATGTGCCACATTATATAAATATATTTTTTAGTTCAGATCCTAAATACTGATTGGTCAATAAAGTGTTCCAACTTTGATAAAACACACAATACAGTGGCAATTATGACATGACACACCAGTTCATCATATTTCAACAGTCCCATATCAACATTCTGTTACGTCAGGGACTATATACTCTAGCCTACTGGAATTGCACTTAATATATTTGCTTAATATGTTTAATGAAAATTAGTTTCCTTAATATTTGTATTATGTAGTAACCATTTATACAAGCAATAAGGCACTCAGGGCCATGCTATATTGTGAGTATAGTGACAGCTGAAGGAAACATAATGTTACCAAAATATTTCTACTCCCTGAAAGATTTCACAGAAATAAGTGTTCTATGCAGTCTCTGTGACAGCACTAGACTGTGTAAACAGCAAACAAAAATGTGACTGTGGGCCGCTATCTTATTCTTTGATCAGCCAATCAGAAGACTTTCAATCATTTTACACGTTCTCATAGTGTAGTAGTTGAAGCAGAATGCTTCAAAGAAGATGCCCTAGTGCACTTTGGTCTCAAGGTTATCAGTGGAGGGCGGGGTTTTTGAAAGAGAGTTGTGTCTAATTCAATGGCTTAGTCTTGTGGAAGTTCCAGAACAACTAAAATAGCTTACAGAACCTTTAAAACAGTTAATGCATCTACCTAAATTGGCATTATAGCCATTTTATTCTGTCCTGTCTGATTTCTAACAGAATTTGACTAAAACCAAACTTTAATTTATTGACAAAACTCTTTACAGGTAAGGCACAGGAAAAGGCGCCTTACCTGTAAAGAGTTTTGTCAATAAATTAAAGTTTGGTTTTAGTCAAATTCTGTTAGAAATCAGACAGGACAGAATAAAATGGCTATAATGCCAATTTAGGTAGATGCATTAACTGTTTTAAAGGTTCTGTAAGCTATTTTAGTTGTTCTGGAACTTCCACAAGACTAAGCCATTTTAATTTATTGCCAAAACTCTTTACAGGTAAGGCACAGGAAAAGGCTTTAACCCTCTGGGGTTGACGGACGCGCCGTTTCTGCTGTCGTTACAGTGGAAACAACATAAAATTCTCAGTCGTTTTGGGGCATACAGATACAGGGCTATTCATACGGTAATGTGCTGAGACGATCAATGCAAATGGTACACACCACCGACTGTGCCGTATAAACAAAATTAATTCATGTTTGTGCGCGTTTAAAAGACAGCACGATACACAAGTGAGAAAATTCCTGGATAGTGACGAAGAGTTAACATTTTCCACAGAAGAAGAGCAGGACTCCGATGACCGTTTGTATTTTGAAGAGAGACTTGATCCAGCCGAGGATACAATTTCGGACGAGTAAGTCATTTAGTTTTCATTAGTTGACATGCTATTTTATATACTGTAAACATGTACATATTTTACTAGTGGGACTGTTTCCAGACTTGCTAGTCAGGATTCAGAGTATTGAAATTTGAAATATGTCCTAATAAGCAAGTTTTAGTTACATTTAAATGCTGTTTCGGCTAAAGTAGGTATTTCAATTGTATGCTGTATGATATAAATATGATATGTAATATGATATAAAAATAATATAAATGTTTGGATTATATTTTAACTAGTGTTTATGCTGCCTCATTATCATCAACAAAGCTTCCCTATCTGTCACTCACTCGACGTTGTGTTGATGAGTTGACACTAGGGGTCGCTCCTGCGGAGCCCAGATATCTCTGATCTTGAAAAAAGGCCAATGGAAATTGGCATGTGGAATTTGTATGACACTCCCCTGGAGTGACGCTGCAAACACACATCAGATATCTTCTTCGGAGCCGAGCGAGCAAGTCACATAGCTGAATTCCTCTGCCACCTCCATTCGTCTCTACATGCTGTTGGATCTACGGTGCTTTCCAGCGGTTCTCCCACTTGCACACTACGTTGTGCTGAGCACACACCCCTGGGCACTTCAGTGGCAGAAAATGTTCACGGAGTGAATAACTTTGTTAATATATATATTTATACATACCTAACTATATATATATATATATATATATATATATATATATATATATATATATAGGTAGGTATGTATATATATATATATATATATATATATATATATATATATATATAAAACACACACAGAGTAATATTTTTTCTATAAGAATGGCGCAAACAGAAAGCATCTTTTTCAAGATGCGTTTTCATTTGTGTTTATTTCCTGGTTGCGGTCGATGTCTCTCCCCATCTGATGGCCACGATCGCTGCCTTTCGTGTCTGGGTGCCACCCACGTGGAGTCAGCTTTCGTGGATGGTTCATGTCCTCACTGCGAGGACATGACCATGGCTACGTTGCGGTTGCGGCTCGCCCTTGTAAGAGCGCAAGCCACCCCAGCGGCTCCCAGACCCTTCTATCAATGGGTATGAGGTGGGGTCTGTTAGCACTGGGGGCAATATGGGGACCTCAGTGGGAGCCTCTCCGCTGGGTATTCCCCCATGGACATCCCACTCCCCATTACGCTTGTATGCTCCAAACGAGCACTGGGGCGAGTTTGTCGGTTCATTTCACGGCGGACCTGCAATCTCGTTCGGGGCACCTGACAACGATGAGCTATTGATTCGTCAGCCAGTCCTTATACTTCTGAGCAGTTAGCTGTTCCCCTAGGTGCAGGGTACCACTTCATACCTGCCAGCGTGCTGGGGGTAGTTATGCAACGGCTTGCTGCGCTGGTTACGAGGCACACAGAGGTCTGTCCGTCTTGCACCGCCAGTCTGCTCGGTTCAGCTCTTGTGGCATTTTCCATTGGGACCCCTTGTGTCAACTCATCGACACAACGTCGAGTGAGTGACAGATAGGGAACATCTTGGTTACTGATAAAACCTACTTTCCCTGATGGAGTGAACGAGACGTTGTGTCACTCCTGCCACAACACTGAACCAACCGCTGAAATGGCCGGGTCTTTGGCTTGGCTCCTCAGTGCGATACCTTATGTGTGTTTGCAGCGTCACTCCTTTTATACCCGTATGTCCGGGGGAGTGGCATGCAAATTCCACATGCCAATTTCCATTGGCCTTTTTTCAAGATCAGAGATGTCTAGGCTCCACAGGAGCGACCCCTAGTGTTAACTCATCGACACAACATCTCGTTCCCTCCATCAGGTAACAGAGGTTACGTCAGTAACCGAGACGTTGTGCTTGCAAATATGTGTTCAGGTTAAATTTGTAAAATGCACTTTAAATATGCCCATATTAGAAAATCAGCATATTATAATGATTTCAGAAGTATCATGTGACACTGAAGATTGCAAGCTGAATATTCAGCTTTGATCACAAATTGCATTTTACAATATATTCAAATAGAAAACTGTTTACAATATCACTGTTTTTACTGTATTTTGGATCAAATAAATGCAGTCTTGGTGAGCAGAAGAGACTTCTTTTAAACGGTAGTGTAGGTCTAAAATTAAGTAAAGTCTTTATGTAAAGAAAATGTATAGTCAGATTACTTCTTTTAACTTAAAACTTGATTTTGATCATTACGTCTCCTCACATTCATTCTCTTTCTGTCACATTCCTCATTGATAGGCCCAGGGGAGGGGTCTTTTGTCTCCTCAGGTGTGAATTACAAATCAATATTCGTGATAGTTCACGACTCCTCGCATATGACCTTTCTAACACTAAAAGTGTCTTACAAAAGTTTAATTACTATATTGTTTTGTATGAATGAGTGATCAGGATGGTTTTCACATTATTTTGTAGCAAATACTCTAGGCTACAAGATCCAGTTCTCAAAAGGCTTGTGGACAAATGTTTAGTATGTGTTATAAGGCTTTATTTAAATTACTTAATGTGCACACATGTTGATCACATATTATTGTAGCCCAGTTTGTGCTGAATACAGTGTTATCAGACTTTAGCTATTAATGTGTTTTTAAGCAACTGAAAAAAACACAAATGTCAAGGCATGTCAAAACTTCTCCAGGGCCCAAAACACACTCAGACCCCAAAAGGTTAACTTAAAATAACCAGATACTGAGAAAATTGCTAAGTCATCTCATCCCAAAAGTTCACTCCAAGACAGAGAGGGTTAGTTAAGGCTACAATACCTCCCAGTCCATTACCAAGGTTCTCATCTCAGTCTTCCTTTAATAAGTCTTTATCTTCAATGCAAATCCTTGTGTTTTAACTTAGAGTTAACTTACAAAACCAACAGCTCATTAACCAAGTCCTTTAAGCCTTAAAATATCATATAATAAGAACTTCTCTTTTCCAAGTTACCAATCAGCTTATATGAGCTTATGTATATGACATCACCCTGCAGAACACTTAAATTTTTTATGTTATTAAGAACTAAATTAAAGATTATTACAATCACAAGAAAATTTTGCATCTGCACTTCATTCTCCTCTAATAAGACATAATTTGCCTTGAGGGAAGATTTGATTGCATTTCCAAACATTATCTTTCAGGATTAGTGTTATTTTCATTGAAGACACCTAAAATATAGCAATGAACTTTTAACATGCTCACTATCAAACTTACAGGTTTTTCAATATTCTGTGTGGATAATTTAATACAGATAACATAAATGATGAACAGTATAAGGGTGAATGAGTATATGAGTCCTGAAAAAGTCTTCTGGTTCCATCCAGCAACTGACTGTAAACATGCAGTGCTATAAATAGAGAATCCTTGTGTCAATAAGCTCCTCTGCCTGACAAGCATGAGGCGGGAACTATGGCATGTCAGTAGGGCAGTGATTAGATGTCACTGCTGTCAGTCTTCCAAGATACTGATGGTCAGATTTCAGCAGAAGCCTGTTTGATGCCTTCCGAGTCAAGACAGCTGTGGTAGCTAGGCATCGTTCAAAGAAAACGATTTTTAAAGCTGATTCCATTCACAACATTTGTTTTACAATTTGTAAAGGAAAAGTCCCCCCCCCCCCCTTATTCATTTTGTTGAGAAAAACCTTAGAGTTGAATAATTGTTTATGGAAGCCCATATATGGAGAAATAAATAGACACATTTAAATGCATTTATTTAATTCATGTTTTAAATTGTACTTATATTTAACAATACAACAGCACATTAAATGTAGCAATAAATGAGTACATTAATGAGTCTTTTAAATGCACTTTTTAATGCACTTTAAAAGCACCTTTTAAATTGCATTTTAAAAGGTATTTGGCAATTGCTATTATTTTTTCCCCATATTTGGAATGCCCAATTCCCAATGCGTTCTAAGTCTTTGTGGTGGCATAGTAACTCGCCTAAATCCGGGTGGCAAAGGATGAATCTCAGTTCCCTCCACGTCTAAGACGTCAATCCCCGCATCTTATCACGTGGCTTGTTGAGCGCATTACCATGGAGACATAGCACATGTGGAGGCTTCACACTATTCACCGCGGCATCCACATTATACCACATTATAACGACCACAAGGAGGTTATCCCAACATGACTCTACCCACCCTAGCAACCAGGCCAATTTGGTTGCTTAGGAGACCTAGCTGGAGTCACTCAGCATGCCATAGATCTCGCGACTCCAGGGGTGGAAGTCAGCATCAAAACTCACAGAGCTAACAAGGCCCCTGGCAATTTCTTTTTTCTTTATTCATTTGCTAATGACTTTTCTTTTTTTTTCTTTTTTCTTTTCCTTTTCCTTTTCTTTCTTCAATTGAGAATCAAGTAAAAAAATTGCCATTGGACTGTTGTCTCGAGAGTAACCAATGAGCTTTCGATTCAGATATTATCAATTTCTTTGCAGATCCAATAATATCACGTAAAATGCTTGTACCGTTGTCCAATGACAGGCCGTCTTACATCCTGTTTGAGTGGCATGGTGGAGAGGGTGTGTGTCTTATTACTATAAACACAATTAAATGTCTTTTTATTTCAAATTATTAGATTGATCATTTATTCCTTCATTCTTTTTTAATTTGCACTCCTTGGCTTCAGTTGGTATGGATTGACAAATAGTAAAGAATAGGAAAAGTCAAACAATAAAGAATGCAATTGGCAAATGGATGAAGAAAAGCAATTGCCAAATGCTTTTAAAACGCAATTTAACCCTGGAGAACCCACGGGGTCAAATTTGGCCGCTGTTAATTGCTGCTACCCAAAATGAACAAAAAAATAAAAATTGTCAAATTTAACTTCAAAAGCCCACAGTGCCACTTCCGGCCCCTGCATAGAGACACCTAGTGGATGAATATTGAACTCACAAGTGCCAGAGTGGTAGTAACAAGATGGCTGACCACATGCTGTTTTGTTGAGCTGGAAACCTATCCGAACAAAATCGTCTTCTCAGCAAACCAGCGGTTGGTAAAATTGTGTATTTTTTGTTAATCTATTTAGTATTAGCTTGCAGAATGCCTAGAAGTACGTTTTATATTATTTTTGGATAAATTAGCGACTCTGAGCTAGTTCAAAAAACGATGGGCCAAAAATGACCCTCTGGGTGTATGGGTTAAACAAATGTCGGGTCAAAAATGACCCTTTGGTTCTTTGAGTGACTTTGATGGAGAATGGTGACAGTCCTGTATTTGGCTAAAGCCTTGAAATAATTTCATTTGTATAATATATTTTACTAAGTTACCTCAGTAGTACAGGGCCAGAGACTAATAAAGCAGTATATATTTTCAGGGAGTATGGCCGCTCGCTCCCTTTTCAGGACAGGGAAAGCAACAGAGAAAGATCACTGTCATACAAGTATTGGAGCAACTTGAAGCTGATGATAGTGACTTTGGCCCTGAATTGGACAGCACATGTCTAGTGTGAGTTCCTCTCTCTAGCAGAACAGATTTTTGGATAAGCAAAGACCCATGGTGTTAGTTCTTTTCAGGTAGTGATTTTGGCCTTGTGTTCTTGTTTCCATTGGCCAAAGTGTTTGTACATTTGAAATCCAGTTCTAACATGCAACAAATAAAGTTAAAAAAAAAACAAAAAAACATTGTTAAATGTAGCTGTGTGGTTGACTGATTATTTTCCTAAATTTAAAATAGTTTGCATTGACAGTGTTTGTTATTGTGATTCTTTGAAATGATACGCCTAAAGCCCAATGGGTCAAATTTGGCCCTAATCCTAAATTAGGGAATAAAGGGTTAAAATTAAAAAAGTGGATATTTTGGTGTTCAGTGAACTTATAGCAGTAATTTAATGCATAGTTCATAATTTTCCAAAGAAGAAAAGGGTTCTTGGGTTCTCCAGGGTTAAAAGGTGCATTTAAAAATTGCTTATACATATGCTGTTGTATTGCTAAATATAGCATTTAAATGTGTCTATTTATCCATTTATAAAATTGTTTATTTTTTCATTCTTTTGTAAATCGCACTCCTGGGCTTACATAGTTTTTTAGTGAACATTGGATAAAATATGTAAGTCATTAATCACTAGAGTCATTAATTGTTTGGGTGAACTAATATTTTAAAAGTACAAAGCAAATGAATATATAGATATCAGCAAATCACATACCTGCTTTTTGTTTGTTATTACTAAATAATCAAGTTAAAGTCTTCTCTCTCTTGTATCTGCATTTGAAAAGTCAAGATTAGCAGCAAAAGTTGACCTACGAATTGTACCCTGCAGATATTTAGTCCTATTTCCCCTTTAAATTCACAGCTTTAATTCTATTTACCCTGCTGAGCAGTCATATTTGTGTATTCTGACCATGAGCACAATGCTATGAGGTTCTGTCTGTTTCTGTGGCGTGACTTTGAGGTTGTATGTGACCTGCTGTGCTTTCATTTAATTAAAAGGGTAGGGGTGGATATTCAAAGTGTACCTTAACGGGGACTGATGGAAAAATCTGTGCATGCCATGTGTGCCCAAGGACACACAATTGGGTCCTGTGGCCACTATATATTTAGAGCGCATATTTCTCAGTTAGAAATCATTTGAAAAATGTATTCAGTACTTTAACAGTTTCTAATAAAACTTTATATGCATTTATGACATTTACCTCTAACCCTTAATTAACAAGTAATAATAATTAACTTTTTGCCCATAGGTGCATGTAAAACCAGGAATAAAGTAGACAGACAACAGCAACTTTCAAGGATATACACACACACACACACACATATACATATATATATATATATATATATATATATATATATATATATATATACACTCACCTAAAGGATTATTAGGAACACCATACTAATACTGTGTTTGACCCCCTTTCGCCTTCAGATCTGCCTTAATTCTACGTGGCATTCAACAAGGTGCTGAAAGCATTCTTTAGAAATGTTGGCCCATATTGATAGGATAGCATCTTGCAGTTGATGGAGATTTGTGGGATGTACATCCAGGGCATGAAGCTCCCGTTCCACCACATCCCAAAGATGCTCTATTAGGTTGAGATCTGGTGACTGTGGGGGCCATTTTAGTACAGTGAACTCATTGTCATGTTCAAGAAACCAATTTGAAATGATTCAAGCTTTGTGACATGGTGCATTATCCTGCTGGAAGTAGCCATCAGAGGATGGGTACATGGTGGACATAAAGGGATGGACATGGTCAGAAACAATGCTCAGGTAGGCCGTGGCATTTAAATGATGCCCAATTGGCACTAAGGGGCCTAAAGTGTGCCAAGAAAACATCCCCCACACCATTACACCACCACCACCAGCCTGCACAGTGGTAACAAGGCATGATGGATCCATGTTCTCATTCTGTTTACGCCAAATTCTGACTCTACCATCTGAATGTCTCAACAGAAATCGCGACTCATCAGACCAGGCAACATTTTTCCAGTCTTCAACTGTCCAATTTTGGTGAGCTCTTGCAAATTGGAGCTCTTTTTCCTATTTGTAGTGGAGATGAGTGGTACCCGGTGGGGTCTTCTGCTGTTGTAGCCCATCCGCCTCAAGGTTGTGCATGTTGTGGCTTCACAAATGCTTTGCTGCATACCTCGGTTGTAACGAGTGGTTATTTCAGGCAAAGTTGCTCTTCTATCAGCTCTAATCAGTCGGCCCATTCTCCTCTGACCTCTAGCATCAACAAGGCATTTTCGCCCACAGGACTGCCGCATACTGGATGTTTTTCCCTTTTCACACCATTCTTTGTAAACCCTAGAAATGGTTGTGCGTGAAAATCCCAGTAACTGAGCAGATTGTGAAATACTCAGACCGGCCCGTCTGCCACCAACAACCATGCCACGTTCAAAATTGCTTAAATCACCTTTCTTTCCCATTCTGACATTCAGTTTGGAGTTCAGGAGATTGTCTTGACCAGGACCACACCCCTAAATGCATTGAAGCAACTGCCATGTGATTGGTTGATTAGATAATTGCATTAATGAGAAATTGAACAGGTGTTCCTAATAATACTTTAGGTGAGTGTATATATATATTAGGGCTGTCGATTTAACGTGTTAATTCAGTGCAATTCATTTTACAAAAAATAACGCGTTAAAAAAATTTACACAATTAATCGCATCATAATAAGGAAGATTCCTGAGAAATGCAAGCTTGTAGTACCACCTGTTTACTCCAGAGGGCAGTAAGTGAAATTTCAGCTGTATGAGCAACATGCAGTTTATACAGTAAAGAAAACACTTCAGTAAGCAGAAACACACAAACATGCGTTACGTTCTTGCGTTCAAAACACTCATGGAGCACAAATGCGATCTAAGGGATCTCAAGAGGTGTTTAAAAATTGAGTATTAAACTATATTTAACTTTTAACACAGTTACCTAAAACATTTATGTTTATGATGCGACACACTGAGACGTCTGACGTAGGTGTAAATTGATGGGCCCTTAAGCAAGCCCTCATAATAAATCTCCAACTGATTGACAAATTCACTTGTGAAATGGATTGCTGTGAACTGTATGCCAATGATTGACTTATGATCAATAATATGGTAATAAATAATACATTGTATTCTAAAGCTGCTTTTTGTATGGCCTTATCAATGATTAACTCTTAGGGTACAGGAATGTAAAGCATTTTAATTATCTGAATATATATATAATTTTTTAATATTTAAAGATAACTATGTATAATTATATATTAATATAAATATGTATAATCATTATATATTGAGTTATTGTTATATAATGGTGTAGGGTATCCAGGTCAGGTTTGGGGAATGTATGACTAATATTAATGATCGTAATCAATGATTAATCATACGGGTTGACCCAGATACAAAACATACAAAAACGCCCCAAAAAGGGCTTATATAGTCCAAGAGTCTGCCTTCAAATATATATAGATAATTAAACACAATGAATTATGATTAATTAGGAATATACATCATATGCAGACAGGCTATATTAATTTTAATAGCACCTCAATGGAATTGACCCGTAGGCTACCGCAACCAGTCAGTTCGTCCGCCGAACCACTTTATTAGATATTTCTGATCAATTCTCCAGAAGGGTTATTCTTAGTTATAAGCTTATTCATCAAAAGCACGTTAACTTACTTTGATAATATCAGCTCGTAGCTTAAAATCGCACATTAAAGAGGCTTTGTTTCATGACCACCAAACACAGACAATTACGCATATAATTGATTTTAATACAAGGCACTATGATATATCACTACACTTGACAAACATACATGTAACATAGAATAAACATAAAACAAACAAAATAAATGCAGTAAGGGAAAGTAAAGAATTATTAGAGGTATGGCAAACTTATTACAACAATTAACCCTTTGAAGCCAGCAAGGAAATTACACACTGTGATGCATTGAATTTCAATGGAAATACTTGCACAAACAGGCCTTTGCGTGTGGCTAAGGCTGCGTGTATGCCGTGTCCTTGGGGCGTCCGTGAGATGGAGGATTTCGGTTTGGTGTTTCCAGCGCGTGGAGTTGAAACTCACTTGAAGAGGAATTGAAGGGTTGTTCCGAGAAGTTCGAAGCGTCTTAGGAATACTTGTTGAATAGTTGGCGAGTGTTCCGGAGGGTTGCAGAAGATCGGGAGAAGAAGTGAGAGATGTAAGATGGCTTGAAGAGGTCCGGGAGAAGTCCAAGGGAGGTCCTGAAGTGAAATGGGGAAGTTGGGAGCAGCCAAGAAGACGAGAAGAAGTTGAAGTGTTCAGCAGAAGAGGGTTGAAGTAAGAGAGGATGAAGAGCACAGCAAAAGAGAGCGATTTCAATGCTGGATCTGACTTTTAAAGTAGGGAAGTCACACCCCCATTGGGGGGAAGTGACCCAATGAGGCCCCTCCGTTTTGGGCGCGAATTTGCTCCCTTTGTCCGGTCAAGGCTCATTTGCATACTTCATGATTTGGTCAGGACTTTTGCTTTGACTCACTCAAAAGACGGTAAACATAGCAGAACATGATTCAAAGGTGATCTTATACTCATATTCCGCTAGGACACGTCGTAAGGTTTAATTTGATACCAAGAAAATATCAATATCAAGCCTCAGAGTATTTCTACACAAATGAAACAATTCTACTAATTTTGATCTAACATCAGAAATACACAACATACAGGGGTAGACATATTTCTTTAAAAATAAGCCTTCCTAGGTTTAAATGGAAGACACACACATTTTTACGTTCAAAGTCTCACATGGCTTTCCTCACATGGTAACACGAGGGTGTCACATGCGGGTTCTCTGTCAATAGTTCTTTGTACTATCACAGACCATTTCCGTGATCTTACAGGGGTTCTTTGTCTCCAAAATAGCTGAGTCCATGATTATCCTTCATTGATTCCTCCAGACGCTACAGTGGGCTTTCTCAGCAAATATTTGTATATGCAATTAATTAATCGGGACACCATGTAATTAATTTGATTAAAAATGTTAATCGAGTGACAGCCCTAATATATATATATATATATATATATATATATATATATATATATATATATATATATATATGTAAAATCTTAAATTAAAGGAATAGTTCACCCAAAATTTGTAATTCTGTCATAATTTACTCATTCTCTCATGTCATTCCAAACCCTTTTCCAAACTCATATGCTGTTGTTATTATTATTATTATTATTTGATGAAGTATTCCTTTAAAGGTCATGTTGCTTTATAGCACCATAAGGTGTTGCTTGGTTTCATGTTCTCTTTTCACACTGCCTTCTGGTCTGTAGAGTAAAACAGTCACTATGCTTAAGAAACATTTGTATATGCTTTCCCTGAGACCAAGCAGAAAGTGCTGCTCTTAACAGAAAGCATACAGTAAGTATGGATACCCACCCCTTGAATGTGTGAACAGTTATCAACGAGTGTGAAAACAACCTACCATAATTTCCGGACTATAAGCCGCAACTTTTTTCCCACGCTTTGAACCTCGCTGAGGCTATTCAACTCCGACACCGAAGGAGATGACTTCAGTGGTTTCATGTGCACAAGAGGAGGAAGATAGTGACCAATGACTTTCTTGCTAGGCTACTGTTTACTGCAAATTTTTTATTTTTTGTTACAAGCCGTGTGTGGCAGCGGGGGCGTGGTCAAGCGCCCGTCCGGGAGAGAAAAGCGGTAAGGGCGCTTTCACCTGAGCTAATGTCTAACACCTGTGTCTAATTTCAGTAAACGTGGGGAGAGCTGCATAAAAAGGCAGCAGAGAGAGTGTGTGAGAGATTGAGTGAGTGAGTGACAGACAGACAGACACATGTCAGTCTAGTGTTGGCGCATAGAAGTCAAAGAATTGAGAAACTTTATAAAATTGATTGTAAACATTGCTGTGGCCATTAAAAGCCTTACCTGGAACGTCAAGTGCCCTGCTTCACGTGTCCTTCTTGGGAAAACTGGCACACTGGCACCAGTGTGACAGTTTTCAGCACTTGATGTAAGCGCCCTCACCGCTTTTCTCTCCCGGACGGGCGTTGACCACGCCCCCGCTGCCACACCGTGTTTCGTTAAAGCCTATTTATTTTTGTTACAAGCCGTGTTTCGTTAAAGCCTATTTATTTTTGTTACAAGCCGTGTTTCGTTAAAGCCTATTTATTTTTGTTACAAGCCGTGTTTCGTTAAAGCCTGTGTGAAGTTCATTTGTTTCAATGTACCGGTAGGCACCTGCAGCTTATAGACAGGTGCGGCTTAATTATGTTCAAAATAATATATTTTTTTAAATTCAGTGGGTGCGGCTTATATTCAGGTGCGCTCAGTAGTCTGGAAATTACGGTATTCTTGTTCTGTTGCAAGCAGTTTTTCACTAGATCTAGAAAAACACCAATGTTTATTTTTCCTTTCTTATGCTTGTTCAATTTCATTACAATATACTACAATACAATTTGTCACAACTTAATTTCATTGCAAGCAATCAATTTAAATTTGTAAAATTGAAATACATTTAATCCATTTGCGCAGAGTCTACATTAATAATTGCAAAAATAATGCAAAGATTTAAGCTTTATTTTTTTATATGAAAAATAACACAAGCATTTAATATAAAATTATTTAGTTTTACGCCCGTTTCACACATACTCCGTTTGCAGTGCGTATGCGGTGCGTATTTTTTTCCGTACCCGTGTTAACAGGTTAGAGCTTTTACACTGCATGCGGATGCAGTCCGTTGATCCGTTCCAGTTGCGGTGCGTATACAGCAGTCTATTTTTGCTGTGCTGCACTGCACTGAATTAAAGTGGCAGCGCATTGTTCACATTAAAATAGACATAGATTTACAAGAAACTGTAATAATTTAATCATATACGCATAATTTCAGTTAATGTGTTCTACAGTTACTAAATTACAGGGTCAAGAAAAACAAAAAAGTATGATTATAGTCCCAAAAGTTGCAAAATGCCATCAAATATGATTTTTACCCTAAAAAAAGACAGTGAACGCAAATGCGTTTCATTCTTCTCCTTCTTAGCAACAGATATAGCGCAATAGCTTTTCTTCTGCTTCAATGTCTTAAACAATGTCAAAGTTAACGTTTGGATTTAAAATCAAAATTACTAATTAAACTGCGGATCAGTAGTGCACTGCAAACGCAGCATATGTGAAAGCACAATAGCACATGCTGCTCCTGTACCGTATACACACCGCATACATACCGCAAAGCACTGCAAACGGAGTATGTGTGAAACGGGCGTTAGTTTATTTAATTTAGTAACTCTACTTATGTAGTAACTCTACAAAATTAAAGTATGATTATTTAATTTTTTCCTGCCTCGGTTACTGTCTAACTGCCTTACTTGTGTATGATGAAGTAAGGGCTGTTGAAACCCTTCTCCATCTAGGCTGGAGGGACAGGCTCTATCGCGTCCTTGCGCAGAAGGGTTGCGATCTCTACACACAGGGTGGAGGTGTTATCACCCTGCACCAAGGTAACACGGACGGCGCTGAAACGGGGCGAGCGCCTGGCGAACTGAATCGTGTAGCCGAGTCATATGGTCCTGGCCAGCCACCGCGAAAAGTTGTAAAGCATAAGCCATGCGTCCAAGCTCCAGGCGAGGGGCACTAAGGGGACGATCATGTGTGACGTACCTGGAGGTGGGGCCTCGCGGCGGGGGAGCAGGCGACGTCACGTCGGGGAGCGTTGCTTCAACCAGAGGTGGTTGTGCTGATGAGAGGCTCCAAGCACTTACCTTGCTCACTTGCCCATTCTAGGGCAGGTAAGCGTCTGAGGAGGAGGTTCTGTAGTGACGACCTCTAGACTCGTCACCACCTGCAAGTGCTCTGTGTCTGATCGCCGTGAGAATGGCGGTTGTGGGCACTGGCTAAGTGACCCATGGAGTGAGGAAAGCAAAAAGAAAAGAAACA